>NC_082684.1:145514344-145825257 GCF_949987515.2 Delphinus delphis
GCTGGGGAAACATGATTTATCCTGCTGTCTTGGACTTGAAGTTATCAGCAGTAACTAGATGATCTTTGGATCATCTCTCTTTGGGGAGGAAGTGAGTACATTTGTGGTGGGAAAAAATACTGTTGCACTGTGTAGGCATAAACACTTTTTTTTTTTTTTTTTTTGTGGTACGCGGGCCTCTCACTGTTGTGGCCTCTCCTGTTGCAGAGCACAGGCTACGGACGAGCAGACTCAGCGGCCATGGCTCACGGGCCCAGCCGCTCCGCGGCATGTGGGATCTTCCCAGACCAGGGCACGAACCCGTGTCCCCTGCATCGGCAGGTGGACTCTCAACCACTGCGCCACCAGGGAAGCCCCATAAACACTTTTTTTTTTTTTTTTTTTTTTTTATTTTTATTTTTTGTGGTACGCGGGCCTCTCACCGCTGTGGCCTCTCCTGTTGCGGAGCACAGGCTCCGGACGCGCAGGCTCAGCGGCCATGGCTCACGGGCCCAGCCGCTCCGCGGCATGTGGGATCCTCCCGGACCGGGGCACGAACCCGTGTCCCCTGCATCGGCAGGCGGACCCTCAACCACTGCGCCACCAGGGAAGCCCCCCATAAACACTTTTAAAGGCATATATAGAAGAGGAATATTTGGGGACATCAACAGAAGAACAGGGATGTGTTGTATGTCCTCTGTTTCCATTACCCAGGACATATCCACCTTTCCTCTGATAACCATAGTCCCATTTTCTAAAGTGGAATCATCTTTTTGTGCCATTCATGTGTTATTAAAAGGCTCAACTTCTGGGATGGGCTTCTGATTCAGACCAGGCCAATCTGAGCATCTTCTCTGGGCAACAGTGATTGGTTTAGGAATGGACACAATTTTTGCAGGCAGTGAGGACAGTGTGGGCTTAGAGCTGCTGGTTGCTGATTTGTGGAGCCTGAGAATGAAGCCAACAGCAGAGGAAACAGCCAACATATCAGGGAGAATTCCAATCTTGATAACATAATTTGAACTTTTTATTCAATCTTGAACTTTTCAGTTATGTGAGCCAATAAATTCTCTTCCCTACTTAAGCCAATTTGAGTTGGATTTTATGTCACTTGCAACCACAAACCCTTACTGAATCAATACTAAGTTGTGTGAGGGTAGATCCATAAATAAATATACATAGGAATAAGTGAACATGAATATTCTTGAGGGGCAGATCCAACTAAAATTGAAGGGGTAGATTGAGGAGTAGTTTATAGGGTAAGAGGGAACTAGATGGGGTCAGAACAAAATCAGTCAGAAGAGTAAATTTAATGCACTAGAAAAATATAGCCATGAAATTATTGAAGCATGAAGAGATGTGCTAAAAGTAAAGATTTAGAATGATTATTCTCACAGGTGATTGGAGCAGAGCCAGAAGGAAGTCAGAAATACCATCTACAACTGTTCTTCCTGATCTTTGCACAGCATTCACACTGGCCTCCTTGCTTCCTACTAATTCAAACTCACCATTCTCCTGCCTCCAAACCTTTGCACTTCTTCTTGTCTCTGCTTGGAAAGTTCTCCCCCAAACTTTTGCTTGGCTTTCTTCCTCATTTCATTCAGACCACTATTTAAACATAACTTCTCAGAGAGGCCCTTCTATATCAACTTAGCTAAAATATAAACGCACTACTTCCACCTGCATCCTTGTGTGTCCTTCTACTCTGCTTTGTCCCCACAGCACTTACCGCTACATGACATTATATTGTGTATCTATTTGTTTATGTAAATGTATAGTTTGTCTCCCCCACTGGAGGAATTGCAATGAGATTCCATGAGTGCAGGTACTTGTTTTATTCACTGATGTATCCTTGGTAAGTACAACAGAGCCTGGCACATAGAAAGTCCCCAATGAAAGCTTGCTTGATGATGAATGAATGAGTGAAATGCAGTAAATGAGACGGGGGGCGGGAACATCACAAGAGGGGTGAGCTAGTCTCTTAAATTCCTAGAACATTCCTATGATTTCAGCCAAAAACTCTGCTTAAAGCTCCCACTTATGCTCCACCTCCGCAAGGGAAAGGGAATTAGGGAAGTTTACTACTGCTAAAGCAAGGACTTAAGATATTCTTCGTTCCCGGACGATTCTGGTAAGAATGCTATTTTCTCCTGAGTTACCCCGTTAAGAAGACACATCTCCAAATCCCAGACTGGACAGGGTTCTTTCACCATCTCAGCTCCAAGTAGAGCTCTGAGAGAAAAACGAAGTGGTGGTGTCTGAAAGTCTCAAAGGTTCCAAAATATTTTTCTTCCCGGGGATCGGCATCCAGGTGAATTTCAGAATAACAACGTGGAGAGGGCAGGAGTCACATGCCAGGCGGAAAAGGGAACCGGGGGCAATCTTCACTGATCCTTCGTTACCACCCAACCTTCTAGCGCGGCCTGCACAGAAACCAGCACGCCGACACTTCAAGGCATAGTGGTGTTTTCACCAAGTTTCCCTCCCCGGCGGTTTCTCCCCACCCGCCCCTCCCGCTGCAGGCTCAGCCTCCGATTTCCGCTGATCCCGACTGGAGGGAGCCCGGAATCCAATTACGTTTCCCAAGGGAGCGCAATCCACCCGTCTGGTCGCGAGGAGGGGGCGGGGGTCGAGGAGCCGCGGAGGACGCCCCTCCCCCGCCGCCCGGGCCTCTGGGCCCCCGCAGCCCCGGGCGGGGTAAGCACAGCCTTGGAGGGGCACGCGGCACCGCCGCCGGGACTATTTGTCCTTCCGCGCGGGCGCTGAGGTCCGGATTCGAAGTCGACCCGGCTGAGTGGCAGGAGATTAGCCAAGGGTTTCCCCCGCCGCGCGCCCCCGGCCAATCGGCGCTGCGCGGGCGGTGCTCGCGGGCCGCGTACACGCGCATTCCAGGATCCACGCCTCACACTCGCGCACGCTCCCCTTCCCGCCCCGCCCTCCCGGCTCCACGCGCGCGGCTTCTCGCGGCCTTTTCCCAGGACTGGGCCTGGACCGTGGCTTCTGGGCCCCTCGGTGCTGCTCGCCAAAGTGAAAGTGAAATGAGGAAGGACGGCCGAGTGGTCTGCAGGAGAAGAGTAATTAGTGTGAACCATCTGTGTCAAGGTTCACATTAAGCCTCACCACCCTCAGGGTCGCTTAAAAGACTGGAGTGAAACTACGGAGACTGTCGTTGAGGAGGAAGAAAGAGGACAGCCCTCTTGATTCTTTAGAGATTGGGTGGAGAACTCTTCCCATATCATTGAGTGTTCTCTAGTCAGAGGACTTTAAACTGCTGGATTTCTCACTTGGTTTTCAGCTGTGGTCAGAACACTTGATATAGCCTTTCTCCCTCTGGGGGGAAAGAAAACAACATCCTCTCCTGCACACATTGTCAGACTCATGAGGCCACAACTGACATACATGCTGGAAGGAGAAAGTGCTCTGTGGTGCCTTGTTTTCTCTTTTGAATTACGTCCTCCAGAGACTGTGGCTGACCCTAGGACCATGGCGTTCCTGCATGTGATTGACGTGCGTGATTAGCAGGCTAGTGAGAGAACCAGGGAAATTGCTGTCAAAACAATTACATACAGGGACATCAGAACAATGGCTTGAGAGCCCCCAGGGACTTAGAGACCATCCTAGCTCTGCCACGCATGCCCTCTGGGACCGTGGCCAAGTCACATCATCTCTTTGTGTCTTCGATTTCTTCCTGGTAAGTTAAATAAAACTATTCTACCACTTCCAATTTCAAAGTATATTATTAAAATAAACAGATAACTGAGGTGAAAACATTGAAGGTTTTGTTTTGTGGGGGAAGGTGGTGGTAGTTGAAAGACACTCTCTGAACAGAAGAGTCTGTAAAAGGAAACGGTTGGACCTTGAGCCCACAACCTGCTCATTAAATTAAACTTAATATACATGTATTGACACTAACTGTAGATGCGGAGTTCTAAGCTTGCTGTGTGGTCTTCATAAGAGTTCTGTATGTTTATTGAAAAAAATCCTCGTATTAAGTGGTGCCTTGCAGTTCAAACCTGTATTGTTCAAGGGTCAATGCTAACTCCTGCATTCAGACCTTATCCCATACCTGTGCCAGTTCCCATCATTAAGTCTTGACCATTTTAATTCTGTTTCTGCTCAAGGGCCACAAAGCCTTGCTAGATATTGGTACAGAAGGGTGCTGTGCTTGTTGCTCCCCACTTGAGCCTAAGCTGTGGCTTGGGGTTCAGACACACCTGGGTATGTCTGAGGAACAGATGGGGCAGGGCGCCAGAAGCTTGTTTACTGGAGTGAATGAGGAGCTTCCTGAGACAGAACATGTCCTCAGGAAGAGTCAAACACACTGAGCTTGAGCCGGAAACAAAGACTAAGTCTTGAGAAGGGAGAGGTCCCTTTACATCCAGTCCTGTGTCTCCTGGCCCTTGTCTGAGTCCAGTAGTAGTGGGGAAGGGATAAGAAGATGGAGACTATGGGTAAAAGCTGAAATATCTGTTTCAAACTTTTCAAGTCCTGCATTTCACATTCATAACACATGCTCTCACCTTTATTAGAAAAGTCAAGCTATCAATGTAAGTGCAAGCAACAGAAAACCAGACTGGAGGTAGCTTTTGAAAAATAAGGAATTTATTATCCCATCAAATAAGAAGTTTGGAGGAAGGTGGTTCCTTTACTGGTTAATTGAGTAACTCAAGTATGTCGCTGAGGCCCCAACTAGATTTCTTCTTTCTACTCTGGCATCCTCAGACAATGGTAATTTCTCCTGCTATCTCCCTTCAAGGCAGCATCATATCTTCAGCATTTCTTGGCATCAAATGCAGTCAAGGGAATCCAACAAAGAGGGATATTGTCTCCCACTTCTTTCTTTCTGTCTCTGTCTCTTTCATAATAAAGGAAGGTTAACCTTTCTTAGAGGCCTCTAGTAGAACTGAGTCCCATTGGGCAGACTTGTGTCAAACACACATCCTAAACTAATTACTTGTTGAAAGAACGATGCCAAACATAATCTACCTCGCATGCTGTGAGCATGCAGGAGGGTGTAATGCAAACAATATCAGATTTTGCAAGGAAAGAAATTAGGAAAAGTGGTTGCGGCTTAGGTCTCAAAAGTTTCCTTCATTTTTCTTTTTCTCTACTTCAAAATGTTTTTGTATCTACTCTCCTTCATTACTTCTAAATTTTTAAATCTTCCTTCATATTTTGTCTTTACTAGTTCAATGGAGAGGTAATCTGGCTCCATTTCAA
Organism: Delphinus delphis; assembly: GCF_949987515.2. Classification (NCBI taxonomy): domain Eukaryota; kingdom Metazoa; phylum Chordata; class Mammalia; order Artiodactyla; family Delphinidae; genus Delphinus; species Delphinus delphis. The sequence goes on from NC_082684.1 coordinate 145,519,544, forward strand.
GACTTGGCCCTCCGTCTAGCTATCTATCTAAGACCCTGCTCTTATCCTAGCCACTCACAGTGGTCCCTAAGCCACAAGCCATCACTTGCAGGCTGTTCTACCTAGCACTCCATTAGTGAGAATTAGAGGAGATCTGAAGCCCCTTTTGTTGTCTCAGGAGAATCCAGGTTGAAAGATGCAAGAACTCATCTAAATCCTATCAGGTGAGGGTGGAGAGGTGAGGAACTAGGGCAAGCTTCTTCTTTCCCAGCAGAGTTCTTTACCCAGAACTTTTATGTCTGGCTCAGCAATCTGTGAGTGCCACGTGGTATCCTCAGCTACTCGGTTTCAGACTGCTTCCATTTCACCTTCTCCCTCCCCATTAGTACTGATCTCCTGGAGATTGGGTCCCACTCTACTATTCCAAGTCACAACCTGCAGGAACTCTGATAATGGCTTGAACCTGAAACTTGTTCCATTTCTTCCCTATACTCATATTCATTCATTTATTTCATTTAACAAATATTCAGTGTTGACTCTTTTCCAAGTATTGTGTTATGTGCTGGGAAGATGCTGGTGAATAAGTCAGAGTTCCTTGCCTTCAATGAGTTTACATTCTGGTGGGGAAACTTGGCATGAAATTCCAGGTTATCTCACAGGGACCAGAATGGAAGTAAAACGTTGAAAGCAAGGCCGAGTCATTAACTCTGCAGCATAACCCCTGTTTTAATCCTTCACAAACAGCTACCATTATTAGTCTAAATTATTTTGATCTTTACACAGCTCAAAACATATCACATCTTTTCACAGAGGCCATTGTTTCAGACAATTACAGTTTCCAACAATATAAATACCACATAGGGCAGGGCACTTATGGTACAGTAGGCTTTATTAATAACATGCCTTGTCAGCTGAACAGGCTAGGCTATAGATGGATAATTACAGCAAAAATGGAGGCTGTATCTGATACAAGTTTATGTATCATCAGAGTTGTTACCCTATCTCTGCTCACAGTCAGGGACCTGCCAGATCTTATTCAACAGAATGGTTTGGAGATGCAGTGTCAGAGATAAAAATATTTACTGTTGTTTACCTTCCTTTGGCTATGCTTGCCTGAGGATGTATAGTAAAAATCAAATTTTAAATGTTTTCAAAATTCATTCAGGTTTGTTATTCCTACTTCATTTATAGTAGAAAATACATTCTCCAAAAAAGTGCTACACTATATTGAAAATAAACCTGCTTATATATTTTCTACTAATAGCACTTCTGCTTCAGAGGGTGCCATGGACCCTCAGTGTCTAATTTATCTTGACAGTGTCTGAAGTGGAAGTAAACTGATTCAGACTGCAGGTCCTGAAATATGAGTTAGGGAAGGTGGATATAGCACAAGTGAAATGAGAGCATTTAAATGAAATATGAACTCCAGTCAATCTGAATGAATTCCCATAGCACCTCAGTCCAGGAAAAAACCTGTAATGGTCTTAATCCTTACTCAAGCCATGACAAAGTGCATGACCCTAAGTGAGGCAGTTCATTAATTTCTGTGTCTTGGTGTCCCCATTTTTATGACAGGGTTAATCAGACCTGTAGTGCACCTGCACTTGAGTTCAGAAGAAAAGAGAATTACACGCTTTCTAAAATGTAGCTGATAATTATCAATCAGTTATCAACAGGAATTTATTGAGCCCTGCATCTACCCATTATTATACGTCTAGGGCCTAGCAAGTACCCTACACATAAATGCTAAAGAAATCTTTGTTGCCTGAATGAATGAGAAAATAAATCAATGAGCCATCAACTACTGCATGCCAGGTCCTTTGCTATGGAAGACTCGAGATTCATCCCTGCCTTTAAGGAACTAACATTCTAGTGAAACAAGACATACACAGATAAAAATATACTTAACAATTAAGGTATGAAATGCCAAATGAATGTTATAATCCATTATCTTCAAACTAGAATTTCCGGATTCTTAGCTTCACTATGAATTCTTCCTTAAAATTGACCTACTTGAGAATATGCCTAGGAATATTGCATAGAAATGTTAGAGGATGTTTAATAAAAGACTTTAAAATATAGAAATCTATTTCATTAGGATAATAGTCTGTAAGGAAGTGGAATTGAAATATAAGTTCAAGGGAGAAAAAGAAAGACATAAAACTGTTAAAGAAGGACTTGTTTATATTACTTCTTTTTGTATTTTTATTGAGGTATAACATCCATACAGTAACGTACACAGACCACCACCTAAATCAAGATATAGGTGATGCCCTCCCGTCATGACCTTTCTCAGTTAATCTCCTTCTTCCTTGACTCCAGAGTTAACCATTATTCTGACTTCATACACTATAGAGTACTGTAGCCTGTTCTTGGAAGTTGTGTAAGTGTAATCATATGGTATGTTCTCCTTTGTTCCAGGCTTCTTTTGTTCAACATTATGTCTGTATGATGCATCCATTGTTGCATACATCAGAGTTCATTCTTTTTAATGAACTATTGCAAAATAGCTATTCTCAAAGTGGGGTCTGAGAACTCCTGGAGGGGGTACCTGAGAGTTTTCTGGGGGTTCCATGGGTCAAAATTATTTTCATAACCATTTAGGGTTTTATTTATTTGCCTTTTTCAGTGTGTTGACGTTTTTGTCGATGGTACAAAAGCAATGATGGTTAAAACTCCTGGCACCTTGGCATGACTATTTTTTCCTTAGATTCATACTCTTTATGTCTTTCTGAAATATCTTTGCTTAACCCAAGGACATAAATATTTTCTGTGATACTCTTTTCTATAAGTTTTATGGTTTTAGGTTTTACAAGTAGGACTATGATCCATTTTGAATTAACTTTGGCATATGGTGTGACTTTAGGATTGATAGTCCCCCTGCTTTTTTAAAAAATATATGGATACCCAATATCCAGTTGTTACAGTACTACTTATTGGAAAGACTACTCTTTCTCCCTTTTTCCATTAAATTAACTTGGCAGTTTTGTCAAAACACTCCCTCCTGCCCCACATACACACACACACACACACTGTGTGTGTGCGCACTCTGTTTCTTACTTTGTATTCAGTTTCATTGATCTATATGTCTATCCTTTCACCAATACCACAGTTTGGGGAGAATTGTTATGTTAACAATATTGAACCCTCTGATCCATGAAGGTTGTATATCTCTCTTTTATTTAGATATTTTTTACTTTCTTTTAACTGTGTTTTGCAGTTTCCAATATAAAGATCTTTTGTTAGACTTATTCATAATTTTTTGGTGATATGGTAAATGGAATGGCTTTTAAAATTTCATTTTCCAAGTTTGCTGTTAGGATATAAGGATATATCTTTAATGTTTACTTTTAGCAGATTCTTCTATATGAACCCTGTATCCTATGACCTTGCTAAATTTACTTATGGATTCTAGTAACTGTTTTCTAGACTCCCTGTGATTTTTAACACAGGGAGTGATTTTTAATAACACAGGGAGTGATTTTTAATAATCATATAATTTGCAAATAGAGACAATTTACTTCTTTTTTATCTTAGTGTCATTTATTTCTTTTTCTTTCCTTCTTACAATGACTAGGACCTCTAGTACAATGTTGAACAGAAGTAGTTATAATGGTATATTTGCCTTGTTCTCATTGTAGAGGAAACAATTCTATCTTTCACCATTAATTATGCTATAGATGCCATATATTCATTTGAGGAAGTTCCATATTATGCTTGGTTTGCTGGAAGTTTTTATCAGGAATAAATGTTGGATGTTTTCAATGCTTTTTCCGTATCTATTAAAATGATCATATAGGTTTTCTCCTTTTGTCTGTTACTATAGTGAATTAACAATTGATTTTAAAATCTTAAACTAATCTTGTGTTACTGGGATAAATCCTACTTAGTCTTGAAGCTTTATTCTTTTTTTATACTATTGACTTGGTCTGCTCGTGTTTTGTTAAGGATTTTGCCTCTGTATCCATGAAAGATATTAATCTATAGTTTTTTATACCATCTTTGTCAGGTTTTGGTATTATGCTTATGTTGGTGTATTAGTTTGCTAAGATTGCCATAACAGAATACCACAGACTGGGTGTCTTAAACAACAGAAATTTCTTTTCTCACACTTCTGGAGGCTAGAAGTCCAAGATCAAGTTGTGGGCAGGTTTGGTTTCTCATTAGCCTCTCTCCTTGGCTTGCAGATGGCTGCCTTCATTCTGTGTCCTCAGATGGCCTTTTCTCTGTGCAAGCACATGCCCCTGGTGCCACTCCCTCTTCTTTTAGGGGCAACAGTCATATTAAATTAGAGCCCTACCCTAACAGTATCACTTTAACTTAATCACCTCTGTAAGGACCTTATTTCCAAATATGGTTATATTATGAGGTAATGAGGGTTGGGAGTTCAACATATTAATTTTCTGGGGGATGCAATTTAGCCCATAACACTTGGCCTCATAAGATGAGGTGAATAGTGTTCTCTCCTCTCTTTTCTGAAAAACATTTGTATAACTGGTGTTTTCACTATTGAAACTGTCTGGCCCTGGAGTTTTCTTTTGGGGAAGGTTTTTCATAATAAATTCAATGTGGTTATTAGATGTAAGCCTATTAGATTTTCTGCTTTTCCTTATATATATTTTGATACAATGTGTATTTTAAGAAATTTGTCTTTTTCATCTATGTTGTTGAATTTGTTGGCATAATGTTGTTCATAGTGTTCTCTTATTATTTTTCTAATGTCTTAAGATCCATGCTGACAGCCTCTTTGTTTTAAACTCTTGTTTTAAACAGTCATGCCTATTTTAAAGAACTGAAGAAGAAAAAAATCAAAATTCATTTGGTTATTATGGATGCTTGGCTTTTCTGTATATAATTTAAAGTTAGTTTGTCATTTTCTATAAAAAGGCTGGGATTTTGATTGAGAGTGCATCGAATGCATACACTTGTTTGGAGAAAATTGCCACCTTAACAATATTAAATCTTTAGATCCATGAACATGGTATATCTCTTTGTTCATTTACATCTTCTTAAGTTTCTCTCATGGATATATTGCAGTTTTCAGGATAGAAATCTTGCACAAATTTTGTTGGATTTATTTTTAAGTACTTTATATTTTTTGAAAATTATATGTTATTTACATTTCAACTTTCAGTTGTTAATTGCATATATTTTTATATATTAGCATGGTATCCTGTGAACCTGCTAAACCCACTTATTAATTCTAGCAGGCTTTTCGTAGATCTTTCTGAAAATTTTTAATGTATATAATTATGTCATCTGTGAATAAAGACAGTTTTTTTTTTCCTGTCCAGTTCATATGCTTTTTTTTCTTTTTCTTCTCCTACTACACTGACTAGATTCTTTTTTTTTTTTTTTTGTGGTACGCGGGCCTCTCACTGCTGCGGCCTCTCCTGCCGCGGAGCACAGGCTCCGGGCAGGCAGGCCCAGCGGCCATGGCCCACGGGCCCAGCCGCTCCGTGGCATGCGGGATCCTCCCGGACCAGGGCACGAAACTGCGTCCCCTGCATCGGCAGGCGGACTCCCAACCACTGCGCCACAAGGGAAGCCCATGACTAGATTCTTGAGTACAGTATTGAGTAGAAGCAAGGAAACCAGATATCCTTGCCTTGTTTCCAGTCTTTGGAGGGAGTCTTTTATCATTAATTATGATATTAGGAATAACTAGTAAATTTACTAGTCTTTTATCAGGTTGACGAAGTTCCCTTTTGTTCCTGTGTTGCTGAGATTAGTGCATGTCTTCTTAATATTCTTTGATTAAATGGGAAGTACACATAAATTACTTCTGTGTATGTATGTATGATGATTGTCTAAGGAGAAAGCACTCGTGCAATTGAGTTGTGAACTGAAATGGTCGCTTTTCCATAGAACACCATTTTTACCTAAAAGAACCAAAACAAAGTATGATTACTCAGACTTAGATATTTGGCAGGTATTTTGTCAAAAAAAATTTTGTGAGCCTGCTCCTGCAAGGCAAACAACTGACTGTATTTGTGGACATTGTTAAAATTTGCATTTCCAGACAAAAATTAGAAATTTGGAATGTTTATATTCACTTAACATCCTCCCAGTACTTCATGACATTTCTGTTGAGATTGGTGGTGATATTAACAAATGTGACTTTTCTGCTATACCATGAAGTGTGTCAATATTTGGAATATTTTGGCGAACCAATATTTTAAGAAACTACCACTTATCAAGTTTTATTTTAATTAATTAATTAATTTTATTTTTGGCTGCTTTGGGTCTTTGTTGCTGTGTGCGGGCTTTCTCTAGTTGCAGTGAGCGGGGGCTACTCTTCGTGCGGTGCGCGGGCTTCTCATTGCAGTGGCTTCTCTTGTTCCGGAGCACGGGCTCTAGGCGCACAGGCTTCAGTAGTTGTGGCACGCAGGCTCAGTAGTTGTGGCTCGTGGGCTCTAGAGCGCAGGCTCAGTAGTTGTGGCACATGGGCTTAGTTGGTACGCGGCATGTGGGATCTTCCTGGACCAGGCTCGACCTGTGTCCCCTGCATTGGCAGGCGGATTCTTAAACACTGCACCACCAGGGAAGCCCACACTTACCAAGTTTTGATGTAGTATTAAAGAAGACTGTTTGCAATTTTCTGAAAAGGCTACTGGAATAATCCTTCTCTTTTCCACTATATGTCTTTGTGAGGCCAAATTTTCTTCATATACTTCAACCAAATAACATATTATGACTGATTGAAAACAGAAGCAGATATTAGAATCCAGCTGTCCTCTATTAAGCCAGACTTAAAGAGATTTGCAAAATCTAAAGTAATGCCATTTCTTCTTACTAATATTTTTGTTTAGAAAATATAGTTGTTGTAAAATTATGTACATTAATATGTAATGGATTTATTATTGTTACTTTTTAATTGTGGTAAAATCTACATAACATAAAATTTACCATTTTAACCATTTTTAGGTGTATAGTTAAGTGGCCTTAAGTACATTCACATTGTGTGCAACTGTCACCACCATTCTTTTCCAAAACTTTTTTTATCTTCCCAAACAGAAACTCTTTAACATTAAACAAAAGCTCTCCATTTGCCTCTCCCCTGAGCCCATGGCAATGCCATTTGATATTCTGTCTCTATGAATCTGACTACTCTAGGTACCTCCTATACATGGAACAATATTTTTCCGTTTGTGTCTGGATTGTTTCACTAGCATAATGTTTTCAAGATTTATCCATGTTGTTACTTTTATTTTAAAAATAAATTAATACAAAATTTAAAAAATCTCTTGGTCTTAATTTTTAATATGACAAATATTGATAGAAACACCCAAATAGACTAAAACAATTTAGTGTCCTCGATTAAGTTTTAAGAGTATAAAGGGGTCCTGAGACCAAAATGTTTGAGAACCATTGCTTTATAATATCTCTGTGTATGTATGCTTGTACGTACCATAATTTATTTACCCATTCTACTGCTGAGGAACAGTTAGTTGATTTCTCTTCAGCTTTTAATTATTATTGATAAAGTTGTTATGAATATTCTTGTACATATCCTGTAGAGGACCTCTATACCAGTTTCTCTCTAGGAGAGAAGTCTAGGGTGTCTAGGAGTGGTATGGCTGAATCTTTGTACCTTTTTATTTATTTTTAATAAATTTATTTTATTTATTTATTTTTGGCTGTGTTGGGTCTTCGTTGCTGCGCATGGGCTTTCTCTAGTTGTGGTGAGTGGGGGCTACTCTTTGTTGTGGTGTGTGGGCTTCTCACTGTGGTGGCTTCTCTTGTTGTGGAGCATGGGCTCTAGGCGCACAGGCTTCAGTAGTTGTGGCATGCGGCCTCAGTAGTTGTGGCTCGCGGGCTCAGTAGTTGTGGCTCACGGGCTCTAGAGTGCAGGCTCAGTAGTTGTAGCACACGGGCTTAGTTGCTCCGTAGCATGTGTGATCTTCCTGGACCAGGGATCGAACCTGTGTCTCCTGCATTGGCAGGCGGATTCTTAACCACTGCACCACCAGGGAAGTCCCTTTGTGCCTTTTTAAAATGGATGGTGGTAGATATGAAATCTCTATTGTATTTAGGTCCCATTGGATACATTTCAAAGAATATCATGTAATAGATTTATTTTAAATGCTAATATTTACAATATGTAGGATGTTTATCCTTTGCATTTGTTTCAACTTATGACTACAAATTTTAGATGTCAATTTAAACATGTGTGAGGGCATATATCATTTAAATACATTAGTTTAGGAGGTAAATGAGCAAAGTGTTTTGAAGATTACTAGACAGTAGACCCTTTAGGAGTTCAGAAGAAGTACAAGATGATTGAAGGTTGGGGAGGTTTCTTTCTCTGTCCCTCCTTTCCTCCCCCTTTGCTCTCTTCCTCCTTACTTTTCCTGTTATCTGACAAATATTTACTCAACAACTACTATATGCCAGGCACTCTGCTAGACATTGGGGATATGGCTGTGGACAAGACAGACAAGGATTTGACTCATAGTCTAGTGAGGGAAACAATCCACATGAAAACAAGCTACTGAAATGACTAAAAATTGTGTTAAATATGAAAGAAACAAATGAGTCTTCTGATAGGGGATAGTGGTGGCATAGGCTGTTATGTCAGGTGGTTATGGTGGCCTCATGTTGGAAGAGCTAACTGTGCCTGAGAGCCAAGGGAAGATCATTCCAGCAGAGCCTCATACATACTAAGAGCATTAACAAGGCTTTGAAGAAGAAAAAGCTTGGAATGTTCCCAAAACTAAAAGCAGGCCACTGCGAGGCAATTACTGTCAGACTTTGAGTCTTTATACAAAGAAGCTCCATAGTTAACCCTTGAAGATGTCTGTACACAAATATATAGTTAATATAAACTGTATAATAAAGTAATAATAAAATTTAGAAAACATACTGTTGGTCATCTTTGAGAAGTGATAGAAGTGAACAAGCCTCTACTTTCCCCTGAGGACAGAGACAAGGAAGGAAGGTTCAGGAAAAAACAAAAAGTTACTTTATCTGCATCAGTATCAGCACTGCTATCATTCCAGGCAAGAGTCAGCCCATTGAGAAAAAGATTGTATTTTGTTAATTTTTGTATCTCCAGTACCCAGCATTGTGCTTGATCTGAAGTATATGCTTACTTCATGTATGTTTTAAGGGAGGGAGAAACTGGAGCTAACATTTTTATTTAGTTCCAACTCCTGTACTGGAGCCAATTAAACAAAATTAAAAGACAAATAGAATCTAGGGGGGAAAAATCCAGCATCTGCAACAAACTATAGGTTGATGTGCTTAATACACTTTATAAATTGGCATATTGGTTAAGAGCATATTCTGGAGTGAGAAAGATATACTGCAATGAAGGCAAATTAGGGATAGGGTGAGTGTTTAGCTGGCCAAGGGAAGTCAGAACTTAGAGAAAGAGAGACAGACAGACAGAGAATGAATGAATGAGAATGGGAATATGATGGATCTGTGATGTCTGTGAAGATCATTCCTAATTTGGTGCCCCTAGAGCTGGCCTTCAGATGTTCCTTTACCATATTTGTCCTCTTTTTCTGATCTCATACTGAGGGTGAAAATATAAATGGAAGAGACATATCCCTTCCAAACTGTCCAGCCTCAGAGACAATGACAGAGGCATGAGTAATCTGTGAATTGATAACTCCCTGAAGTGCATACTATCTCTTAAAAAACTTAGTGGTAACTTGTGCTGACACACAAGTATATTGTGTGTATTTATTATAATAATTATATTCATTACGTAATATACTCCTCTTAATTTTGAAGAGGAAATGAACTAATTTTTGCACTATGTGATTTTTCCAGTTTCAACCAAGCTAACTTCTGACAAGTTAATTTGTTCAACAAGATTGGGTACCGTGTAGGTGCCTCTGGTACAGGGGTAGCAGATACAGTAGGGGTGAATAAAACAAGTGAAGTCTATGACTTTATAGAGCTTTATACTACATGGGAGTGAGGTAGGACAGGTAATAAAAAGATAAGAAAATAAATAGCATAATAGAATGAAACATAATGATAGCTTTGGGGAAGAAAAATAGAGCAAGGAAAGGAGCTCAATTAATGTGTGATCAGTGTTGGGAGAAGCAAGGTGGGGCAAAGAGTGATGGGAGAGCTTGAGTCCAGCCAAGAACTCACTGCCATGAGGAACCTGACCCTACCCATCCTTACAGTTCCCAGGCTGATTTTCACTTAATCAGTGTGAATTTGTCAGGGCAAGACCTGGAAATCAAATGGTAATAATAGCTGGTATAAATGCCTGGAAATAAAAATGTCTCAAATGTCATCAATTTCTACCTGTGCTTTCCAATATGCTGACAAACCAACAGCTGAAGTTAAAAAATACAGTACCAGGGCTTCCCTGGTGGCGCAGTGGTTGAGAGTCCGCCTGACGATGCAGGGGACATCTCTACTTCAATAGCCCTAGTTAAAAGATGTCATTATATCTTGCCTAGTCTACTGGGAGAACATCCTAAGCGGTCTCCCTTCCCAGTGCATGTGAGCCAAGGCTGCTGGGCGTAGAGGGAGTTGAGGCCTTGTTGTGAGCATGAGGCTCAGAGTGCATGGTGTGTGCATTGGAAGGACAACGCTGAGGTGGTCACTAGACCTGAGCTGGGGTCTGCAAGGTTGCTGAGGGACTGTGGGCAGTTGGAGTAGAGCCTGAAGTCTCTCCCCACACATCTGCACCACTAATAGATGGTGCAGCAGGAACTAGAAAAAGCAGTATGCAACAATCAGGAACCAGGAAGAGAAGCTCTCTTCCTCCTGCAATGTCCCTCCTGTGCTCTTTATAGATAAAGTTTAACGTACTCATTGTAAGGGAGAAATGTTGCAGAGCAGGTACTGAAGGGTGAATTTAGAGCTGAGAGGGAATAGATTGATAACTGGCACAAACTCTTTCGAAATAATAAATAAATCTTAGTTATCTTCACAAGTCACCGTAGTATAAGACTTATTATTACCTTCTTTCTGGGATTATTCATAGATTATTTGTGGAACTGGAAATTAAATCTAGAATGTTCAATTTCCATGTCTTTGTTCCCATTCTTATGTGTAGTTTCTTCTTTGAACATCATTGATACAATTAATAACAAAAAATCCAACAATATATGCCAGAAATGGAAAAAAGATGCCTAGGCACCAAGTATCTGGGTCCCTGAGGCCACATATAGCAAATGCTTGGGTGGAGGGCTGGACATGGGCAGCAGTGCTTGATGGTTTGATAATTAAAGAAATGCTTTTTTCAAACTGATATTCTCCAAAGAATAAGAGTCTATATACTTTCCTGTGTGAATCCCTCTGTAAGAGCAGAACTAGGCTGAGCCCAGATTAGTTCATCACAATAGACACCTAGCAAAAAACAAGTCTCTAAGGGTTATGCTAGGGGAAGGTAAGGTTTGAGGGAAGATTTAGGACGGGGGTGTTTATTTGTGTCCCTCCAAAATTCGCATACTGAAACCCTAACTCCTAGTGTGTCTGTATTTAGAGATGGGGCATCTAAGGAGGTAATTAAGGTTAAATGAGGTCGTAAGGGTGGGGTTCTGATCTGATAGGATTAGTGTCCATATAGAAGAGATACCAGAGAACTGCTCTTCACCCTCCACCACCATCCTCATGCACTCACCAAAGAGAGGCCATATGAGCACCCTGCAACCCAAGGGGAGAGCTCTCACCAGACATGAACCCTACTGGCATCTTGGTTTCAGATTTCTAGTCTCCAGAACTGTGAGAAAATAAATTTCTGTTGTTTAAGCCACCCAGTCCATGGTATTTTGTGATGACAGCCCTATCAAACTCCTACAGGAGGTTAAGAGTAAAAGGCACTATCTGGAAAGGGCAAGCTGGGGGCGGGGGGTAGAGTGCCACAGACAGGCAAGGAGCAGCATGAGTTTTCCAGACACTTGTGTATTTTGGGGGTAGGGGAAGAGACATGGTGAAAGAGGAGAGTGGAAGAACAGCAAAAAGAAATTCTTTCACTATGCTACCATTTTGCTTAAAACTGGCCTTTTTAGCCAGTGAAGGGAAGTGGGCTCAGGGTATCCCCAAAACATATTAACACCCTCACATTTTTCTACTTGGCTTTAGAATTAGTTTTTTTTTTACTTTCATCTGAATATAAGTCTATAGCAGTTTTCTTTTTTAAATAATTAATTAATTAAATTTTTATTGGCATAGTTTAAATATTATATGTTTCAGGTGTGCAACATAGTGACTCACAATTTTTAAGGGTTATACTCCATTTATAGTTATTATAAAATATTTGCTATGTTCCCTGTGCTATACAATATATCCTTACAGCTTATTTATTTTATACATAGTAGTTTATACCTCTTAATCCCCAGCCCTATCTTGACCCTCCCCCCTTCCTTTCCCCACTGGTAACCACTAGCTTGTTCTCTGTATCTGTTTCTTTTTTGTTATATTCACTAGTTAGTATTATTTTTAAGATTTATAACAGTTTTAAAAGTAAGTATCATAAAGGCTTAACTCAGGAGAAGTCAAGAAACTAGCTGTCATTCCATGTAGAGTGCAAGGTCTAAGACCTACTTCCAACCATTAAGCTTCTCCTATATAAAAATGGAACCTCAACTGCCCACTTGGCTCTCCTTAATGAAGAGGAAGGTGGAAGATCCTTTGCACTTGAAAGGACTTCTCTACAGAAGAACTCAACACAGGATGTAGAGATATCCATGAGATCGTGAATTAGGGATAAACTCTCAGTAGTATTCTGATATCAAACCAGCAGATGCTCAGTGAAGCACTGAATGATCAAATGTGGTATAAAGTAAATAAAGTGTTAAAAATAAGCTTTGTTTCAGACTCTTTTCTACATTTGGTTTTCCCAGAGACATCTTCACTATCCCTCTTCATGAAACTGTGGCCAGTTCAGTAATGCATCCTTAAATTTATTTTCCCTCCTTTTCTGCCTCCTTTGCTTATTTCCTCACTCTTGATGTCCTCAGATTACAGACCTCTCAATGAAGTGCTAGTCCTAAAACTTGCTCAGACTCTGTTTCCTAGATGATCCAAGCTAAGAAAGTAGCCAAAACAGTATCAAAATGAGTGCTTAAGATATTTCGTAAATAAATGAGTCAAAATTTGCTACAGATACAGAAATGTGAATAATTATCCTTTGGTAAAACTAAGAATTCTTGGCAATAAAAAGCACTAAAATTGAGATCTTAAAAAAAGAAACAAAAAACTTCAGCATTTATGACACTGACATTTTTGGAGAATACTTCCTTTTGTATAGAGTGTTCATTATTTGGGATTTATCTGATATTTCCTCATGATTAGATTCAAATTATACATATCTGGCCAGAATATTACATAATGATATTTTGTCCTTCATAGGGTATTGTGTCTAGAGATACATGGTGTCCATAATATCACTGTGTTAGTGGTATTAATTTTGATCATCTGGTCAAGGTTATACTTTTTTAAAGTATGCTCTTAAATATCTCTATTTTTTCCATTTATAACCTTGTCATAACGTGACAGCACTACAACACTAGCAGGCTTTATTATTGCCTCATGTTCCACCCCATCACAACTACCACTAAAATGTGAGCACCACAGAGGCGAGGATTATTGCCTCTTTTATTCACTGATACAAATATTCCAAGCACATGGTACAGTGTGTAGCACATATTTACTGAATGAATGAGTAAAAAGATAATTCTGATTAGTAAAAATGTCTAATAACACAATTTGTTATAAAAAAATTCTTTATGACAAAACATTATTACAGCCATGTTAATTCAGCAGTCCATGGTTACAGGATATAAGAACAGGCTGGAAAATATATGATTAAGGATAATTTAAGCCCTCCCTCCCCATTTTAGCCAATATATCAAAACTATCAGTTGCAAAACTGATTTAGGATGCATTGAAAATTCCCCTTATCACTCTCTGGAAGTAATACTAATAAAAATGATATGGCTAACACATGAGTAGAAGGAGGAGGTATGAAAAGGAGAGAATGAATGTTACATGAACATATCTAGATATTACTCACCAGTGCTGAACTTGATCGTAGGAAGACAGGCCTCACTTTGCATAGTTCTGACATGCACGATTTCCTGTTACCATGGTTTAGTTAAATAACCTAGTCCTCCAACATCACAGTTCACATTTCAGTTACCATGGTTCAGTTCAGTCCAGTAATTGCATAAAGTACAAACTTTGTTGCTAGCTCTTCAGTCCACAAATCACTATGTAAATAACAGATGCACACCATGATCAGTGACCAATCACGCCACTTACTTCAGTCTGTCAGTGACTGGTCACTCTGCATCTGTTATTCAGTTCACAGATAGAGCAAAAGTGTGTAGTTGTGTTACCATCTTGTCTCCAAGTGATAAATCCACATGACATTTTACAAAAATGGACAATCAGAAGAGAGAATTGGCCAACAGAGATGAAAGTACAGCAAATAACCCAAAGTGACATTGCTGGAAGTGAATTTTGTATCAAACATAAATGGAATTATAGAATAAATAGCTGACAGTGGGAATGTTGACACTGTCACCATTTGAGGGACTCTACATATGCTGCCAGAGGAACTTAGTGAAGGCACATTTATCAACATAAAGAAGGAAAGTAGTTGTGACAAAAAGGATGAAGATGTCCCAGAAGTAATACAGGCCAAACAACCTCCACGTTAAGGGAACTTTTGGAGATATTTCACAAAATGAATGTGCAAAGGATAAAAGGTTGGAAGTTGATCCAAACTTACGAAGGAGTATGACAATTCACTAGGGCATACGAAAGATCTTCGCTCCCTATACAGTAAGTTATCAGCAAGAAGAAGGCAAGCAGTGTTGAAAATACTCGATACATTTTTAACAAATAAAACACTTTAATTCTCAATGTTTCTAGTGCCTTAAATTCCAATATTCTAGGTAAATAATAGCTTTACTATTTTTCTGTTCTCTGTACATGTATAACTGACAGAGTTTCACAAATATTTTAAAACTCATGAAGCAATCATAATTTTTCCATTATTTAAATCACTTTGCATAATTTCATCTTGCATGCTTATTTTTTTGGTTCTGCATTGCCATGCAAAATAAAGATTGCCTTTATTGTATTCAAGGTAAAGTGCAAGTTAAATGCTCAGAAATGAAAAACAGAAAGTTCTTACCATAGGCATGATCTGAAGAAAATTAAGAATCACTGAGTGAAAATGATAAGCTGTAGACGTTAGCCTCCCACTTGGATCAATACCAAGTCTGTATCTCTAGCTTGGGTTTCCAAGTGTTTCTGGGTGTTCCACCAGCACCTCACATATAACACATCCAAAGCTGAACTTCCTCTTAACCCTGCCACCTACCAAAAAAGCCCCAAGTAACTTGTTTTTCTGTAATGAAGTATCAGTCAGGATTAGTTTCGATGGCTAGTGACAGAACCTGAAATAATTGTAGCTTAAATAAGATAAATATTTATTTTTCTATCAAAATAAAACTTCAGAATTAGGCAACCCAGGACTAACATGGTGACTCACCAATTATCAGGAATCCATATTTTTCTTCTACAATCTTTTATCACAAAGTGTCTATCTTCAAGTTACCTCATGGTCACAAACTGGCTGCTGGTGCTCCAAACAGGCAGAAAGAAGGAAGGTAAAGAAAAAGTGCTTGCCACCCTGCTGAGTCAGTGTACTTTAGAGAATATTCATGGATGCTCCCTGCTAAGATATCTGCTTATGTTTTGTATCATTATGTCTTATTAGACAAAATTTGTAGAGTGGCTATTAGATAAGCAGTTAGTGGTTTTTGTCAGGCACCATTAATGATTCAATCATTCACCTAGGCATCAAGCCAGAAACTGAGAGATTATCTGAAATTCTTCTATCTCTCCCATTGCCCATATCCATGGTTAGTTTATTATACTACCTAAATTTCCTTCAAATTTGAAACTCTACTTTTTTCTTTAAAGCTCCATTGCCTAAAATAGTGCATGATACAAACTGCTGTGTTTATAAATGTTTGTGGAATGCTAATTCAGTGACTGCTTTTCATACAGCTGGGGGAAGTTACCTCAGTGAACTTTAAATTGGGTCTCCAAATAATATTCAAAGAGTATTCCTATTATATTATAAAGTGTAATTCCTGGAGTTCTTTAAGTCACAAAGTAGTTTCCTATTCTCTAACACTAGTAGGATTTGAATTAGTTATTCAACTATAAAAGTATAGAATGTGGGCAAACATACTCCCTTCTTTAGTATTTAATTTTTCTTAATTGTATTATTTTGTTAATAGCGGCTGTCTCTTGTACTCTCTCCTCCAAGAGACCTCTATGAGCTGTTCCTCAGCATGCCCACAGCACAAGCATATACTCATACACACACACACACACACACACACACACACACACAGAGAGTGATGGCCTCAAAAGTCTTGTTCCTTAGCAAGCCAAATGTCAAACATCTCAGTGGCAGGTATGAAAAACAATAAGCCTGTCCCTGCTGAGCCACCTGCTGAATATTCCATATGCCAGGTGCTAATTTTAGGAGAAAGAAAGGAAAATTTAAAAATGTATTCTCTTTTCATTGCTCCACAAGAGCCTTCTTTCCTTTTCTCCTCAAGCAGCTGCAGCAAAAGCTTACATGAATGCAAAATGAAAGCAGTACTAGACACAAGACATAATTTAGAAGAATTCACCAGATGACTTAAACAAATAAACCTATTGGGTTAACCTTATTGTTCTGGAGAGAATAAACAGTGTGACTGGCCTTGGATTGATGGAATTCACTGGAACAGAGCAGGGCTGACAAATTGGGATAAAATATTTGGCAATTGTTCTTTATCTTGGGACAAATGACCAATGTACTTTAAATTCATTTCCTGCATCTGGTGAGTGGGTGGCCAGGTCTGCATCCTACCCCTTGTAGCCAAAGGGCATTTCTTGACATTGACAGGTTGGCCCCATTTGATTAGGTTTTCAACAAAACAATGTACATTGCAGATCATTTTCAAAATATTTTTGTTTCTCCAGTACCTGACATTTTGGTATAATTGAAGATCTCGGCAAGCTCTGAACATGCTTGGAAAATGGGTTGTTTTGACAAGCTAGAGAATAGACTATTTGCCAGCAATCTGCAGGCCAGAGCTTTAATGGTGGTCATATTGCAAATGCTATTTTATCTTCACCTATAAAATTTTCCTTTGTAGCTCTGAATATTTCAATTGCTCAAATAATTTATCTTAACACAGCAGCACTGGGAGGGGACAGTGGGAGCAAACACACAGAGATAATTGTTGCAATTTCTTATTATATTTGAAGTCATAATTTCATTAAGTTAGGTTTTCAGATTAAAATTTCCCACAAAGTTGAAATCATATCAAGACAAATATGATTCTGTATACTAATAAATTGGATGTGCAGAAATTCAAGTATCCAGAAGTTATGAAACAAGGGATCAATTAGATATACAAAGGCTAATGACTTACATTAGAAATATCTTAGGCCTCGAGACCCTGGTTCAAGATGGCAGACTAGAAGGACGTGCGCTCACTCCCTCTTGCGAGAGCACCAGAATTACAACTAACTGCTGAACAATCGTTGACAGGAAGGCACTGGAACTCACCAAAAAAGATACCCCACATCTAAAGACAAAGGAGAAGCCACAATGAGATTGTAGGAGGGATGCAATCACAATAAAATCAAATCCCATAACTGCTGGGTGGGTGACTCACAAACTGGAGAACACTTATACCACAGAAGTCCACCAACTGGATTGAAGGTTCTGAGCCCCACGACAGGCTTCCCAACCTGGGGCTCCAGCAACGGGAGGAGGAATTCCTGGAGAATCAGATTTTGAAGACTAGCAGAATTTGATTGCAGGATTTCAACAGGACTTGGGGGAAACAGACTCCACTCTTGGAGGGCATACACAAAATAGTGTGCACATTGGGAACCAGGGGAAGGAGCAGTGACCCCGTAGGAGACTGAACCAGACCTACCTGCTAGTATTGGAGGGTCTCCTGCAGAGGTGGGGTGTGGCTATGTCTCACCGTGAGAACAAAGACACTGGCAGCAGAAGGTCTGGAAAGTACTCCTTGGCGTGAGCTCTCCCAGAGTATGCTATTAGCCCCACCAAAGAGCTGGGTAGGCTCCAGTGTTTGGTCACATCAGGCAAAACAACCAACAGGGAGGGAACCCAGCCTCACCCATCAGCAAACAAGCAGATTAAAGTTTTACTGAGCTCTGCCTACTAGAGCAACAGCCAGCTCTACCCACCACCAGTCCCTCCCATCAGGAAACTTGCACAAGCCTATTAGGTAGCCTCATCCACCAGAGGGCAGACAGCAGAAGCAAGAAGAACTACAATCCTGCAGCCTGTGGAACAAAAACCACATTCACAGAAAGATAGACAAGATGAAAAGGCAGAGGGCTATGTACCAGATGAAGGAACAAGATAAATCCCCAGAAAAACAACTAAATGAAGTGGAGATAGGCAACCGTCCAGACTAAGAATTCAGAATAATGATAGGGAAGGTGATCCAGCACCTCGGAAAAAGAATGGAGACAAAGATCAAGAAGATGCAAGAAATGTTTAACAAAGACCTAGAAGAATTAAAGAACAAACAAACAGAGATGAACAATACAATAACTGAAGTGAAAAATACACTAGAAGGAATCAATAGCAGAATAACTGAGGCAGAAGAACGGATAAGTGACCTGGAAGACAGAATGATGGAATTCACTGCCAGGGAACAGAATAAAGAGAAAAGAGTGAAAAGAAATGAAGACAGCCTAAGAGACCTCTGGGACAACATTAAACGCAACAACATTTGCATTATAGGGGTCCCAGAAGGAGAAGAGAGAGAGAATGGACCCAAGAAAGTATTTGAAGAGATTATAGTTGAAAACTTCCCTAACATGGGAAAGGAAATAGCCACCCAACTGCAGGAAGCACAGAGAGTCCCAGGCAGGATAAACCCAAGGAGAAACATGCTGAGACACATAGTAATCAAATTGACAAAAATTAAAGTCAAAGAAAAATTATTGAAAGCAAAAAGGGAAAAACGACAAATAACATACAAGGGAACTCCCATAAGGTTAAAGGGAACTCCTGTAAGGTTAACAGCTGATTTCTCAGCAGAAACTCTACAAGCCAGAAGGGAGTGACATGATATATTTAAAGTGATGAAAGGGAAGAAGTTACAAGCAAGATTACTCTACCTGGCAAGGATCTCATTCAGATTTGATGGAGAAATCAAAAGCTTTACAGACAAGCAAAAGGTAAGAGAATTCAGCACCACCAAACCAGCTCTACAACAGATGCTAAAGGAACTTCTCTAAGTGGGAAATACAGGAGAAGAAAAGGACCTGCAATAACAAACCTATAACAATTAAGAAAATGGTAATAGGAACATATATATCGATAATTACCTTAAATGTGAATGGATTAAATGCTCCAACCAAAAGACACAGGCTTGCAGAATGAATACAAAAACAAGACCCATCTATATGCTGTCTACAAGAGACCCACATCAGACTAGGGACACATGCAGACTGAAAGTGAGGGAATGGAAAAAGATATTCCATGCAAATGGAAATCAAAAGAAAGCTGGAGTAGCAATACTCATATCAGATAAAAAAGACTTTAAAATAAAGAATGTTACAAGGGACAAGGAAGGATACTACATAATGATCAAAGCATCAATCCAAGAAGAAGATACAACAATTATAAATATATATGCACCCAACATAGGAGCACCTCAATACATAAGACAACTGCTAACAGCTATAAAAGAGGAAATCGACAGTAACACAATAATAGTGGGGAACTTTAACACCTCACTTACACCAATGGACAGATCATCCAAACAGAAAATTAATAAGGAAACAGATAGATTTAATTGATATTTATAGGACATTCCATCCAAAAACAGCAGATTACACTTTCTTCTCAAGTGTGCACTGAACATTCTCCAGGATAGATCACATCTTGGGTCACAAATCAAGCCTCAGTAAATTTAAGTAAATTGGAATCATATCAAGCATCTTTTCTGACCACAACACTATGAGATTAGAAATCAGTTACAGGGAAAAAAATGTAAAAAACACAAACACATGGAGGCTAAACAATACGTTACTAAATAACCAACAGATCACTGAAGAAATCAAAGAGGAAATCAAAAAATACCTAGAGACAAATGACAATGAAAACACAATGATCCAAAACCTATGGGATGCAGCAAAAGCAATTCTAAGAGGGAAGTTTACGGCAATACAAGCCTATCTCAAGAAACAAAAATCCCCAATAAACAATTTGTCCTTACACATAAAGGAAGTAGAGAAAGAAGAAAAAACAAAACCCAAAGTTAACAGAAGGAAAGAAATCATAAAGATCAGATCAAATAAATGAAATAGAAACAAAGAAAACAACAGCAAAGATCAATAACACTAAAAGCTGGTTCTTTGAGAAGATAAACAAAATTGATAAACCATTAGCCAGACTCATCAAGAAAAAGAGGGAGAGGACTCAAATCAATAAAATTAGAAATGGAAAAGGAGAAGTTACAACAGACACCACAGAAGTACAAATCATCCTAAGAAACTACTACAAATAACTCTATGCCAGTAAAATGGACAACCTGGAAGAAATTGACAAATTCTTAGAAATGTATAACCTTCCAAGACTGAACCAGGAAGAAATAGAAAATATGAACAGACCAATCACAAGTAATGAAATTGAAACTGTGATTAAAAATCTTCCAACAAACAAAAGTCCAGGACCAGATGGCTTCACAGGTGAATTCTATCAAACATTTAGAGAAGAGCTAACACCCATCCTTCTCAAACTCTTCCAAAAAATTGCAGAAAAGGAACACTCCCAAACTCATTCTATGAGGGCACCATCACCAGACAAAGATACTACAAAAAAAGAAAATTACAGACCAATAACACTGATGAATATAGATGCAAAAATCCTCAACAAAATACTCGCAAACAGAATCCAACAACACATTAAAAGGATCGTACACCATGATCAAGTGGGATTTATCCCAGGGACGCAGGGATTCTTCAGTATATGCAAATCAATCAATGTGATACACCGTTTTAACAAACTGAAGAATAAAAACCATATGATCATCTCAACAGATGCAGAAATAGCTTTTGACAAAATTCAACACCCATTTATGATAAAAACTCTCCAGAAAGGGGGCATAGAGGGAAGCTACCTCAACATAATAAAGACCATATATGACAAGCCCACAGCAAACATCATTCTCAATGGTAAAAAAACTGAAAGCATTTCCTCTAAGATCAGGAACAAGACAAGGATGTCCACTCTCACCACTATTATTCAACATAGTTTTGGAGGTCCTAGCCACGGCAATCAGAGAAGAAATAGAAATAAAAGTAATCCAAATTGGAAAAGAAGAAGTAAATGTGTCACTATTTGCAGATGACATGATACTATACATAGAGAATCCTAAAGATGCCACCGGAAAACTACGAGAGCTAATCAATGAATTTCGTAAAGTTGCAGGATATAAAATTAATGCACAGAAATCTCTTGCATTCCTATACACTAATGATGAAAAATCTGCAAGAGAAATTAAGGAAACACTCCCATTTACCATTGCAACAAAAAGAATAAAATACCTATGAATAAACCTACCTAGGGAGACAAAAGACCTGTATGCAGAAAACTATCAGTCACTGATGAGAGAAATTAAAGATGATACAAACAGATGGAGAGATATACCATGTTCTTGGATTGGAAGAATCAATATTGTAAAAATGACAATACTACCCAAAGCAATCTACAGGTTCAATGCAATCCCTATCAAATTACCAATGGCAATTTTTACAGAACTAAAACAAAAAATCTTAAAATTTTTATGGAGACACTAAAAACTCCCAATAGCCAAAACAGTCCTGAGGGAAAATAATGGAGCTGGAGGAATCAGACTTCCTGAATTCAGACTATACTACAAAGCTACAGTAATCAAGACAATATGATGCACAAAAACAGAAATATAGATCAATGGAACAGGATAGAAGGCCTAAAGATAAACCCACGCACCTATGTTCAACTAATCTATGACAAAGGAGGCAAGGATACACAATGGAGAAAAGACAGTCTCTTCAATAAGTGGTGCTGGGAAAACTGGACAGCTACATGTAAAAGAATGAAATTAGAACACTCCCTAATGCCAAACACAAAAATAAACTTGAAATGGATTAGAGACCTTAATGTAAGACTGGACACTATAAAATTCTTAGAGGAAAACATAGGAAGATCACTCTATGACATAAGTCACAGCAAGATCTTATTAGATCCACCTCCTAGAGTAATGGAAATAAAAACAAAAATAAACAAATGGACCTAATGAAACTTAAAAGCTTTTGCAAAAGAAAGGAAACTACAAACAAGACGAAAAGACAACCCTCAGAATGGGAGAAAATATTTGCAAATAAATCAACGGACAAAGGATTAATCTCCAAAATATATAAACAGCTTATGCTACTCAATATTAAAGAAACAAATAACCCAATCCAAAAATGGGCAGAACACCTAAATAGACATTTCTCCAAAGAAGACATACAGATGGTCAAGAAGCACATGAAAAGTGCTCAACATCACTAATTATTAGAGAACTGCAAACCAATACTACAATGAAGTTTCATCTCACACCAATTGGAATGGGCATCATCAGAAAATCTACAAACAACAAATGTTGGAGAGGGTGTGGAGAAAAGGGAACCCTCTTCCACTGTTGTTGGCAATGTAAATTGATACAGCCACTATGGAGAACAGTATGGAGGTTCCTTAGAGAACTAAAAAGAGAACCACCATATGACCCAGCAATCTCACTACTGGGCATATACCCTGAGAAAAGCATAATTCAAAAAGATACATGCACCCCAGTGTTCATTGCCACACTATTTACAATAGCCAGGTCATGGAAGCAACCTAAATTCCCATCGACAGATGAATGGATGAAGAAGATGTGGTACATATATACAATGGAATATTACTCAGCCATAAAAAGGAACAAAATTGGGTCCTCTGTAGAGATGTGGATGGATCTAGAGACTGTCATACAGAGTGAAGTAAGTCAGAAAGCGAAAAACAGATATCGTATATTAACACATATATGTGGAACCTAGAAAAATGGTACAGATGCACCGGTTTGCAGGGCAGAAATTGAGACACAGATGTAGACAACAAACGTATGGACAGCCAGGGGGGAAAGTGGCTGGGGGTGGTGGTGGTGTGATGAATTGGTAGATTGGGATTGACATATATGCACTAATATGTATAAAATGGATAACTAGTGAGAACCTGCCTTATAAGAAAATAAATAAAATAGAATACAAAAATTCCAAAAAAAAAAAAGAAATATTTTAGGTCTCTTTTGCTGTGTATTACTGACTGTGCCCCACCTCCAACTCTCATTTCCTTTAGTTTAGAGGCTCTTGTGACTGCTTCTCTATATGTGACTGCTCCTTTTTTTAAAAAAAGTTGGTGCTTCTCTGATGTTTCCCCATCTCCTCCTAACATTTCTATTTATTCATTCTAAAAGCCAGACATTTTCACAAAATGCTAATCAATTAAAAATTATTGTTTATTCCTTTAGTATTTCTGCTAACTATAAATGTACCCTAGGCATTTTAATTTCAATTTGGGGGCTTATTTTGGAGAACATTTGTTAGTTTTTCAAAATTATATTTGGATCTTATTTTTTTCTTTATTTTTCAATCTGATTTTATGATTGAAGACAGAAGGTCTTCTTTCTATTTTTTAATTAATTTATTTATTTTGGTTGTGCCAGGTCTTGGTTGAGGCAAGGGGGCTCCCTAGTTGCAGTTCACCAGGTCCTTAGCTACAGCATGTAGGCTCCTTAGTTGTGGCTCCAGGGCTTCTTAGTTGTAGCATGAGAACTCTTAGTTGCAGCATGCATGTGGGATCTAGTTCCCTGACCAGGGATCGAACCCCAACCCCCTGCATTGGGAGCGCGGAGTCCTATCCACTGTGCCACCAGGGAAGTCCCCAGAAGGTCTTCTTAAAGGACTGCTTTTCCCCATAAAAATATTTATTTTAGCAAGAGCAAATACAGATTTAAATGAGAGGAGCCTCTAGTTGACCTTCAACTGATGGTCACAATTTTGCAAAGCAAAGGAGCCAATCAGCTCTCACTCTTCTACCTCACATCTTCCCCACTTACTGCTGTGTGCTGTTGGGCTAGTTATTTAACATCTCTGGGCCTCAATTCCTTTATCTGTGAAAAGTGGAAGGTACTTTATGTGGAAAGTAATAGTACCTACTCCTACAGTAGTTGTGAGGATTAAAAGAGTTAATATGTTCAAAATGCTATGAACCATACCTAGCATATAATAAATGTTCAAAAATTTTAGCTATTGTTATTTTATCACTATTACCTCTATATAGATACTTTTTTCTATTCTTTCTACTTTTCTTTCTCCTTCCCCTTTCCCCTTGTGAGGGAACAAGTTATTTCCAACCATGCTAGGAGATTAAGAAGTGGGATCTGGAGCTGTAGTTACAGTCTAGTTCTTTTTATAAAACAAGATGTTTAAATCCCAAAGAAAAGGAAGTCCACCAAGACTGCCGTATTGCACAACTCTAGGAGGCGCCATCCACCTTGTAGTCAGAGTAACTGCTATCCCCAAAATTATGCACTATCCCCAAAATTATGCAGTTGATGATCCATGCAGCCATACATGGTAGTTCTGAAGCCCACCATTCAATCACTTTAACTTTTTTACTTTTCCTCAGTTTTTGTACTGTTTTCTTTTTCATATATATGTAAGTATGTATACTCACTAGATGACATAAACACATTAAAC
The DNA here is from genome assembly GCF_949987515.2 of Delphinus delphis. Taxonomy (NCBI): domain Eukaryota; kingdom Metazoa; phylum Chordata; class Mammalia; order Artiodactyla; family Delphinidae; genus Delphinus; species Delphinus delphis. The sequence continues at coordinate 145,544,333 of NC_082684.1, forward strand.
CTTTACACATTGGTTCCCCTATATGCCTTTTTTTTTCCTTTCCAAAGGTTTGATATTCAAATGGGAGTTGTATGTGTTTGTGTGCATAGAAGCTTATATTCACACCTATGTGAAGTATTAACAGTCATAAAAATATAAGTAATAATATAAAGAATAAATTATATTTACTAGGACTGAAAATGCTCATAATTTATAAATAGGATTGCTTTTTCTTACTTTTATGAGATGATTACAGCTGGATCAAAGCAAAGGATTTGAATAGAACCAAAACAATAAATTAATTGACCACTAAGTGATAGGGGCCCTTAGTATATTTCCTACCACTAAATCACAAACATAGGCAAGCTGGGATAAGCCTGACTCACCAAATCTTTCAATGATGTCAACATCCGCTTTCTGTTATGTCTGTAGATGCTGCCAGTGGTTTGAATCAGTATAACATTTTTTATTATTATAAATAAAATGCTTAATTTAGTTATTTCTTTGGAAGATATGAGGAAACATTGTTCTCTGATGAACTGCTTCAAGAAATATCCTTTGAATTTTGAATACTAAGACAGTTTTATTTCAATACAATTTATGACCAGTAATAGAACTACATACAGGTGGTATTGGATTTCTGTGCATGCCTTACCGCCATTTAAACATCACAGATGTTTCCTTTATTCGTAATGAGTTAATCCCACTGCCATTCATGCACAAGGAAGGAAGGAGAAGCACTCAAAGGTCTACGTAGCTAGAGGGAGTAGAAGAAGCAAAAAGCCTAGCTAACCTACAAATTTGATAGTTCACCCTTAAATAATTGAAAGTTTGTTGTATTTGCATTAAAAAGTGTGAATCAGGAACACTGAAGTTCAACATATTCTGTGCTATAATTGAAACAGTACTCGGATGGACTGAACCATGTTTTATGATGCGCTTTTTTTCAGGCTTTGGTATAGAATTTCCCTACTTATGGAGGACTAGCAACTGAAAATAAATTAAAACTGTAACCTTACCTCTAGAGATGAATATTCTGCATGCAACAATCTCTTCCTTCTCAAAATTACCGTTCAGTTCACTTCAGCAATCATCTATTGAGCATTATACTATGCTATCTCTGAGAATTTAAAGACAAATAAAACATGGTCCCTGTTCTTAATTAGTTTCCTCTCAATTCAAAGAATTGAAAGATAGTCAGGGGATTGAGATATGGGTGGAGGAAGCCTGGAGTATGGTGTGGAAGGGTGTACGGGGAATATTTGGGTCTTATTCTTTATAGTACACCTTTTAATAATCATTGACAAATTGTTCTCCTGACCAGATTGCCTCCCTATTTTTTTGCCAGTTCTTAGTATTGCCAATCTTTCTTGGTTTTATTTATAATAAGATATTAATCTAATAAATATGTATGGTGAATTTTTTCATACAAGTAACTTTCTGGGTGCTGTCAGTGACGCAAAGTGATTGTCCTCCAGCAGCTCGCAATATATTGGTTGAGAAGAGGGTCACACAAACAACTAAGTTCAAAAGAAGTCAAATGATGGTTAATGTAATCATAGAATTATGGATAGCATATGATTGGAAGACTGTGAAGTCAGGGTTCAGCATAGAAAATCAGGTTCTCGATCAATATTATACCACTGGTAAGCAGCAGAGCTGGGATTTGAGATCAAGTTTTTCTGTCTCCAAGACCAGAGTTCTTCTTACTTTAAAACTGCAACACATAAAATTGTAAATATCAGGGCCTATCACAGGAATACACAATGTTAAAATTGTTTTCAGTATTTCGTGTGAAACTTCTACTAATTATTATAATTTTAATCAATTGGATGTCCTTCAGAGCCTTTTTCATACTTTGATTTGCAAATAAGCAGGGGAAAATTCATTGATTCTTTATAATACAGTGGAAAAAACCAAGAATACTGAAGTATATTGTTACTTAGGTTCTCTGAGCTTCAATTTTCTCATCTATAATAACCTTGCAGTGTACTGGTAGAGATTAAATGAAATAGTTAATGTAAGGTCCATGGCATAGCATTTGTCACTGCGTGGCCACTCCAGAAAGGTGAGTCATCTTCCCTTGAGTTAAGAGAAGATATACCTTTAAGTCAATCTGAGAAGATATATTAGAGTTGGCAAGGACTGAGGGAATATCTTGTTTAGTTCCCCTGTTGCCCAGAGTTGAGCATGGAAACCCAGTACACTGATATGTTTCTCTCAAGGTTGTAGAGACAGTTGTAAACAGAATAAGTTTTATCATGTTTCAGTTACCCTTCTGTGTCTACAGACGGGACACCCCACTTCTAAGAGCACACTGGAGAACTGGCCTGGATTTGGGGGACTATTGTCAACCTTTCATAGGATCAACGATAAGACTGTGGGAAAATAATTTGTTTCTTTAATCATTAATGATGTTGAACAACTTTTTAAATTTATTTTTCCCCAGCTTTATTGACATATAATTGACATATATGATTGATATAATTGTGTAAGTTTAAGATGTACAGTGTAGTGGTTTTATATATGTATATATGGCAAAGTGATTACCACAATAAAGTTAGTTAATATATCACCTCACATAGTTATAATTTGTTTTGTGGTGAGAACTTTAAAAATCTACTCTTGGGCTTCCCTGGTGGCGCAGTGGTTGCGAGTCCGCATGCTGGTGCAGGGGATACAGGTTCGTGCCCCGGTCTGGGAGGATCCCACATGCCACGGAGCGGCTGGGCGCGTGAGCCATGGCCGCTGAGCCTGCGCGTCCGGAGCCTGTGCTCCGCAACGGGAGAGGCCACGGCGGTGAGAGGCCCGCGTACCGCCAAAAAAAAAAAAAAAAAAAAAACTACTCTTTTAGTAACTTTCAAATATACAATACAGTATTGTTAACTGTAGTCACCACACTGTATATTACATGTCAGAACTTACTTCTCTTGTAACTGGAAGTTTGTATCCTTTGACCGCCTTCACCCATTTACCCTACTCTTGCCCCCACCCCTGGCCCCGACCCTGGCAACCACTAATCCATTTTCTGTTCATGTGCCCTTTGAAATTCTCTCCATTCAAGATAATACTCTTTTCTCCCATGTCCTTTCCTCATTTGTTGAAAGCAGTGTCTTTTCTCCAGTGAATTACCTTTGCCCTTTGTAAAAAATCAGTTGTCCATATATGGATGTATGATTCTATTTCTGGACTCTGTTATGTTCCAATGATTTCTTTGTCATCTTTACACCAATACCACACTATATTTATTACTGTAGTGCTATAATAAGTGTTGAAGTCACGTAGTATTAGCTCTCCAAATTTGTTCTTTTTCAAAATTGTTTTGGCTATTGTAGGTCTTTTGCACTTCATATGAATTTTATAATTAAACTTTCAAGTTCTACCAAAAAAAAAAAAAAGCCTACTAGTGTTTCATTGACTCTGTATAGCTCAAATTTGGGAGAATTTTCATCTTCATAATATTAAGGCTTCTGAAACATGAAAAAAATATAAATCTTCATTTATTCATATTTTCTTTAATTAGTCTCAGCAATGTTTTGAAGTTTCCAGTGACAAATCTCTCATATCTTTTGTGAGATTTATCCCTAGACGTTTCATATTTTTGATGTTATAAATGTTATTATTTTATTATTTTTCCAATTGTTCATTACTGGTATATAGATATACAATTGATTTTTATATATTAATCTTGTATCCTGAAAATTTGCTAATCACAAAGTCACTTATTAGTTTTAGCATCTTTTTTCTTTAGGGTTTTCTACATAGACAATTATGTCATGCAAATAATGAGTTTTAATTCTTCCTTTCCAATTTGGGTGGCATTACTGTCTTTTTCTTGCCTTGTTGCATTGGCTAAAATCCCCAATAAAATGTTTAATAGAGATGGTGAGAGCAGTCATCCTTGTCTTCTTCCCAATCTTAGGGGAAAATGTTCTGTTTTTACCTTTAAATATGATGCTAACTGTAGATTTTTTTGTAGATGCCCTTTATAGGTCCATGAAGTTTCCTTTTATTCCTAGTTTGCTGAGAGTTTTTATTAGGACTGGATGTTGGATTTTTTCAAAGGCATTATCTGTGTCTGTTGAAATGATTGTATGGTTTTCTTTTAAGATTGTGTTAATATGGTGAAGTATAACAATTGATTTTCAGATGTAAAACAACCTTGCATTCCTGGGATAAACCCAACTTGGTCATGATGTTTTATCCATTGTATATATTTTTGGAGGCAATTTGCTAAATTTTGTGTAGAATTTTGCATTTCTGAGGGATATTGATTTCATTAGGGATATTGATTTGTAGTTTTCATTTTCCATAATGTCTTTGTCTGGTGGGACTCAGAATAAGTTGAAAAGTTTTCCTCTTCTTCAATTTTTTGGAAAGTGTTTGTATAGAATTAGTATTATTTCTTCCTTAAATGCTTCACAGAATTCACCAGTAAAGCCATTTGGATCTGAAAGGGAAGATTTTTGGGAAGGATTTAACCAAAAATTCAGTTTCTTTAATAGGTAATTGTATATTTAGGTTGTCTACTCCTTCTTGAGTGAGCCTTGGTAGTTTGTATCTTTCATGGGTTTGTCCATTTCATTTAAATTGTCAAATTTGTTGGCTTAAAGTTATTCATAATGTTCCCTTATTATCCGTTTGGTATCTGTGAAATCTATACTGATGTCATCTTCTTATTCCTGATATTGATGATTTGTGCCTTTTTTCCCTGATCAGGTTAGAGATTTATCAATTTTGTTAATTTTTCAAAGCATTAGCCTGTAGTTTCACTGATTTTGTCTATGGTTTCTCTGGTTTTTATTTCTTTGATTCCTGCTCTTATCCTTTCTCTTGTTTATTTTGGGTTTAACTTGCCCATTTTTTCTAGTTTCTTGAGGTAAAAGGTGAAATCATTGATTTGAGATCTTCTTTTCTAATAACTCTAGTGCTATAAATTTCTCCCAAGTGCTGCATTAGTAAATATTACAGAGTTTTATATGCTTGTTTTCACTTTTATTCAGCACAAAATAATTTGTATTTTTCTTGGGATTACTGCTTTAACCCATGTGTTACTTGTATGTGTTTTATTTGGTGTCCAAATATTTGGAGATTTTCCAGAGATCTTCCATTATTGATTTCTGATTTCTCTGTGATCTAAGAACATACTATATATGACTTGAATATTGTTGTATTTATTGAAACTTGCTTTATGGCACAGAATATGGTCTACCTTGGTAAAATATTCCATATGCCCTTGAAAAGAATGTGTATTCTTCTGTTGTTGGATAGTTTTCTATATATGTCAATTAGGTCAACTTAGTTGATAGTGTTTGTAAAATCTACCATATCATTATTGATTTTCTGCTATTAATTATTGAAAAAGCATTATTGAAGTCATTTAGTAGAATTGTGGATTTTCTATTTCTCCTTGTAATTCTATTAATTTTTGCTTCGTGTATTTTAAAGCTCTCTTATTAGATGAATAAATGTCTTTAGATTGTTATATTCTCTTGCTTAATTTACCCCTTTATCATTAAAAAAATTGACCTTTTAAAATCTCTGGTAACATTCTTTGCTCTAAAATCTACTTTGCTAATAATTAATGGTAATATTAATCTTTCTTTTAATTAATATTAACATGATATATTTTTCTATTCTTTTACTTTTAACCTATTGATGTTTTGTCTTTAAAGTATATTTCTTATAGACAGCATGTAATTATCTTGGTTTTTTTACCCAATCTGACAAGTTCTGTGTTTTGATTGGGTGTGTTTAGACCATTTATATTTAGTATTATCTTAGGCTATAACTTTTTGTGTGTGTGTGTGTGATTTTAATACTTAGGGTTTAGGGACTTCCCTAGTGGTGCAGTGGTTAAGAATCTGCCTGACAATGCAAGGGACACGGGTTCGAGTCCTGGTCCGGGAGATCACATGCTGTGGAGCAACTAAGCCTGTGTGCCACAACTACTGAGCCTGTGAGCCACAACTACTGAAGCCCACGTGCCTAGGGCCCATGCTCTGCAACAAGAGAAGCCACTTCAATGAGAGGTCCACGCACTGCAATGAAGAGTAGCCCCCACTCCCCACAACTAGATAAAGCCCACGCACAGCAACAAAGACCCAATGCAGCCAAAAATAAATTAGTTAATTAATTTTAAAAAATTTAAAAAAATCTTAGGGTTTATAGCATACATTTTAAATTCTTTCAATTACATTCCAGTGCATGAATAAACTATAACTTATTTACCAACTTTATTACTGCTGGACATTTAGGTTTTCTGGTTATTGTGAACAAAATTTCTGTGAACATTCCTATACAGAATGGCTTGATAGGTGCTGTCACAAACGTACGTACTAGACACTGTGTCATCACAAATGGGTATTTCTGGAAAAGGCGACTCTTGAGCCGAGTTTTTAGGGGAGAAAGAAATGATTAGATGAGAAACCAAAGAAAAAGTTTCTAGACAGAAGGAAGAGTAATAAGGGACTGGAAAGAGAATCAGCAAGAAATTATAGAGAAATGGGCATAGAGGAGACCGAAGTAATAGGTAGACATTGTCATGATAAACTAAAAGATCCAGATGCCACTCTGGAGAATTTCAAATATGTAGTCACATAATCAATTTTTTAAAAGAAAAATATCTTTGATCACATTGTGGAGAATGGATTGGATGAGGGTCAGATTGGAGATTGGGAAACGTGGTGGTGGGTTATTGCAGTATTTCAGTTCATAAGTGGTGAGGCCTGAACTAAGGCCATGACTGTGGGAACAGTGAAAAGGGAAAACATTGGAGAATTCTTTTTTAAAAAAATATTTATTTATTTTGGCTGCACCAGGTCTTAGTTGTGGTGTGCAAGAGCTTTAGTTGCGGCCTGCGGGCTTCTTAGTTGAGGCATGCATGTGGGATCTAGTTCCCCTACCAGGGATCGAACCCAGGCTCCCTGCATTGGACCACCAGGGAAGTCCCAACATTTGAGAATTCTTGAAGAGATGGACTACTGGGGAGAGAGAGGAAAGAATCAGAGAGTTTGAACTGGGGGATTTGACATGGTAGTCCATTCACAACATTTTTGAAAAAGAAGAGAAGCAGTTTTCATTGAAATCTGGTAAATTAAATTGGCTATGCAAAAAGTGAAGACATTTAAAAAAAGAGTGTTGAGAAGGGGCTTGCCATACCAGATAGCAAAATATTATGTTGTAAGCTACAGCAATTAAGTCACCATATTAAGTACTCTACCAAAAAAGACATTTTTGATTTTGAAATTCATGTATGGTAAAGATACCATCAATAGTGTTAAGGAACAAATAACAACCTGGGGAGAAAATGTTTCAAAATATTTAGTAGAAAAAAAGGTAACTATCTCTAATATATCAGTAATTCCTTCAGATAAATAAGAAAAAGACAAAATAAAAAACTAATATGAAAATAGGTAGAGAATATAAAGGGCAATTTATAGACGAAATACAAATGGCCAATAATTGTAAGAAACTGTTAAACCACTGCCTAAGTGGTTATGCCTAAAACTGAAATAATGAGATAAAATTTTAACAACTCAGCATAGCAAAGGTAAAAATATTTAAGATATCAAATGCTGGCTTGAGAATAGGGAAATGTTCACATGTTGAAGAGAATGTAAATTGGGGCAATCTTTTGGAAAGCAATTTGGCACATATTTTTTGACCTTGAATCTGTTATAAGGCCTTATCCCTCAGAAATATTTGCACTACAAAACAAAGATATACTTCCAAGGATACGCATTTCACTGGTGCTTAAAATAGTGAAAAACTGGGATAATCTAGGGGGTTGATAAATTATGTTACATCCATACAATGGAATACTATTCATATTTTTAAAAAACGAAGCAGATCTATATATACAAAGAATAGAAAGATATTTATAATTTATTGGAGGAAAAGGTCAAGTTTCAGAAAATAATGCCAGCTATGATGCCATTTTTACAAATAAATATGTATTAAATGCAGTATATACCAGGAACTGGGCCATTAACCAGGGATTCAGCAAAGAACAAGATAAGGTCCCTGCAGTTGTGGAATTAAAAAGTTGTTAAACGTGATTACCACTGGTGAATGAGATAGTGGCAGTTGGGGGTGGGAGAGGAAGGATGTTTACTTTTTACATGTTTGGACTGTTAAATTTTTTCCAAAAAGCAACTTTTGCTTTTGTAGTTTAAAAACTAAATTTTAACAGAAGTTATACAATTTTAAATTATATTTTCAAATATTTAAAATAGTGATAAACTAATTAATGTTTTTAAGAGTGTGAAGAAGTGGGTGCTCTCATACTCTTCTGATGAGAGCATGTATTTGCTTAAACATTTTGGAGGATAATTTGGTAATATATATTTTTTAATGTTACAAGTTTGCTTTAATACAAGAATTCTATTTCTAAGAATTTATCTTAAGGAAAAATTAAGAAATATAAATAAGATACAAGTATGTTTATTGCAGCTTTCTGTATAACAGTGTAAAATTAGCAGCAACATAAATAGCCTTCAACATGGAATTTCTTAATTAAATCATGGTACATACATAAAATTAAAAATGGCTGTTGGCATCATATTGGATGCCACCCTAACAGTCATTTTCTTTTTCCCCCTTGCTAATGGAATTGCCTTTTTTTTTTTTTTTTTTTTCAGATATTGAGTGGTAATAGATTAGGCAAGGAGGGCATAGTTGGGGAGTGAATTGTGATGATTGGTATCTAGTTCCAAAACACTTTCATCACCCCAAAAGAAACCCCTGTATACATTGAGCAGTCATTTGCCATTCTACCCTCCTTCCAGCCCCTGGCAACTACAATTCACTTTCTGTCTCTATGGATTTATCTATTATAGATTTTTCATAAAAATGGAATCATATTATATGTGACTTTTTGTGTCTGGCTTCTTTCACTTAGCATGTTTTTGAAGTTTAACCATATTGCAGCATGTATCAGTACTTCATTCCTTTTATGTCCAAGTAATATTCTATTATATTCATATATAATTATATGTATAACATATATGATATATATATATATATCACATTTTGTTCATCCATTCATCTGTTGATGGATATTTGGACTGTTTCCACTTTTGGGCTGTTGTGAATAATGCTGCAATGAATGTTGGCATCAGCATACAAGTCTCTGTTTGAGTCTCTATTTTCAGTTCTTTTGGGTGTATACCTAGGAGTAGAATTGCTGGGTCATATGACAATTATTTGTTTAACATTTTTGGGAACTGCCAAACTTTTCCACAGTGGGTGTGCCATTTTACATTCCCACTAGCAATGCATAGGGATTCCAGTTTCTCCACATCCTCACCAACAGTTATTTTCTGTTTTTGTTTTTGTTTTATTGTTACAGTTATCCTAGTGGGTATGAAGTGGTACCTTGTAGTTTTGATTTGCATTTCTTTAGTGACTAATGATGCAGAGCAGTTTTTGTTTACCATTAGTATATTCTTCTTGTGAGAAATGTCTGTTCAAGTCCTTTGCCCATTTTTAAATTGGATTATGTGTCTTTTTGTTGTCAAGTTGTAAGAGTTTTTATATATTTGGGACAGTAGACCCTTATCAGATATAATTTGCAAATATTTTTTTCCATTTTGATGTTGTCTTTTTACTTAATAATGTCCTTCGATGTACAAAAGTTCTTAATTTTGATGAAGTCAAAGTTATCTATTTTTTCTTCTGTTGCTTATACTTTTAGTGGCTAATCTAAGAATACATCATCCAAGTACATGAAGTTTTACTCCTATTTTTTCTTCTAATACTTTTGCAGCTTTAGTTCTTGCATTTAGGTCTTTGATCCATTTTGAGTTAATTTTTCTGTGTGCTGTGAGGTAGGAGTCCAACTTCATTTTTTTCATGTGGATATCCATTCATTGAAAAGAGTGTTCTTTTCCCCATTGAATAGTCTTGGTATCCTTGTTGAAAATAAATTGGTCACAGATATATGGGTCTATTTCTGGACACTCAATTTCATTGCATTGGTCTAAGGTCTAACGTACTCATACCAGTAGCACCCTGTTTTGATTACTGTAGCTTTGTAGTAAGTTTCTAAGCAGGAAGTGGGAGGCCTCCAACTTGGTCCTTCTTTTTTTTTTTTTTTGCGGTACACGGACCTCTCACTGTTGTGGCCTCTCCCGTTGTGGAGCACAGGCTCCGGACACGCAGGCTCAGCGGCCATGGCTCATGGGCCCAGCTGCTCCACGGCATGTGGGATCTTCCCGGACCGGGGCACGAACCCGTGTCCCCTGCATCGGCAGGCAGAATCTCAACCACTGCACCACCAGGGAAGCCCTTGGTCCTTCTTTTTTAAGATTATTTTGGCTATTTGGGGCCCCTTGCTGTTCCATATGAACTTGAGGATTGGCTTTTCTATTTTTACAGAAAAGGCCACTGGAATTTTGATAGGAATTTCTAGGGATCTGTAGATAATTTTAGGTAGTATTGCCATCTAACAATATTGTTCTCCAGTCCATGAACACAGGATATCTTTCCATTCCTTTAGCTCTTTAATTTCTTTCAGCAATTTTTTATACTTCTCAGTGTACAAATCTTTTACCTCCTTGGTTAAATTTATCCTGAGCCAATTTTGCTGTTTGGATGCTATTATAAATGGAATTGTTTTCTTAATTTCCTTTTCAGAATGTTTACTGCTGGTATTAGCAACCCAACTGATTTTTTTTTAATAATTATTTTTTTAAGGATCTAGACCTTTTATTTTTTTAATGTTTGTTTATTTATTTATTTATTATTTATTTATTTTGGCTGCACCAGGTCTTAGTCGCTGCACATGGGATTTTCGTTGCGGCATGTGGGATATTTAGTTGCAGCGTGCAGACTTAGTTGTGGCATGCAAACTCTTAGTTGTGGCATGCGTGCAGAATCTAGTTCCCCAGCCAGGGATTGAACCTGGGCGCCCTGCATTGGGAGTGCAGAGTCTTACCCACTGGGCTACCAGGTAAGTCCCTACAACCCAACTAATTTTTGAGTGTTTACCTGCAGCTTTGCTGAATTAGTTTATTACCTCTATTAGTTTTTTAATGTTTTTTTTTTTGAGGGGGGTATTTTCTACATAGGGGATCATATTATTTGTGAGTAGAAATAGTTTTACTTCTTTCCAATTTGTATGTCTTTTATTTATTTATTTTTTTCTTGCCTGATTGCCCTGGCTGTAAGTTCCAGTGTAGTGTTGCATAGCATTGGTGAAAGTGAGCATCCTTGTTTTGTTCCTGATCTTAGAGGGAAAAGTTTTAGTCTTTCACCATTGTGTACAATGTTAACTGTTTTCCAGTGATGGTTTAAGTCTAGATTTCTGGTTTTGCTTTGTTTTGTTTTCTTACTGTTTGCACTATATTGGGCTTCTTGAATCCAAAAATTCATATCTTTAATCATTTTGGAAATATTATTAGCTCTCCTTTATTTTCCCATTCATCTTCCAGTATTGTAAGTATATATTTGTTAGACCTCCCTCTGTGCTGTTTGCTCATCTTTATTACATATATTCTATCTCTTTGGCTTTCTTTGTTGTATTTTGTGTAATTTCTTCAGATGTTTTAATTATTTCTTCAGTTCTGTCTAATCTGCTGTTTAATCCACACACTGTGATATTTTTTATTTTTAAAAATTCATTAATTATATTTTGCATTCCAGAGAGCACACTGACAGGATGCTAGCAGCCAGAGTCCATGGCACCAGGGGGGCTCTGGGGCCATGGAAGGGGCAGACTCAATACAGGAATATTTTATTGAGGTCACTGCATGCCAGGCTTTTCTGAGTGATGGGGCCCTGGGAAAATCAGATTGTTTTCGCCCTGTAGAGCCCACAGCTTGGAGGCGACAGCCACCTAAACGTCTATAAGCATGATGTAGGGTGGAGCAAGGTGACTGCCTCTGGTTCTTTTATAACTCAGCTAATTTTTTTATAGACTCATTCTTTCCTATATTTTCTCCTATTTCATTAAATATATTAAATGTGTTTATTTTATATTCTGCATCAATAATTTTTATAACTGATGCTTTTGTGAGTCTTGTCCTGAAATTTTTTTCTTTAAGATTTTAAGTCTTTATTTAATTTGTTAAAATATTGCTTCTGTTTTATGTTTTGTTTTTTTGGCTGCAAGGCATGTGGGATCTTAGCTCCTGACCAGGGATTGAACACGCACCCCCTGCATTGGAAGACAAAGTCTTAACCACTGGACTGCCAGGGAAGTCCCCTGAAATATTTTATAATGATACTTGTTCACAATAACTTACTCTTCGTGTCTCATCATGTTGTAGTATGGGTTTATTTTCCTTGAAATTTTATTAGTGGTTTAATTCATTTTTTTGAGGTTTAAGTGGAAGTTGAATTTCTTGAGATAGATTTGGTTTACATTTTGCTAAATGTCTGGGGCACCACCAACCTAGGACTAATTTGAATGAAAATGTCTGCTTGTGTTTTGGGGACCATTCAGATTCTATAAATTCTGTCACCAAACCCATTTGAGGGTGGGTGTGTAGTCTTGAATTATCAAGAATGACTTATTTTTTGCCTCCATTTATGACCAAGACTGAGACAGAAAATTTTCTTTAACATCTTCCTCTGTGTGGTGAATTGTTTTCTAGTTTACTCACCAAGTATACTGCCTTTTGGAGATTCCTTGCTTTATGCAAAGTCCAATATAATATCCTACCTTCCCTGGACCTACATTGTCTCTTGTCTGCCATGCTCATCATCTTTAAAAGCTAAACCTCTAGGCTACCAAAGGTTGACGTGGCTGGATCTCTCATATCTCTCCAGCCTCATGATCCCTTCCCCACTGCTCTTTATTTTGGCTTCTGAGGATCTCTCTTGCATTCTTGATAAATCAGCCATGCATCTACAAGAATTTTTTTTTAATTTAACCAGCATTTTAAAGATGTTTTGCACTGGGCATCTAAAATTTTTTTTTGATACCTAGTCTGCCAAGAACTATAATTTTTTTTAACATCTTTATTGGAGTATAATTGCTTTACAATGTTGTGTTCATTTCTGCTGGATAATGAAGTGAATCAGCTCCATGTATACATATATCTCCATATCCCCTCCCTCTTGTATCTCCCTCCCACCCTCTCTATCCCACCCCTCTAGGTGGTCACAAAGCACAGAACTGATCTTTCCGTGCAATGCAGCTGCTTCCCACTAGCTATCTATTTTACGTTTGGTAGTGTATATATGTCAATGCTACTCTCTCACTTCGTCCCAGCTTACCCTTCCCCCTCCCTGTGTTCTCAAGTCCATTCTCTACGTCTGTGTCTTTATTCCTGTCCTGCCCCTAGGTTCATCAGAACCTTTTTTTTTTTTAGATTCCATATATATGTGTTAGCATATGGTATTTGTTTTTCTTTTTCTGACTTACTTCACTCTGTATGACAGGCTCTAGGGCCATCCACCTCACTACAGATAACTCAATTTTGTTTCTTTTTATGGCTCAGTAATATTCCATTGTATATGTGTGCCACATCTTCTTTAGCCATTCATCTGTCGATGGACACTTAGGTTGTTTCCATGTCCTGGGTATTGTAAATAGCGCTGCAGTGAACATTGTGGTACATGACTCTGTTTGAATTATGGCTTTCTCAAGGTATATGCCCAGTAGTGGGATTGCTGGGTCGTATGGTAGTTCTATTTTTAGTTTTTTAAGGAACCTTCATACTGTTCTCCATAGTGGCTGTATCAATTTACATTCCCACCAACAGTGCAAGAGGGTCCCCTTTTCTCCACACCCTCTCCAGCATTTATTGTTTGTAGACTTTTTGATGATGGCTCTTCTGACCAGTGTGAGGTGATACCTCATTATAGTTTTGATTTGCATTTCTCTAATGATTAGTGATGTTGAGCATCCTTTCATGTGTTTGTTGGCAATCTGTATATCTTCTTTGGAGAAATGTCTATTTAGATCTTCTGCCCATTTTTGGATTGGGTTGTAAGAACAATAATTTTATATTGTTTCCGAGTAAGGATAATCTGTACTGTATTTAGGTTATCTTTCTCCTGCTCTTAAATGGTTTTGTTGTTTTGCTTTTCTTTATTAAGTATAATAGTGAAGGGAACATCTTTGTTCTTTGTTTATTTGTTGCTTTATCAATATTTAGATTATTTCCGTGGGGTAGTTTTTAAGTAGAATTTCCAGATCAAAAAAGAAAAACCATTGTTTTGAAAGAAGTTTAGGAAATAGAATCAATAACTCTTGCATGTAGGAGGTGAGGCAGAGAAAGGAATCTAGTATGAGACTTAAGTTTTTGGCTTATGCATTGTTTTTGGCTTATGCAACTGGGTAGATGATGATGTCATTAACTAAGATTGGCAATACAGGTTAAGGTTGTTGTGTGTGTGGGGAATGATAACAATGCATGTAGGGAGAGAAATTTTTATTAGGCATTTGGAAATATAGGGCAGATGCTTAGGAGAGTGTTTGGGGCTATAGATACAAATTTGGGATTCACAAAATTAGGGTTCTGGGATTCCTGGGATCCATCAAATATATTTTCAGGGATCTATGTGTTCACTAAATTGCTTTCTATATTCATGCTTTCATTTCAACAAATCTGGATGACCACCTTATGAGTTACCAACTTACTTCAGTGTCTGTATTTATGTTTATAATCTTGCTGGTGTCAAGTATCACAGAGCCAGGCTTACTATGTAAATTATGCAATCAGGTCAGGTGAAAATTAATTGTTGTCATCATGTGCTTGTCCATATGAATGAATGTTTCTTAGTAGTTTGAATAGAGAAAAGTGGTGGGAGAACTGAATCATCACATGATACACAGTTCTATTTAAATTAAAAAGAACCCTATGTTTTAGCAACCAGCCCCATATTCACATTTTGAGTTGGCAGTAAGTTTCAAGAAAACAACACAACCATCCACATACTAATGTTTATTTCATTTTTTGAGTTTTTTTTTAGCTTTTTAGTTTAATTTGAATTCATTTTATAAATTTCTTGTTTGCATACTTGTGTAAGAACTATAAGCATAAGAAATTTATATTTTGTTTTATATTTAAGTAAATATTATAATAAAAATAATTTCAGTCAACATTGAAAAAATTAAGAGAAATGTTTCCTTTAAAAGGCTTCTGTACGTTACACAAATTTGTGCATGAGAGCTGAGCCATGGATTTAAGTGGGACTTCTCCAGAGGAAGTACAGAATGAGAAAGAAAGTGTGCTGAGAACAGAACCCTGAGAAGCAACAGTAATTGAGGAATGAATGAAGGGAAAGAGAAAAACTTAGAAACCCAATGTTAAGAGGAGAATAAGAAGCCCAAAGAGAAGAGAGTTCTTAAAAGGAGGGAATTGAAATGTCCTTAACAGGCACTGAAAAAAAATTTTTTAAAAATTTAAAAATAATTTTTAAAAAGGCACTGATAGTCTTTTTCCAAATATTTTCAGTTGAATGATAGTATCAGAAGTCATATTTTTGAAAGTAAAGGAGTGAATAGGAGGCAAGAATGTAGGAACAGGGAGAGGAGACCTTTCTTAAAATAAGCTTGGTTATGATAAAAAGAAAAGAATGTTTCTGGAATGGGACATAAAGTCACTGTAAATGCAAGTCCCTGAGCATGTTTATGTACTAAAAAGAAGGGGCTAATGGACACAGGGTTCTCATATACATAAGAAAAAATAATTAACAGAAAAAGGTCTCAAAGGAGATGGGACTCAATGTGATACAGATAGCAAATGGCAGGTTTCCCCTTGAAACAGTAATGATAGTGTTACTTTGAGATGAGATATGAAGACGTTTAAAAGTGGGACTAGAGTCATGCTTGGTGGCTTTTAATTTTCTCTGAAGTAAGGGCCAGAGTGATGGGGTGGGGGTGGTACTATAAGGTTTATGAAGACACTGGTGAAGATTTGTAATAGCTATTATGAGAAATGGGCAGGTATACTGAGATCTGGATTCTAGTTTTGGCTTCGTCCCTTACTAGCTCTGTGAATTGGACAACTAATTTAACCTGTCTGAATATTTGTAGAATGAGAAATTGGACTAGATAAATTTTAAAGAGTTTTCTAGTCCCTAGATGATTTAATTTAGAAGTCGAGCACTAAATCCTTTATAATAAATAATCTGACACAAAAAATATTTTTTTCCCCTTTCAACAGTTACTTTGGGAGCAAAAAAACATAGGCTGTTTTAGACTACATGTAATTTGAAAGTCCACATGAAAAATTAAAAAGACAGTTAGGAAAGGAAGGGAAAAGGAATGAAAGACTTATTTTTTTCTCCTTTTCAAACACTCCAGTAATCCACCGCAGCCAAACAACACTCACGGAAAGATGCAGGAACTAGGATAAGAAAAAAAGGTGAAAGAAATTGTTGTCAGTATCTTTTTAGCCTCTAGCTCTTAGGAATTTGTAAATGAATTCCAGCTACGGTTAAGTTATGGTGAAATTCCAGTGAGGAACTGAGGAAAATGAGACAGCCTGGAGGAATTTCTTTTAACAGAATCCGCTCTGAAGACGTAGCTGCTGTGCATCTTTAAGGAAGGAGTGGCCCCAAATAAACAGGGGCTTCACAATGATTGAAAACGTAAATTTAAGCGTTCCCCCTCTGTGTTCTCAAGAATTTTGTTCACAATTAAACTTAAAAAATTAAATTTAATTTACAATTTGAAATATGAATCAAACAAAGTAACTTCCTGAAGATTATATCTGGCCTTGTAAAGAGAATTAAGACCACATTCATCAACCATGGGATACCTAATTCTTTATTTTTCCCATGAGAAAGTTCTTTACATAAAAAAAACCAAAGCAATCTGAGTTGTGCCTGAAATGCCAGAAAATCCAGGACTACATGGTTCACTGAGCAGCGTAGCCAGGAATACTCAGGAGCTGCTTTTATGGAGCTGTGTGCACCTACCCTATTCATTGCGTCCAGCTCTCGCCTAACAGCACCTCCGAGGAGGAGACCTCCAGCAAAAGAAAGGGTTCCAGTCCTGCCAACTCTTACACTGTTTATCTTTTTACACTTCTGCTTCTCTCACCAGAATGTGAATTCCTGGAGGGCAGAGAAATTGTCTAATTCATCTTTTTATCCCTAGAGCCTATAACACTCACTTGTACATAGCAATTTTCTACTGTATGCTTACCGGATAAATGGATGATGTAAATCTATGATTCAGTGCTCTGAATAATTAAAGGCAAAGTATATATAATAATTTTCAAACATGCTTAAGGTATGGGCAATAGTAGTTCTTTTCAGTTGTTTTAACACAAAAACAAATGGTATCTGGCATCTTTGAAAATTAAGGAGAATATGTAAATATATATATTCCTGAGTACATGTATGAGCATATGTTGTTTTGATTATTTCCACACATCTCTTGCCAAGCAAACTTTTCTAAAACACCATCTTTATTTTGTTATTCCCCTTATTAAGACCCATGATGGCTTGTAGTTGCATAATGTATTGGTTTGGAACCCTAGGACAATCTAATGAAAAGCAGAGTTTTCAATTAAGTCCAAGATTTCTTCAGCATTGTGTAACAGAAATTATATAGAATTATGTTATGTGGGCATAATTATTAATCAGTACTTATTTGACTGCAAGGGACAGAAATTCAACTCAAATTAGTTTAAGAGAAAAAAAAGGAAGGAAGGAAGGAAGACAATATTTCTTTGAGTAAATGGGAAGTCCAGGAGATTCCATCTAGCTATAGGCATGGCTGTTTCCAGAGGCTCAAACAATGTTGTCAGGACTCTCTCTACCTCTCAGTTTCACTTATTTCTTTTTTGGATTCATTCTTCAATAGGATTTCTCCTTTATGAGGGCAACATGGCCTCCGGCTGCCTCAGGTTCACATTCTTCAAGTTTAGCAATCTCCAAAGTAGGAGAAATCTCAATCAACTCCAGAGGAAAAGTTATGGGGAGGACTCTGCTTGGACTGAACTGAGTCATGCATCCATTTCTCAATCAATTACTCTGGTGAAAGAATGGACTACTTTGACTGGCTAAATCTGGATCACATGTCCTAACCTTGTGGCCAAGGGAAGGTGGAGTCCCATGATGGCCGTTTTCCTTCAAGATCACTTGGAACAGGGTAGGGCAGTTGTCCAAAGGAAAATGTGTGGCTACTACCAGATGGAAAATGTATGGACAAAAGTAGCTGAACAGTCCACTACACCAGGGCTGAGATGTAGGTTGTATGTACAGGTCAGGTGAAGCAGCTGGCATCCATCCAGATAGCTTAAGGGTCTATTCTAAATGGCTGGTGTACATGCTGTACCATTGTTAACTACTTTGAATATCATCCCTGCATGACAGCATTCCACCACTTATGAGTTAAAAATAACATATGTAATGCAATATGAGCACTGTTGAACACATAAAGTGATTTATCTTTATGGAACAAAAATTACTTTGCACTTAAAATGATTTTTGGCAGGGTAATTTTCAGAGCTTGATCAGCTTTGGAGCAGGGAAAGAGAATTGGTGAAACCAAGTGAATGCTCTTTGTTTCTTCTTAGGAAAAATATAAATAACCTGTATATATATTACTTCATGAAGTATTTATGTCATATTATCACGCTCCCCAATATCTAAAAGTGGTTTGACTTTCTGATAGTAAGATTGAATACTTTTGTCAGTAGTGAGCTTAGGGAAACGTGCACCGAAGCAAAGCTAAGTCCCAAGTCCCTAAGATGCCCTTCAAAAGCAGTCATCCATTTAATTTGATCTATTAAACAAACTTAGCAGTTGGGATGCCCACACAGTGAGGAAGGATGCTTAGAGATGGAATTCTGTGTTTAATTGGAATCTTCTGTCCTTTATTAGACAACCATAAGCTTCCAATTATACACACCATCTTCATTTCAAATATGGATTTATAAAACCTTATGAATTTTCATTCTTAGCAACAGATTAGGAATAAAAACAAGCTCCTGCCATGAACAGATATAAGGGGTTTTCTTTTCTCTTTCTTCCCTTTTTTTTGCCATATCCCAAAAGGTCATTGATAATTGACCAAATGGCCACTGTGTATCCGGAGCTATGTTAGTTCCTTGGAGCTATTAAAAGGAATTTTGAAAAATAATCCCTGTCCTTGAAGAATTTAGGTAACACGTCTCAGGAGAAAAAATTAACATGCCCAGAGCAACCAGGTAACACTTAAATGGCCACTTTGCTGTTTCCACTAATGATGTAATGACTTCCATTTCAGTCTGTTGAAATTTTACCCATTCTTCAAGGTCTGTCTCTAGAACTTTCCTTCATTTAGCTTTACTTGATTGCTTCAGTGTAAGGTGGGGCTCACATTTCATTGAACCACCCACCCTAACTCTTGACACTTAAAATGTCTTCAGCACTTCGTCATCTACAGCAGTGGTCCCCAACCTTTTTGGCACCAGGGACCGGTTTCACGGAAGACAATTTTTCCACGGACAGGGGGCTGGTTCAGGCAGTAATGTGGGTGATGGGTCGTGGCAGATGAAGCTTTGCTCGCTTGCCTGCCACTCACCTCCTACTGTGTGGCCAGGTTCCTAACAGGCCTCGGACCACTACTGGTCCTCTGCCCAGGGGTTGGGGACGCCTGATCTACAGGATGCAGTCCAGCCTCCAGAGCCTGGTGAAGAGCCCCTGACTACCTCTCTTGCCTTATCTCCCCTTTCTCTTCTGTTTGTACTCTGCTTTGAAAGCAAACCAAATCCCGATACCAAACCCAAACCTGGTTTAGTTAAACAAAACAAAACCAAAGTTACCAACTACTGTGAATTTCCATATCCTATCTTCTCTAGAATAGCCCTTTCCCGCCTTTTCCCCAGATTTAGATCAGACAAACTCCCTCTCATCCATTAACCTAACCTCAGCTATTAGTCTCTTAATGAGATCTCTTCTTTTTCCATCCTCTAGGTTGTGCTGTCTTTTGTACCTATTATCTTTTGTACCTATTGTTAAGAGTCTGGGTAGTAGTGATTTGCTGTAATGTCTGCATTCCCCTTCTAGACTCTTAGCGCTTTGAGGGCAGCCAGTGCCTTACTTATTTTGGAATCCTGAGTGCCTAGTAAGAGTGCCTGGCATTCAGCATGTTGTCCATAAAATTGTACTGAAATGAATTGGATTGCATTGAACTAAGAGGGAGTGTAGAGAAGACTTGGGGTAGCTGAAGATCTTAGGGTTTATAAAACCTGGGCTTTACGTCAGTGTTGAAAAAGGGGAAAAAGCCTTAGAGAAGGGGGAAATAATAGGAGCAATACTCCAGAGGTGAGAATGAGCCTGGCAAAAGATGGGGACTGTAAATGGTCATATCTTGCTGGAACTGAGGCTGTAGAGTGGGGAGTGTTGGGAAATAAGGTCAGAAAGGCCAGGCGGGGCCATGTTATGGAAGACTTTGAATGTCAATCAGAGGAGGTGAAACATGATGCAATAAATGCTGCAATTCAAGAAAAGAAAAATTTAGAAATATCCCAAGTATCTGTGTACAAAATGAGCTTATCACTTCTGCATGTCTCTGTTTTGGTACTTATCATATTGTTACTATAGGTATGTCACTGATCCCAACTCGCCTTGAGTCATCTGAACATAATAGACTGGCGGTTTGAAGCAGAGTATGATGCGTTGGGAGTCAGAAGCCCTGGGGTTGAATTTCTGCTCTGGTGCTAATTTGTTACCTGATATGGTGAAATCACTTTACTGCTCTAATCCCGAGTGTTCTTATCTGTAAAATGAAGGCAGAAGGCAGGTGACATGATTCATGAGGTCCCTTTGATCTCTAGGAGTCTATATATAGCAAGATAAGTAATTCGTAGCTAATTTATTAATCTATCTCTGCCTCTTGGTTTTTGTTTATTTACCTGTCTTCTGGGTATCAGAGTTGCTTCATTAGACTGGTTTCTGACAATCTCACAATCTGCTCTGCTGAGACCAGTCTCTGAGGTCTTGACCATCTTGTCACACCTAGAAAGCCCTTCCTAACCCCCCACCCCTCCTTAAAAACCCAGCTCCAGTCCAATACCTTTCTTAAAGCTTTTCCTAACTTATCCAGGTCTCTGATACTTACAACACCCTTGCTTTTGGTGTTTAAACATATTTTGTCTTGAGTTATTCTTTATTTGTTTTATATTGACTTTTCTCTCTCCAATTAGTTTGTAAACTTCTTAAAATAAAGAACTATTACATGCAACATTTGTTAATCTCCCCTACCCAGCTCCACCTCAGGACAAAGCTAGGCACAAAATAGTCATTTAATAATGTTCTTGAATATTGAACTGAGTGACGTACAGGAATATTACTAAAAATAGAAAAACCAGACCATCAAAAAGACATCTGTAGGGCTTGGAATTGAAGTAATGTAGCATATCAATGATTTTGTAGATGGTATTTTGTACCCAGCAAAAGACTGTTTTAAGACAGGGTGAACTGTGAAGTTTCTTGTCTGTAGGCTTGTCTTGAATTAAAGAGTGGGTGATACTAGGGCCTAGAGATATTCCAGCCAACTCAAGGAAAAGAGAAAACAGAGAACTGTTTACTGAGTGACTTTGCTGTTGGACATGTCCCAACTGTAGCTTGAGAACATCAGGCAGAGTTACCACCCTGCTGCCACAGCCTCTGCCAACTTGGATAAGAAGCAGTGAAGTTGACCTGTCTTTTGGCTCTGAAACAAGGCAAGGGAGCGTACCAGCAGGCATGGGAAGGAAGAAGTTGTGAAATGAAAGACATGAAAAAGAGATGACTGACTGTGATCCTCTTTCCTCTTTTCCCCTATTACCCTGAGTCTCTCTCCTGCTTCCTTGACACCTGTAAAGTGGTATAAACCAGATCCTTGCACTTTATACCAACTGGGGTGTGGCACCCTAGGGGTCTAGCTTGGGGCAAGGGAAGGCAGTGTAAATCAGTTGTTTTAGGTTGTTTTGTTTCCTAAAGTGGTCCTATACGAAAAGGTTTGAAGATCACTACTTAGGTGATTAGCCTTCCAACAACCCAATGCTTTTAAAACTCAGTGCAGGACTTCCCTTGTAGCGCAGTTGTTGAGAGTCCACCTGCCGATGCAGGGGACACGGGTTCGTGCCCCAGTCCGGGAAGATCCCACATGCCGCGGAGCATCTAGGCCCGTGAGCCATGGCCGCTGAGCCTGCGCGTCCAGAGCCTGTGCTCCGCAATGGGAGAGGCTACAACAGTGAGAGGCCCGCGTACAGAAAAAAAACAAAAAACAAAAAAAACAAAGTGCAGAATATAAGAGGAAAGATCACTGTTTGAAGTAGTTGAATTCTAGATCTGGCAGTGTCAGGGCTCTCTTGATTGTAAATTAGCTCATGGAAATAAAACACCTGAGCTTAGGAACTCCAAATCCTGATTTTGCTCTCATATTGCCTCAGGCTGTCTCTGGTAGGAAAGTCTAGAACCGTGGATTCGTTGTACATCAGCCCCACTCCCCACTTTTCCAAATGCCCCAAAGCTGTTAGTGTTTATAACAGACGAAGTCAGCATTGTGTTGATTTGTCTTACCGTGTGTGGAAAATGTAGGAATAACTCCCATGTATCATCAACTGTTTAGTCGGCGCTCAGTTCCTTAGCAGGGGAAATGGTAAGATTTATTAGGGAAAGTATCCGTCATCCCATATAAATAGATGCACAGTTAAAGCAGATGCAGAAGGCAGGGTGTATATTTCTGTGTGACTGATCATAAGGAACTTATTATCAAGAACTCTTTGGAAAAATCAGTCATTTGGGAAGATGGCAAACATAAGGTACACTTACATTTTTATGCAAAATAGTCCTCAAAACAGTAATTTTGACTTTAAGTGCGTTATTGGGGTAGGAATCATTGTAATTAAAAATTTTTTTTGCTTTAATTTTTTACTTTTGAGAAAATATGCAAGTGATAAAAGCAGCCCAATAGTAGAAAAAGGTACATAAAGTAGGTCTCTTTCCCACTGCGAACCCCAGTCCCCAGTCTCCTCCCCTCGTAGGCCATCATTGTTGTCAATTTATTTGTATCATTCAGACACATTCAAGCTGATCCTCCCCTTTAGCTTTTATACACATGGCAATCCACTCTCCATATTCTTCTGCAGCTTACTTTTTTCCTTAACAATATACCCTGGAAATCATTTCTTATCAGACTGCATATATGGGCCAGGCTCATTGTTTCTAACAGATTTAACTGATGTTGACATCTTGCCATAATGGTTTTAGGGGTTTTGGTTTTGTTTCAACATTACAGATATACTTTAACCATACCCTCACTGCCCAGGTCCCTGTTGTTCCCTGCCCAAAGGTAATCACTATACTGAAATTAGCATGTATCCTTTCTGCCTGATTTTTATATATTTAGTGCATATGTATTTACTATTTCATTGTGTGACTCTGGCACCATTTATTTATCCTCAATTGTGTTTTTGAAAGCTTAGTTTGTTTCCATTTTTTTACTGTTAAAAACAATGCTACAGGTTAACATTCTATTTCATGTCTCCTTGGGCACATGTATGCAAATTTTTTAGGAAATTCCCACAAGTCAAATTGCTAGGTCATAGGGTATGTGCTTACCAACTTCATTTGATACTGTAACATTGCTCTCCAACACAGTTTTTAACAATACAGCATTCACACCAGCCATGTTTAAAGGTACTCCCTTCTTTTTTTCCATATTCTTACCAACACTTGGGCTTCTCAGACTTCTAAAATATTGCCAGTCTAAGGGTGAAATAGTACCTCATTATGGTTTCAATTTGTATTTGTTACTGAGAGTATCTTGTCTTATTTTTTTTTGCTATTTAGCTCCCTCTAATAATTAACTATTGAAACCTTTGACAATTTTTCTACTGCAGTACTTGTTTTTCCTTATTGATTGATAGGGATCTTTTTATATTCTGGATACTAATACCCAGTAATATGAATTATAAATAACTTCTTCCAGTCTGTGGCTTGTATTTTTTACTGTTTATGCTATCTTTTGTCTAATGGAATTTTTATATTTTAACGTATTCAAATTCTCATTGTTGTCGTTTGTGCTTTTGGTGTTTTAGGAAACACGAAGAAATGTAATGAAGACATTACATTACATTACATTACATTACATTACATTACATTACATTACATTACATATACTTTCTTTTTAACTTTTATGATTTCCCCCATACATTTAAGTTTTTAATCCATGTGGGATATATTTTTGTTCTGACATGAAGTGGAGATTTATATTTTTTCCCCTTTATATGTACTGGCTATGGCCAGTTGTCTTAGCACCATTTATCTAATGGTCACGGCTCCCTGCTGACATGTACAGCTATCTCTGTCCCATACCAAGTTTCCATATATGTGTAGGTCAGTATCAACTTATTTTGTTCCTTTGACCTATTTTTATATCCTTGTTCCAATACCACACTGCTTAAATAGTTATAGCCTTCTAATTAGCCTCGTAGGGCAAGACTCCAGTCCTTAGTTTTCTTTTTCAAAACTGTCTTTGTTAGTTTTGTCTCTTTAATCTTCCACATGAACTTTAGGGTAGGATTATTAAATTCCTTGAAAAGTCTTGTTGGGATTCCGATTGGAACTGTAGTGATTCATAGATCCATTATAAACTCACAGGGGGAACTATTGGAGCTACACAGTTATATCTTTCAATCCCTATATGTCTCATAATTTATCCAGTGCATCTTTTATGTAATGTTTTGTAATGTTTCCCAAATAGGTCTTGCATGTATTCTATTAGATTTTTGCCTAGGTATCTACTATAAATTAGCGATTATATATATATATGTGTGTGTGTGTGTGTGTGTGTGTGTGTGTGTGTGTGTATATATATATATATATATATACATTTTTTTTTCTCTTACACCCTGAACATGGATCCAGAATGCTGAATTCTCTTATTTGTTTGAATTATTTGCCCACAAATTCTCTTGCAGTTTTCTATGTAAATAATCCTATAGTCTGCAAATAAGGACAATTAGTTTCTGCCATTGGGGTATAAATAGAAGTCATATACACAAATTCCAGTCATATCCCTAAAGGGGAAACATAACCACTTTCCCCTTCTCTCCTTCCTGCCACCTGGAATGCAGATGTGATGACTAGAATTGGAGCAATCATATTGGACTTGAAGCGATCTTAAGGAATAAAGATCACACAAAACATAACAAAATGATAGTAAGAACTTGGCTCTGGACTACCCAACCAGTCTTTTACATGTAAGGGAAATAAAAAAAAATTTAGATAGTTCAGAGTTTTCTGCCACTCAAACCCAGTCCAATCTTACAACACTATCAGGATAATGAGTGATAAATTCCCAGTTTGCCATTGGTTTTTATTTTTTTCATAAATTGTGTTTTTATAAATTGCTGATCTGTATTAAAGAGATAAATTATATTGATAGATTTTTAATGTTCACCCATCCTTGGGATTCTGTCATGATATGTTCTTAGAGTTTGCAGAGGTCCAAACATTTTATTTCTTACTCTTCCCAAGGTTTTAATATGAAAAAAATTTAAACATACAGAAAAGTTGGTCTGTACAGTGAACACCCATATATCCACTACCCAGGTTCTACAGTTAACATTTTATTATATTTGCTTTGTGTCTTATTTATTATGATATGTTTTAAAGGCTTTGCTTAATTCATTTAGCTAATATTTTCAAGTATTTGTTTACATGTGTTCAATGGTGAGGATAGCCAGTATTTTCTTTTCCTATGCTGTCTTTGTCCAGTTTGGGTATCAAGAATATACTTATCGGGCTTCCCTGGTGGCGCAGTGGTTGAGAGTCCGTCTGCCAATGCAGAGGATACGGGTTCGTGCCCCGGTCCGGGAAAATCCCACATGCCGCGGAGCTGCTGGGCCCGTGAGCCACGGCCACTGAGCCTGCACGTCTGGAGCCTGTGCTCCGCAACGCGAGAGGCCACAACAGGGAGCGGCCCGCGTACCGCAAAAAAAAAAAAGAAAAAAAAAATATATATATACTTATCTCATAAAATGGAGTAAGGAGCTCTTCTATTTTTGTCTTCATTGAAAAAGTCTGACCAATACAGGAAATAATCTTTGAAGATTTGGTAAGACTCACCTCTTTGGGTAAGTACTTGGTTGGCATGGTGCTTTTTTAATGGGTATATATATTTTTTTAAATTTTTGGCTGCGTTGGGTCTTTGTTGCTGCGTGCAGGCTTTCTCTAGTTGTGGTGAGCGGGGGCTACTCCGTTGCGGTGCACCGGCTTCTCATTGCGGTGGCTTCTCTTGTTGCAGAGCACGGCTTCAGTAGTTGTGGCTCACGGGCTGTAGAGCGCAGGCTCAGCAGTTGTGGTGCACGGGCTTAGTTGCTCCGCAGCATGTGGGATCTTCCCGGACCAGGGATCAAACCCGTGTTGCCTGTAGTGGCAGGCGGATACTTAACCACTGCGCCACCAGGGAAGTCCAGTAATGGGTATAATTTTTTTTAATTACAGATTCAATTCACTTAATGGTTATACGTAAATATATAGATAGACCTTTGTTTTTCAAGTCAGTTTTAGTGATTTATTTATTTCTAGAGAACTGTTTCATTAAATTGTCAATTTTTTTAGTCTAATGATATTCATTGTATTCTCTAGTGCTTTTAAAAACCTTGACTCTATTTATAGTTATGTCATTTTCCTACATTCTTCTCTTTTTCTCTCAATCAATCTTACTAGGTTTGTCTATTTTATTAGTCTTCTGAAAGAACTAGGATCTATCGATTCCTCATTGATTTTTCCCCTTTCCATCTATTTCTCTTTTTTTGTTATTATTTCTTTCCTTCTACTTTCTCCGTTCTGATTGACTTTCCTCTATATGTTTCCTTCTCTTCTATTATATGCATTTGAAGCTCTAAATTTTCTTCTAAATACCATTTAAACTGCATACCACACGATTTAGTACTAGTGTTTTCGTTGTCTGAGCAGTACTAAACATTTGGTGATTTCTATTAGTTTTTCTCCCTTTATAATTATTCAGAAATTTCTAAAATGAATAGGGCAGTATAACTATTCTATTGATTTCTAATTTTATTACATTATTGTTAGAGAACATGTTTTATGTGATTGTGAGTCACTGATATTTGTTTGAAATTTTCTTTTTGACAAAGTTTTTTTCCAAAGGCAATTCAGTGGATAGTCTTTTCTTTTTTTATATATTTTTGTTGAAATATAGTTGATTTACAATGTTGTATTAGTTTCAGGTGTAAAGTGATTCAGTTATATGTATATACAAATATATATATATAAAATATATATATATTCTTTTTTAGATTCTTTTCCATTATAGGTTATTACAAGATATTTAGTATAGTTCCCTGTGTTGTACAGTAGGTCCTGTTGGTTATCTATTTTATATATATTCGTGTGTATATTATAATTCCAAACTCCTAATTTATCCCTCCCCCATCCTTTCCCCTTTGGTAATGACATAGTCAGTTTTTAAAAAATATTTCATGTGTGCTAGAATGAATATGTTTCTTGTAATTTGGAGTATGGGATTACTGACATAATTTATGTCTTCTACAAATATGATTATAGCTTTATACACGCATACATATATATATATTTGAGGTTCAAAATTACTGTTTCTTTGATGTGAATTATTCTACTTATCCTTGTATTCTGTTTGCCTTAAAGTTTAAAAAATTTGATATCAATATTATACTAATTTAATTTTTATTAATATTTTCCTAGTACATTTTATCCATCTGTTTACATAATGACCTCTCTGTCATCATGTTTTAGGTGTGTCTCTTATATGCAGTACCAGGTTGAATTTTTAAAAATCCTTCTGAGAATCTCTGTCTTTTAGTAGGCAAGTTCAAAATATTAATATTTATATGTACTTTTGTTATTGACCTATTTGGACTTATTTCTACCATTCAAATTGTGTTTTCTATTTACCATTATCTAACTTAGATTCTTGTGTTTCTTCTCTAGTTTATATTAGGTTGATCTAGTTTTAAAAATTTATTCTCCCCTTTCCTCTCTCCTGAAAGTTTGCTATCTGTCTAAGGTTAGATTTAAAATTAAAAAATGCCCTGTGAGAAATTAAAACCCCAGACTTTCATACTACTTTCCCAAGCTAGGGGGTTGGACTTCTCTACTTTTGTTTTCATGGCAGGGGTAGCTCTTCAAGGGTCTTTCTTAATCCAAGGATATCTCTTGGGTCCCCAGAGTCTGTCTCAGGGAGCTCAGGGTGATCCTTTATGCAGCTTCTGAACTTGAACCTTGAAGAAGGTGACCAAGAGCCTGGGCTGGGCACAGGGCCAGGCCTTCTCTGCCCAAAGCTGGGGGTAGGTATGAGAGACAAGAGTGCCTGAAGAAAACCCTGAACAAGAACTCTTTGGACCATCAAATGAATCAGAGGGTCAACTCAGACTGAACTCACTGTGGCTTTGTTATCTCTCTTTATTCTGTAGCCTCTTTTTTTCCTTTTGAGCCTAGCTATTTATTAAAAAATTATTTT
The DNA here is from genome assembly GCF_949987515.2 of Delphinus delphis. Classification (NCBI taxonomy): domain Eukaryota; kingdom Metazoa; phylum Chordata; class Mammalia; order Artiodactyla; family Delphinidae; genus Delphinus; species Delphinus delphis. The sequence goes on from NC_082684.1 coordinate 145,572,717, forward strand.
CATTGCATATTAAGCAGCATTTCCATGTGTAGGTACCAATCTGCTACACTCTAAAAAACTGTGGGAGTTCATTTACTTATCTTACAGAATGTTTACAGGTTTCAAGTCTCATCTGCCACCTCAGATCTTGCTGTTTTTACTTTGCTTTCCTCAGTTCCTGCTTAGCCAGCCTACAAGTAGATTCTTTTTCTCTGTCTTGCCCCTTGGCATTGATGATTCATTTTGAAGTTCTGAGTGGCTATTGTTCTGGCCTTCCCTCATATCACCTGTCTCTCAGACTGAGGAGGTAAGCCTTCCCCCGTGCACAAGCTCCTGGATACCATGCTCTGTTTATGTCCACAGTCCAGGTAGGACAACTAGACGTACTTCACTGTGCTGAAGTTCCTGAGTGCACTGTCTTTCCCCTGTCCTCCAGCAGTTTCTGAAATGATGGCCCTGCAGATCTCGGCCTTCCTGGCTGGGCACGCTCCTGGCTTTGATGGAAACATACCCAACTGGAAGCAGCTGGCCTGCCCAGGCCTTCCAGCAATGGGCTTTCCAGTGTAGCATGTGGAGGCCCTTATTCTCTGTCCCTTCTTTTTGGCTAGGTGGCTCCCTCCAGCCACAGGCACTCCCTGGGCCGTTGTCTGAGTTAACATCTGAGGTTGGCCAGCACAGGCACAGCTGTGGGTCCTGGCATTGCCACTCATGAGGAAATTCCCCAGAGAGCCCACAGGCCTGCCTTGATTTCTCTTTCAGGTGTGATTATCTTGGAACAAAGCCTGCTTCCTAGGTGTGAGCCTATGCAGTTACCCTGGGACCCACACTCAGAAAGGTCAGTACTTGGATTAATACTCTACTGTTAGTATGAAATTTTAAGTAAACTTGGAATAAAATTTCAAAATTTTGATTTTGCACTAGGCTCTGCAAACTATGTAGCCTCTCCTTGGTAGAAACAGAGAACATTACTGATCTTTGGAGAAGTGGGTGGGGCTTATTGACTAACCCAGCTTCTTAGGAGTCCAGGGCAACAACCAGTAGGAGTAATGGTTTTAAAATATTTTTTTAGATGTAGTGCTATATCCTGCAAAACTTATTCTTATGGGAAGCGTCCCTCTAAATAAAGCATTTTAGGGCTTCAGGAAAGTGAGAGGGTACAGTTCTAGAATAGCTGTCTGATAGAACTTTCTGCAGTGATGTTAATGTTCTGTATCTTTGCTGTCCAGTCTAGTGGCCAGTAGCCACATGTGGCTACTGAGAACTTGAGATGTGGCTAATATGACTGAGGACCTGAATTTCTAAATTTTAATTAATTTTAATTATTTTAAATTTAAAGTTAGATAGCCATATGGGACTACTGGCTACCATATTGGACGGTGTAGATCTAGAACAACAAAGTAACTTCTGACCTTTGGTGCTTTGATTATATTTTTGCATTGATTCTATATCAAGAATTAAAGTTAGGCTTTGTCCAGAAAGGATTTTCTAAATTCAGATTGAAGGCATATCTAGAACTAGATGGGGAAACTGAAATCAGTGTTTTTCATAAGTATGGAGAAGATATCCTTTCCACCTATGAAAGCTAGCCATGAGGCTCATTGCTGTAGCCTACAAGGGAGTTATTAAATGTACAAATGAATTGCCTAGAGACTGCCCCCTTCCAGTTCTAAGAGACTATGGAAGAAATATGGAAGACAAAGAAGAGGCAAGGTTAGGGCCAGAGTCTTGGCAAGGAGTGATGGTGAGGAGGTGTGGTGGGAGGTGAGTTGATAGATGAGCTTGAGCCAGTCCTCCTGGGCCTGCATGACCTGGGTGTACGAGTGACCCAGCAAATCCCATGTGTTCTGATGAGACACAGAGGTCTTGAGAGCACAGAGGTGTGTCAGAGGGCTCTAGTTAAAACAAAGACACAGCTGCGTAGGACATTTGAGAAGGCCAGAGCTACAGATCTCAGAGCTAGATAGTACTTCATCTAAAAAGCCACACCAGAAAACCTGTACTTCAGTGGTCACCAGTCTAGAGAACAGAAAATCCAGCCTCTCACTATCCACCCATGAAGATCCAGATAATCCCACCTCTGCTGCCACTGGTCATCTGAACTCTTACAGACCCCAAAATATACAGACACAATCTTGAAGGAGAACAAAGAGATGGAGAGAAAATTAGAAAGTCAACATTTTCCCTAAAGAAACTAAAGAGAGTTAACATAAAGGGATTGTCTGAACTATTGAACTGAACTAAGTTTAACTGAATGGGATAAATGTAGGGTTACTTTCCCTAGTTTTCTATGGATGAGCAGATGAGTTATGGAGAAATAAAGAGGCTGCATTTTCTTTGCACATCTAAGCGCACAGTGAATGAACTTGTGACCCCACTACAAATATGTTTGGCTTCCTGCTAAGCCAGTTTGAACAGCAGTCCTATTCATAAGCTTTAGCAGAGGTGGAATATGTGATAGGGGTTGGGGTGAGGTTGCTAACCTGTTGTATTGAGCCTGGGAGCCAGCATCATGACAGAATTGGCCACTTAACTCATACATACTCTTTCTTCAAAGGCACTAGCCACCTCACATGGGAAGGTCATTTGCGGCTTATCTGGAAGGCAGTTTTTCTCTTATTACCTGCCTGGACACGGAGGAGGTTGTAGATACTCTAGCCTACTGGTCCAAGAGCTTTGAGATCAATGGGAGAGGGCCAGTCTGACAAATTATAGTGTCATTTTGCCTGTGCAGTGCCCTACTCATCTTCTTGTGCTGAATGAATCACATCTGGGATGAAGGAGGCCAGATCTACTTGGACAAAATCCTAATGAACTTATCTGGGTCTAACATCCCATCAATCCCTTGTCCATACAGTCCTCTGTGGGCTACAACACCACCTGCAGGCCAACTCTGAAAAGTACATGTCCAGAAAAATGGAAGAATTCTTGGACTGTATTCTGTAAAGCCAAGATATCTGCATTATGCTTCAAGTGTTTATGGTCCTAGAGTTAGAATCCCCATGGCTCAGCAAATATATTTAGCAATTCCTGGAATTTACTACAAAATTCATTACACCTTTCTTCTTCTTGGCTGTTGTAATAACTGACATTCTCCAAAGGAGAGGAGAGATTTTGTTTGTTTGTTTGTTTTGTTTTAATTTTGGTGCTCAGAGGCAGATGCCACCTTCCAATAAGCCTTGTTTAATTTTTCCAACTTTCCCCTAACCTACCTGACCTAGCCCAACCCACATGAATATCTCCAACCATACAGATGGGAGACATTAGACCCCAGGAGGACTCAAATTCAGCTCTATGCCTCCACATCTTGAGTTTTCCTTCTTTGGAAAATTGGCTTTTGGGAAAATTCAATTACCTATCCTCCTTGGGAACAAACCTCATTTGTCAAAGAGGCTAGAGGGGCTAAGTTAGATTCAGAAACTCAGTTTGCACCAAAGTCACCTTTTTCAAGCACTTTGGGTTTACCATTTCACACCCTGTCCTGGAAGCCGTAGAACCATGAGGGAAGACTCATCACCAGTCTTGGAAATCATCTGGATGGGAATTCTAAGGACATCCAGTCCTAGCTAATAGATAATCAGGCATAGACAGGGCCCACACGATTGGATTTTTATTGTCTCTAAGTGTAAGAGGAATAAAATGGTTTAAGTTTATATCCTGAGCTACTGGACTGTCTTGGTCCATTCTAGCTACTCTAACAAAATACCACAGACTGGTATCTTATACAACAGAAATTTATTGCTCACAGTTCTAGACCCTGAAAGTATGAGATCATGGTGCCAGCACGGTCACCTTCTAGTGAGAGCCTCTTTCTGGTTCATAGCCAGTGCCTTCTCACTGTATCCTCATGTGGTAGAAGAGGTTAGGGATCTCTCTGGACCTCTTTTATAAAGGCACTAAACCCATTCATGAGCGTTCTGTCCTCAAGACCTAAATACCTCCTAACAGGCCATACCTGCTAATACCATCACCTTTGCGGTTTAGAATTTGACACATAAGATCAAGTTCTACTTTAAAATGTTCAACTTGAAATGCTTACTAGACAACTAATGGAAATATCAGGTAGGTAACAGGATGTTTAAGTCTGGAGCTCAGGGGAAATGCCAGTGCTGAAGAATATGTAGATCTGGGAGTTACTGACAAGGAAATAGAAACGAAAGCCATGGACTGGATAAAGTCTCCTCTAAAATGAGTGAATGTATTTAAGAACAGAAGTGGCTTAAACAAATTTAAAAATTGGGAATAAGAGGAAGAAGCCAGTCAGGGATGTAGGAGGAAGACCGAGATGGTATGTTGACCGAGAAACCAAGTGGTTGACTGAGTCAAATGCTGCTGAGAGGTCAAGTGAGAGGAGGACTGGGGATTGTTCAGAGGATTTGGAGAGATGGAGCTCATTGGTGATCCTGAGAAGAATATCATCTGCACTAGAGTTGTAGCAAAGAAAACATGACTGGAGAAGACTGAAAAGAGACTATGAAGTGAGGAAGTGGACACGTTGAGTATTGACAACTCATTTTAGAAAAGGTGATGCAAGGGTACCTGAGAAGCATGTGTGGGAGTTGGAGGAGGGCATAGATTTTAGGGAGGACAGATTTATTTTAAGATAGGAGATATTATAGCATGTTTATATGCTGATGGGAATGTTCTAATAGAAAGGGGAAATGTGGAAATGCTGGAGAGAGTGGATGATGGAAAGCCTTTGAATAGGTAAGAGGGGATCCAGGGCTTAAGTTGTGAGTCTAAGAGGACCTACACTACAGGACAGTTCTTCTGTCATAAGAGGAGAAAAGGCAAAAATTAGTAAATGTGTTGATGGGAAACTGTCACAGCTGTCTTCTGGTTGCTCCTACTTTGTTAGTAAAAGTAGAGATGATGTCTGTTTCCACCAGTTCCCACTAGCCCAGCTTACTCAGACCCTGCTCTCAACCACAGATCGCCATCAATTTACCATGACAACTGAGTTGGAAGAATCCACTTATCACTCACAGACACAGAAAACAAACTTATGGTTACCTAAGGGGAAAGGGGGTTGGGGGGAGGGGTAAATTAGGAAACTGGGATTAACATATACACACTATTATATATAAAATAGATAACCAACAAGGACCTACTTTTAGCATAGGAAACTATACCCCATCTTATGTAATAACCTATAAGAGAAAAGAATCTGAAAAGAACATTTTATACATATATATACATACATATATACATATATATACATATATATATAAACTGAATCACTGTGCTGTACACCTGATACATGATATTGTAAATCAACTATACTTCAATAAAAAATTAAAAAAAAAGAAGAACCCACTTATCTTATGAAAGATTCTGGATTCCCATCAGTGTCACAGCCAGCTGTGGTATTTTGTCCATTAGAAAGGATACCAATTAGACAAGCAAATACATGAAATTAGTCCATTTGAACTCAGAATCCACCTGAGCATGTTAAGGCTTTTCAGCTCCCCAAACTGGACAATACAACCTAGTGGAGTGTGAGGTGGAGGAGGAATAAGCCATGGTCAAAACGTTCACCACTGACAGGCTGAGGTTGCTGGCACCCTATAAAAAATCAAGAAAACAACCTTAAATGTTTTAAGTGCCTAACTTGCTTGTTGTCAGTGGTTTTCCCAGTTTGTCCTCATATTTGGATACTTTGGAATTAAGTGTTTTTTAATTCAGCCTCTCCCTAAGTTGCTTCCTCTTGAATCTCCACCTCTTTATCTCCAGTGAGCCTCAGCCATATCCTAGGCTCCCAGCTACCATATCTCCTCCCTGCCTGGTCCCTGCTTCTTAGGGAGGAAGGTCCTTACACAAATGTGAGAACATGTAAAATAGATTTTAAAAGGATTAACTAATGTCACCATAAGCTGTCACTGATTAATCAAAGCAGCAGCAGCAATAGCAGAGCTTTCTGAGCAAGATTTTGCCATTTAATCTTTTTCATCCATCTTTAGCTCTGAGGGAGGAAAAAAAAAAAAAAAAAAAAAGAAGCCGTCTAAAAGAACAACACATTCTCCCCTGTGAAAATGAGTGAAAGTACAGATGAATTAGGATTTAGAGAAGATGAGGCTAAGGAAGGTTGCTTCCCCATGGAAGACCACACACACACACACACAGACACACACAGACACAGACACACACACACACACACACACGCTTTGGTCACTACTACACATAGCAACTTAGCAACTACATTTATTGCAGCTTACAGATGAATGAATAGCAAATTTAAATGTCTTTTTGGCCAGTAAGAATTTTGTAGCAAAATAAAGAGGCCTATTAATATAAAAAAGAAAACATGCACAATTGTGCACAAATATCTTAATTTTGTCATCGAACTTTCTTCAGCCACACATTTGTGGAGAGGTGATTGGGCCTTGTAGTTGAATTAAAATATCTAAGTAAACGTACTTCTAACTAAATAAGAGTCAGGATGAATATTTATTTTCCTACATGATATGTGACTAAATAAATGAGGCTCCTTTTTTTTTTTTTTAAACAACTCTTAAATTGAAAGCCAGATATCTAGTTCGTCTTATGCAATGACTCAGAATGATTTGGGAACTTCTTGTTTGGAAGTACCTTCAGAGTTTTTTACAAGTAGGGTGACCAAACATCTCAGCTTGTCCAGGACTGATTCTTAAGATTCTGAGTATACTCTCTGAGGCTGGGTTAGAGTCCCAGGATTCTTTGGTTGAAAGGTATCTGTTTGAGCAAGCATCTTCCTGGGTGGAAGTCTTTTTACATCTTGTTGACTAGGGATATAGTCCCTGACCCTTGAATGGGAAATTCCTGGCTCTTTTGGAGGCCTCTAGCCTAAAAACTGGGTTAAAGTCCCAGGTTTCTTTGTTTACACGTTACCATTAGTTAAGAATACAGGAACCTCTCAGTAGACTGAAACCCCCTTCTCATACCGCTGCTGACTGTAAGCTCCACCACTATAGCACTAACTCTGTCCATTTCCTTTCTTGTTGGAATGATTTTACTAAGGATAATTTGGAACTTCAATGACCTCCCCAAACTGGTTCCTTTAAGACCTCTCCCTTACAATTGCTTCTGTTCCTCCTTCCTTCTTTTACTACCTTCAATCTTCCCTTCAGCTACCTTGAATCCTTTGATATGACTGCCTTCCCTCCCTCCTCCATCTCTCCGTCCACTCCTGCAAGATTGCCTTCCTGCTTCAGCCCCCCATTTCCATACAGTCACTTGAACTTTAGGTCCCTTGTCGCCCACTGGGGACTCTCAAGAGACTCAGGGACCCTCAAAAAGAAACTACATATCAGGGTAAAAGAATATCTCATAAGCCTCCTCCACAAATATTGGTAAAAAGCATTAGCCCTCATATTGAGCAGGTAAGCTTAACTTGTTCCATCTGTAAGAAATACAATTGGGGTAAAAATATAAAGTGGAGCAAAGACAAGAGCCAACTATTTTATATAAACCACTGAGTTTTATATTACTAAGTTTACCTGACTCATGGCTAAAATTTTAGAAGGAAAGCTCTAAGGTCTGTATTTGCATCTGTCTGTATGTTTATGTATGCATGTTTGTATATGTATGTTTTATATATATATATATATGTGATATTTTTCTATTTCTAGATGGTATTACCAAAGTAATTTATAAAATCACATAAAAGAGCTCTATTCTGATTGGCTTAGAGATAAGTAAGTGATTATATAAATTAAATATTTCTAAAATTCCCAGAAATATAGAAACTAACCCAAATGCTTTTCAAGTTTATGCAATTTGGAAAAATCTTAGATAAATAAGACTAGTTTAATATCATTGGTTTAATAAGAACAGCTATGTCTTCTGAGTTATCAACATTAAGTTTAACAACAGTATATATTTTGCATTTAGCTCTTTTTAGGTATGTTTGCTTTTGTGATTTTTTTTTGATACTTGTCTAACATGCACGTACTGTGAAAATAGTTAACAGGGAAATAGCTTGAGATGATGTCCTGCTTTGTTTAATGTTATAACGTATGTCCCTAAAAATAGTTTCCAAAATCTTTGTGGTAACTTGCAACCTTAGAGTTGTACTAAGTTAAGTAATAGATATTCTTTGAATATCTATATCACTTTCTAAGTGAGGAGAAACTACTAAACCTTAAATTACTAAGCACAAGTTTATCTACTTTTGGCTTCTTATTTTTGTATGGTACAGAGAGACTAAATATATTTAAGTTTGTTAATAAACATCTTTTTGACACGTTGAAAAATTGTATTATCAGGAAACATATACCTATAAAAATTAGATGGTATATTCATAAAATTTGCTAGTCTGCTGCAGAATGCTGGTATAAGACACAATTCACAATTGTTTACTTTGTATTTTCTTTGTTTAAAAAAGGCTACTGATTGTTAAAAATTATAATCAATGTATGTAAATGAAACTACTAGAAACAATAAGGGTCAAGGGAAACAACTTTGTATGAAAAGTATGCAAGGAAAGTAGATTGTATTTTTGATAAGGAAAAGTATTCAAGGTATGTAGGATAGGTGTTTGTTACTGGAATAAGATAGTAATTATGCCCTAAAGTGAAAGAGGAAAATATAGGACAAAAACTGAATGGATATTAAAAAGTTGTAGAAGGTTTGCAGGAAAGGAATTTTGGAAAAGGAATCTTATCTCATGTGGTCAAAGTTGGTTAAGACTGGATAGATTTATTTATAGGGTTTTTTTAAAAAAAAACAAAACGAACTTTAGTATCAAAAGTACACTGATGCATAGCTAGAATTTGGTTTTCTCTCTGTTGAAATAACAAAGTTTTTTTTTTTTGATTTTTGGTCGCTCTTAAGAAGAGATTGTAAAAGGTTTTTCTTTACCTTTTAAGTAATCCCCCTAGGAAACAGAGATATGGTGTCTTATCAGAATAATTAACTATGCTTTATGTTAACCTTTATCATGTCCTTAATTATTTAAGAGAACCAAATCTTCTTACTTTTAAAAGAGCTAACTCTTTTTTAAAAAAAAATAGTCCTGTTATCTCCTCTATTTACTTTTGAATTCTTTTATCATCATTTTGGTTAAATAGGTAGCTAAGTAACCATAACCTGGGATTGTATTTAGCCAAATATTCAAACCTTTTGACATTTTGGACAATTTTGCCTTCTCAGAATCAAATCCTAAGTGAAAGTTTGATTTTGAACTGACCCTGAGATTTCTCAGATGGCTTTTGGAAAATCTGAAAGGATTTTTTTCTTTCATCTTGTAAAAAGAGAGATGCCAAAAAGCAATTTGTTTTGTTTGATTTGTTCTGTTGCACGAAAAGCATTGTCAAATAAGAGATGCTTTAACCTTCTCTAGGTTATATTTGCATGGATAAAATGTTGTTAATGTAAGTATTTAAGATATTGCATGAAATTTGTCAATACCCTCACTGTCTATGATATGTTCTGGTATAATGTTATCAGTCATAATTCCAGTTATTATGTTTTATGCCATAGAAATACCAAATTCCCTTGTCAATTGCATCATTTTTGTAGTGAACTGTTATCAGAGCTTTAACCACGGCCATTTTAAGTTTTTGTCAGCAACAGATAGTTTTTGTTTTACTCTGATTCTTCTCTGAAAGCATTGGCAATCGGCTATAGGCCAGAGTGCTTCATCTTCAGCAAGAAGGGATTGTCTCTGAGACCCTTGGAAAGGACTGGCTATGACAGGTCTCTGAGATACAGGCTTTTGATGGCATTGTTTAAATAACTTTGAGACCATACCATTCAACTAAGAAAGGATTTCCAGAACTCAAGTAAAGAATCTGATGGGTGCATAAAACTGCTAACCCAAGACCAAGCAGAATGAGAACTGATTGCATGAGACTGAATGAACTGATGGAGGATGATTATAGCCTTTGTTTGGAATATTGCTGCTGGATTTAAGGAACCTCTTTCCCTTTTCTCTTAAGTTATCACTCACAACAATTTAGAAGATAATACTTTTATAAACAGAAGTGAAACATTTATCTTTTTCCCTGCCTGATCCCTCCAGACTTCAGAAACTCTTATTGAGAATTCTCATTTTAATGGCAATATAATTATTTGCCTAAGTTCAGTAAGAGTCTGTCCTCCTTGAACAGAATTTACTTGGAAACATTGGTTATATAACAAAGGCTTTTACTGGAGTGTCATATTTGAGAATATTGTACCTAGAATCATATACAAACAGATAATTTTAAGGAACTCAGGCTGACTTTATGGAGCCAATGCTTACAAAGCTCTTTTGAGAAAACTGGGCTGGTAGCTAGTTTGCAGGGTTCCAAGCCTTACAGATGAATAAGGAAGGTTGCTTCCTGGCAAGCCCAGGAAGCTTAGGATATTTTGGGGACCTAGAGAAAAGAGAAGTTTACCCAAATCTATAGGTTCTACAGGTAATACCCGGTGGCAAGTTCTTGGCTTGGCTTCCTACCCTTGAAAGGCTTTTAAAAATCTAATTTGAGATTACTTTTGAAGAGTTCCAGCAAAGCAAACTTTCAAAGGTCTTTGTGGTCAATTACTGTTGTTGCTGCACTTATGTAAATAATAGACCAAATCTAATGAGACCAGACTTAAGAATAATGAAAAAAAGCATGGGTGTAAAGAGAAATTTTATGTCAGTGGAAAACTATAGCATACCCTTGTGGGTTCTGACTCTAGTCCTGTTCATTATCTTTCAGGTTTTGTTATCTACTTGTAAATTGGACTGAATCCTGCCACCTTGCACATTTTGTCAGTCCTTACCAAATTCTAGATTCTTATAGTTTCCTCCAGTCTCTGGCTGCAACTCTTCAAATTAACGTTTCCAACTGTTCTCCCACTTTCCCAACTTGGTGTCACTGAGAACCAAAAACCTGTTTGCCCAGTTCCTTACTGGAACTCTAGGTTGTCTCGCAAGCTGAAATTGGATGACAGGCAACCTTCATGCCTGGAGCTGCTGCTGTGTAGGCCACTCAGGAAGTTTACTGAAAGTTCCACATCTTCCATGCTCTGCTCTGGGAAATAATCATGACTGTGACACTGATTTCTGTGCCATCACCAAAGATATTCAAACTGGAAACCAGGAAGTTTGTCAGGTTGCCACTATTGTTCTCACTATACCATCTAAAGACGCTTCAAGCCCAACGTTTAGAAATCTTCTCAACTGGCTTCCCTCTGGACTCAGAAACTGGTTTTATAGTTTGTTCTAACCTTTAAATCTTTGCTTTTCTTTTTATTTTCATAGAAATTCCCCTTATTAAATGCCTGATGATTTACACTATCCAGCAAATATACTCTACTACCAAGTCCCAACAGATGGTTCAGTTTGTTCTTAATGAACAAAAGGAGACTGAACGAGTAATGGACTTATATTGTTCAGAGAAAAAAGAAAATTGTTTCTTCTTTCCCTGAACAAGAAGAGGGGCTGACAAACTCTCAGGCCATCGTCACAGCCTTGTCTTGTCTTTGCCATGTGTAGTCCAGTTTTAACAAGAATGCTGCTGAATAAGTTTAGTCAAGGTCCCCCCCACTCTTACTATCTGATCCCTCTCAATACATGGTCAGGTCCCTCACCCCTCACATTTGATGTATGAGTCCTTCACCTGCCTTTTGCAGGAAACCCGTGAAAAAGTCATCCCTTTATTCTTGATGTCTCCTCTTAGTAATTTTCAATCCACTGACCCCCTCACTTTGCTCGTTGACTGTAATTTGCCACTTGTCCTGTTGTATTGGGAGTTGAGCCCTGTTTCTCTCTCCTGTTGCAATAGAGTCAGCTCCTAGTACAATAGTCTTGAATAAAGTCTTCTTTGCTGTTTTAACATGTGTCAAAATAATTTTTTTCTTTAACAGACACATCAGGCAAAAGGGGTTTCTTAAATCAGTAAATAAGCCACGAGAAACATTAGAATCAGCATCTCCTCTTTACAGGTCATTTTGTCCTATCTCCCACCCAGTTTTGGAATCCCTCAAACCTCAACTTGTAGCTCAGCATATTATCCCTTCCCCTTACTTTTGGCTGCTTAACACATTTCATGGTAATCACTAATTCATCACATGGAACTGAATAAGAACCATTTAACATGATTATCTTCTCCATTAAAGCTGTCATCATAATTAGAGCTGCAGTGAACTGTTTGCCAGGATTATAACTTCTGCCAAGAAAAACTTGGGTGTCATTTTAGAAAAATTCTTAGGTGGGGGAGGAGATCAGGACCATCTGTGTCGGGATCCAAAGTGGAATAATGAGAAATAAAGCCCTTCTCCCCTGCTATCTACCAAACTCTGCCCAGCCCTCCAACTGGACCTTGCCAAAGACTTTAGAATGAATCAGCTTTCAAGGTAGTCTGAGTAGCACACCCTCTCAGGGAATGAGCCTTGGAAAAGTCATGTTTAAGAAGAGAAAAAAGGGGCTTCCCCGGTGGTGCAGTGGTTAAGAATCTGCCTGCCAATGCAGGCGGCACAGGTTCGAGCCCTGGTCGGGGAAGATCCCACATGCTGCGCAGCAGTTAAGCCCGTGCACCACAACTACTGAGCTTGTGCTCTAGAGCCCGCGAGCCACAACTACTGAGCCCCTGTGCCACAGCCACTGAAGCCTGCGCGCCTAGAGCCTGTGCTCCACAACAAGAGAAGCCACTGCAATGAGAAGCCCGTGCACCGCAACGAAGAGTAGCCCCTGCTTGCTTCAACTAGAGAAAGCCCGCGCGCAGCAACGAAGACCCAATGCAGCCAAAAATAAATAAATACATTTATTTAAAAAAAATGAAGAGAAAAAAGGCAGCAGCAATAGGCCTTCATGCATAACGCTTCCTAAAAGTTGTTCCACATGGTTTTGTTTGCCACCCCATGGTTTCCAGGGCAACCACCTAAGCCAAGACGGAAGAGAAGGAGACATGAGGCTACAATGGGACCACCCACTGCAATTGTCATTTCATTCTGACGGCAAGAACCTTTATGTCGATTCAAAGTGTTTGTCAGGCCTCTTGCTGTGAATCCCTGGAATAACATTTTGCCCGGATGGAAGTGTGTCACAGGCTGCTGCTCCCACATCCCCCCATACTGAGGTGTTTTTAAGTGGAACCAAATATCCCAGGGGAATTTTCTCTGCACTACTAGCATTGTCACACATTTTTGGGTTACACACTGTAAATTATAGATAAAATACATTATGTTAATTTCTCCTGCATATCTTCTAGTTATTTTTAGGAAAAGCGTCTTTGCAATTCAGCTTCTCAGGTAAATGTTTCACATGAAGAGAAAAATGACACCAAGGCATAAGGATGCTCAAGGCTGAGACTGAAGCCACATCATAGTTTGGCACTTTGCAATGAGCATGTGTCCAGCATGGATTTTAGTTGCAGATGGTGGAAGAAGTTCTTTACCAGGCATCATTAGACTTGGGTGTGCCTTCTGTCTCTGCAACTTTTTGGATATGTGACTTTGAAGGAATTTATTTCATTTCTGTAAGTCTTCGTTTCATCACCTATGAAATGAGAAATGTTCAGCGAGACCTCTCAGGTGCTTCTACTTCTCACACTCTGCTAAACTGGGGGAAATGCCCTCAAATCTCATAAAGCACATTATATTGAGTGTCTTTAAAAAGAATGAATGAGGTCAACCTGTGAACGTTAAAATATTCAGCAGCACCGAAACCCTTCAAACTTTATGCTCTCTTACTGCACTGGGGTTGTTGATTTTTCACTTGCTGTGCTGGATATCTCCCATTTGCTCCTCAGATCAACTGCCCATTGTTCTCCACCCTGGGAGGTTGTCCTGCAAAGACTACAACACAGGGTCTTGTCCTCTGACTTCTAGGTGGGTTCAGCCACTGGGCAGGCGATTGAAAGGAGGGCAGAGTGTGAGGTTTTGCCCCCTCCATTCTCCCTGCCTGTGAGAGGTTGCCGTGAACTAGCTGCATCCCTCACCAAAGGTCACAGCTCCTGGAAGGCACCCTCTCTACATCACTGTCTCCAGTTTTCCATAATGGCTCTTAGTCAGTTTGGGCTGTGATGACAAAGTGCCATAGACTGGGTGGCTTATAAACAATATAAATTTTTTTTTTTTTTTTTGCGGTACGCGGGCCTCTCACTGTTGCGGCCTCTCCTGTTGCGGAGCACAGGCTCCGGACACGCAGGCTCAGCGGCCATGACTCACGGGCCCAGCCGCTCCGCGGCATGTGGGATCTTCCCGGACCGGGGCACGAACCTGTGTCCCCTGCATCGGCAGGTGGACTCTCAACCACTGCGCCACCAGGGAAGCCCTAAACAATATAAATTTATTTCTCACATTTTAAGGGCTGGAAGTTAGATCAGGGTGTAGGTTGATTCCATGTCTGATGAGAGCCCACTTTCTGATTATAGACTGCCGACTTTTTGCTGTATGCTCATGTGATGGAAAAAGGGCTTAGAGAGGTCTCTGTGGTCTCTTTTATTAGGGTGCCAATCCCATTCATGGGGGCTCCACCCTCATGATCTAATTACCTCCCAAAGGGCCCACCTGCTAATACAATCACGCTGGGGGTTGGAATTTCAACATATGAATTTTTGGGAGACATAAACAGTTCATAACAGGCTCCTTCTTGCTACTTCAGGTCTAGGGGTACTGCATAACCCCTCTGGTTCTCTATGCTCTGTGCATATCTTTAAAAATTGGTCTTTATTCAAGTCTCCCCAAATGATGCAGTTTGAATGAGCCATCTATTGCTTGTCTGTACCCTGACTGATACACTCAGTTTCTTGAGATACAAATGTGGCAAGATTGGAAAGGCCATGGTACTTATTATTTCTATGTATCAATTTTCCTCGAATATATACTTTTCCCCCTTAATTGTGACTCAGAAAATATAAGAATCTCTATGCAGTGCTGCTTGGTAATATAGTACTTGATCTCTGTACATGCTTGTATTAGACAGGAGTCAGAAGCAAATAGAAACCAGCCTAGTGGTTTAAGCAGGAAAGGATTAGATGCGGGGAATCAGATGCTCACAGTTAGAAGGGATGAGGAGTGGGCTCTAGGCTGGGCCTCCAGGGATGACTTCCCGAATACCACCCAGAGCTGACCTGTTTGTTTAGAGAACTATCTCTGCAACAGTCTGGAAGCTGGGGAATCAAGAAGCCTGTGTGCCACCTGCCAGCTCCAAGATAACACTACTTTTGCCATAATTCAGGAATCAGAAAGTTGTAACCCCAATTGTTGGCCCCAAACCATATGTACCTGATTTGTACCATCAGAATGAAGGCCTTCCTTCCTTCCTACTTGACTCAGTTCTAAATTTGCTTTTCACACGTGTGTCTAATCTGCGGAACCTAAATCATATTCCTAGTTGCAAATGAGTCTGGGAAATGTCATTTTTAGCTTTTCAGCCTCTGTAGTATGGGCAGGCACACTAGAAGGAGATTGGGATGAATTCTGAGCAAGTCAACCTATCTGTCACAAGATTATTTCTGAAAGCATGTTTCAAGTAGCATACGAAAAAACATGAACTTTGGAGATTTAAAAAAAA
This sequence comes from Delphinus delphis, assembly GCF_949987515.2. Classification (NCBI taxonomy): domain Eukaryota; kingdom Metazoa; phylum Chordata; class Mammalia; order Artiodactyla; family Delphinidae; genus Delphinus; species Delphinus delphis. The sequence continues at coordinate 145,588,156 of NC_082684.1, forward strand.
AAAAGAGAGAGACTAGAACTCGAATCTCTGCTCTAGGATTTACTAGCTGTGTGACCTTGGGCAGGATGCACTTATTACTGGACCTATTTTGCATCTGTATAATGGGCACAATAATGCCTACCTCACAGAATTGTCATTCGTTTATCCATATAAAAGATTTTTACTGATTGTTATATTAGCACCAGAAGTTTTAGTTGGTGGTGACAAATCTAATTGATTGGTTAAGCAGAAAAGAAATGTATTAAAGGATATTTGGTAGGTCGCAGAATTGCCAGATGGGCTTGAGAGCCAGGTTCAAGGCTGAACTTCCAGGACACCACCACTAGCCTGAGGACACCGCTACTGCCTCCACACCCCACTCCTGGAATTCAGTGCTACATTTTATACTGCCAGCAGGAACTTAACTTTACTGTTGCAGATGCTGCTGCCAGCTCTGTTACCAGAAACTTAACAGTGCCACCTCCGAAGGCCAAGTGGCAGTTGTGCTCCTGTCACTGGCAAAAATGGATTCCATGTGGCATTTCTCCCTCAGATTGGTCTCTTCTCAAAGGAAGTTTTACAAGGGTGACAGATGTTGCCTGGGTCACATGCTTGCTTGTGCTCAACTTCAAGGGAGACTAGGGAAGCATGATTTCTGACTTTTAACTTGGGGAGGAAGGAAACTCTCTATCCAAAGGGAGAGTGTTCACAAAGTGCTGAGCCCCAGGCAAATGCCCACTTACTTCCTCCAAATGGCTAAGCAAAAGGGCTCTCATTCTCACTCTGCTTTTCTCTGCCCAAGCACCATTCTCCCCAAAATGGTGGCATGCTGGTTCCTGAGAGCTACAAATTTACATACTATCATCCATGCAGTTCCTGTGTAAAGGCTGTGTCTCTTTCCCAATGATTCCATCAGAAATCTGTGGTTGAATTTATTGTTTTAACTTGGATTGCGTGAGCTTTCCTAAATCATTCACTGAGTGGGGGAGATGGAATAAATTAACACACTAGGTTTGTGTTACATGCCAAGTGAACTGGAGAAGTACAGGTTCAGCCCTTCTAGAACTGTTTGGCTCAAGCACTGGGTAAGAAGTGTTTTATAAGGGAAAATTGGGATGCAGGGCAGGCAAAAACAATTGCTTTCCACTATAATCTTCCTGACAGTTCAATATCCATACACACACTCTTTCTCTAATGCATGCAGTGTCATGTGTTCCCACCCACAATAGTGCAGCTCTTCCACGTACACCTCAAAACTCCCTTCCTACACAGGCTCTATGTCAGTTACTGAATCCAGCTGTAGGGTTTCTCAGCAGTGTGCATTTGATGTTTAATTTCACTAGGCTGAGGTATTCCCAGATAGCTGGTAAAACATTACTTCTGGGCGTATCTGATGAGGATCTCAAGGGTGCCTCTATTTAAAAAGGACTTCTAAGAATCTTATAGGTGCTGTCCCTCGGGAGCCTAATAGGAAGACCAAAGTTAAAGGAGGGCTTATCTCGAGACTTTTGGGTATAGATTTTGTTTAATGGAGTGGATTATAAATTGATTCATGAAAAAATCCACAAAGGTTTTAAAAGAATTATGTCAACTTGGACTGAAAGAGATAGTGATGATACAAAACTGAAAGAGCTCTTTGGATCCCCAAATTTCTGTGGGCAGAAGCAGGCTGGGAAAATTACTCAGCTGCTACTGTGGGCTATTTTCTATGGAAAATGAAGAGGTCAAGAATATGGAGAATAGAGCCAAGAGCCGTGGTGAATCATTCCTGGACAGTAGGACTGATCCTTTAATCAAGGAACTGGCAACATATAACCAGCTGGATTTTAGTATTGCTATAGACCAATGACTCCTGTGAACTTCATTTCCCCCCTTTTTGAATGGCAGTGTCCATGGCAGTTAGTTTGCAACCTATCCCATCACCGTGTGTTGGGAATGTGCGGAAGAGCTATTTTGTCTCTTTAGTTCACAGGTCTATGATAAAAAGGAACTATTCCTAGGGTGCTGTATTGGAGGACACATATCCAAGGAGACTTAACTTTACTTACACCTAATCTAAATGACAGTATTTTCCCCTTCCCCCAGGCACCCGCATAGTGCCTGACATATAGAAAATGCTTAGAAGATATTTGGTAAATGATTGCATGAATAAAAGAATATGTTATTCATCCTACTGGAAAAATAGACATCATGATTAGGAAAAATAATTATTAACTGGCATAATGATAGATGTATAGAATTGAGAGTTCAGAAATAAGCCCATACATTCATGGACAATTGACTTTTGACAAGGGTGCCAAGACAAATCAACAGGGGTAATAAGAACAGTGTCTTCAAGAAATGGTTCCGAGAGGGCTTCCCTGGTGGCACAGTGGTTGAGAGTCCACCTGCCGATGCAGGGGACACGGGTTCGTGCCCCGGTCCGGGAAGATCCCACATGCCGCGGAGCAGCTGGGCCCGTGAGCCATGGCTGCTGAGCCTGTGCGTCCGGAGCCTGTGCTCTGCAACGGGAGAGGCCACAATAGTGAGAGGCCCGCATACCGCAAAAAAAAAAAAAAAAAGAAAAAAAAAAAAAAGAAAAGAAATGGTTCTGAGAGAACTGGATATCCATTTACAAAAGAATGAAGTTGTACCCCTATCTCATACCATATACAAACATTAACTCAAAATGAACCAAAGACCTAAATGTAAGAGTTAAAACTGTGAAACTTTTGGAAGGAAAGATAGGTATAAGTCTTTGTGACCTTAGAGCAGACAAAGGTGTCTTAGATATGACACCAAAAGCACAAGCAACCAAAGAAAAAAAGAAAAATTGAACTTCATCAAAGTTAAATATTTTTATGCTTTGTAGGACACTATCAAGAAAGTGAAAAGACAACTCCAAGCATTGGAGAAAATATTTGCCCTCCTCCACAAACCTCTTCTACTGTCAATTCTAAATTCCCCTAATGCTTAACTATTACCTCTACTTGTTTCAGTGGCTAACCTGATGGTATGAATAAAACCCACATTCCTGAGGGATCGGAGTCACACATTTGGCTTTGATTACTAGTTCATGAAGGTGACAAAATGTAAAACATATGGGTAATATAAAAGGAGCTTTTAAGGGCTTATATTGTGAGATAAGGCAAGGGTCAGCAATCTATGGCCTATGGGCCAAACTCAGCATACCACATGTTTTTGTAAATAAAGTTTTATTGGAAACAGCCACACTCATTCATTTACGTATTTTCTATGGCTATTTTCATGCAATCACAGTAGATTTGAGTGGTTGACAGAGAGACCCTATTGCCTGCAAAGCCTAAAATATTTACTATGTGGTCCTTTCCAGAAAAAATTTGATGACCCCTGCTCTAAGGCAATTCTTGTCAATAGGAAGTGGTATGTTAGTGAAATGCTCAGAAGAATATCATTCCAAATGCTCCCTTTACCTTGCCTCTTGGCCTCTTCTTATTAATTCCATACTTTGAGAGACCTCTCAGCTTTCAAAGCATTCAAGATCTGCTGGGAAAATAATTGTGGCAGAGTCTGATAGTTCTCAAGTACACATTCTCCTCTTTTTCACTAAGAGAACAGTTGAAGTTTATCTAGGCATATGGCTGCCAAAAATAAAGATCGCAGTTCTCAGCTTCCTTTGCAGCCAGGCATGGTCATATGACTAAGTTATTGTCAATGAGATGTCACTTCCAGAGACTATCCCTAAAGTAAAGGTTATCCCCCTTGGGTTGTATTTTCTACATCTTGCTGGTAGGAATGTAGATGCAATGACCATGTATCCAGCAGCCACCTTGAACCATGCCTGTGCAGTCATATCCTCGTGTTGATAAAGAAGAAAGCTAGAAGGAACCTGGTCCCTACCAGTTAGACATTTTATGTGAGAGAATAACATCTTGAATGTTAAATGCCCACTGAAACTGGGTTTTCTGTCTCATGCTACACCACCTAATTCTTACAGATACAATATTATAGACAGTAGAATTATGGCTCTCTGAGGGCAGAGAGCTTGTCTGTTTGAGTCATGGCTACATCTCCATCATTTGAAATGATGCTTGGTGCATAGCAGATACTCAATAAATATTTATTGAAAGGAACATATGAGTAAAATATTATAATGAAGGAGAATGAAGAACCAATACAAATTACTGAGAACAGCACTTCCCACATCTAGAGAATTAGTTTTAAATTGTGGTTAAATATACATAACATAAAATTTACCATCTTAGCCATTTAAAACATTATGGTAAAATACACATAACATAAAAATTTCCATCTTAACTATTTTTAAGTGTACAGTTCCTTGGTACTAACTACATTCACATTGCACAACAATCTATAAAACTTTTCTTACCTTGATAGCTAAAACTCTGTACCCATTAAATAATAACACCCCATTCTCCCCTCCCCTCAGCCCCTGGCAACCATTATTCAACTTTCTGTCTCTATGGATTTGACTATTCTGTGTACCTCAGATAAGTGGAATCATACAATCTTTGTCCTTTTTTGACTGGCTTATTTCATTATTAGCATAATGACCTCAAGTTTCATCCATGTTGTATCATATGTTAGAATTGCATTCATTTTTAGGGATGAATGATATTCCCTTGTGTGTGTATACCACATTTTGCTTATCCTTTCATTGTCCACGGATGCTTGGGTGGCTTCCACCTTTTGGCTGCTATTATGTGAGTAATGCTGCTATGAACACAAATACACAGAGAACGTTTTTAAATTTTCAGATTTCTTAGATTTTCTGACTTACTGAGTCAAAATCTTAGAAGTGGAAGAAGAGGAGTGAGGAGCCGTTTGGAAGATGTATTTTAAAATGTTTTTGGGTGATTTCAAATATAGACAGTGTAGTCCTTGGATTGACAGTTGGGAGCCACTGATGCCACACAATAAGTATACTAGTCTAGAAGTACCAGAACCACCCAGAATAATAAGGTTATAAGATGTGAGTTCAGCATGTTGTTTGAGAAGGAAAGACATTTCAGGTTGAAGAAAAAATAAATTTAGAGATATAAGCATTATGACTTTACTTTTCTAGGTGTCCTTAATTATGGAATCATAGCTCATTAATAGTCCAAACTGAGTCATGGTGATATATTTTCATTCAATCATTATTGAAAATAGCAACAACAAAGTATTTTTCCATTAAATATATAGTAAATTTTGTTATATTTGTGAAACTCTCATTAGAGCAACAATGTTTTCAGCTTAACTTCCCCATGCACACCGAATTGTTTCTCTGGTGTGAAGATGGAACACTAGGAAAGCAAAATTGATACAGAAATAAGACCGCTTAAAACTGAAATTCATCTAAAATTGTCTTTTGACCATGATGAAGGACTGTACAATTTGTAGCATGACAAAATCACTCCAAATTCTTTTTTCCAATAGCTGAGAGAAAATCTGTGTGTTGAGATTTGATACAACATTGAAATGGAATTGCAAACATTTATCAGTTTCTTTGTTGCGACCTTAAACTAGCGGAGGAACTTTGCCAGAAATCCTGCTTTTTCCCAAATCATTGCATCTACTTCTAAATCAATACATTGGTCGTATTCTGCCCCCTTTGGTTGAGTTACATTAAAAACAAATTTATCCTTCAACCTTTCACCCTACCAGGATATTAACTCAGCTATTTAACTTATTCTTTAGATAAAATAGTATGTGTTCTGATATATATGTTTTAAAATTATTTTCACTTTGTAAATTGCTTGGATATAACCAGTAAAATTCCTCCCACCATGGATTTATAATAAATTTTATTAACTTATTTCATTTTGTAAGTGAACAAGTGATATTCACTGTAACTTTCTGCTTCTTTTCAAATACAATTCTAGTTATTTGATAAAGTGTCATGTTAAATGAAACTTATTATGCTAAGTGAATGTCTTCCTCTCATTGACTTCTTTAATTCATTAGTTCATTCAACAATAACAAAAATAATAAAGCACTCAATATGTGTCAGGAACTTCAATCAGTGTGTGGAAAGAGACAGTTTCTCACATGTAGCTTATAGTTAAGTGAGAGAGACAGACTTTCGTGATAGAATCTCACAAATAAATGTACAATTTCTATACTTATAAGCTATAAAACTCAATCGTTATTGTGCTTTGTGAGTGAATAACAAGGATCCAGTCTGTTTGATGACTCATGGAAGGGATTTGAGCTGAGAATTAAAGGATAAGTGGGATAAGAAGCATAATATTGGGTGTGTGGGAGGCCAAGAGGGTTTCAGGAAGAGAGAATGACATGAACAGTGGTTAAAGTTTGGCCTCTGTGGCTTGAACTCAGGGAGCAAATGCAAATGTGCTTCAAGTTGTATGAAGGACTTTTGCCTTTGTTTCATGTGCAATGATACATTAGCTTGGATGGATATTAGCTAAGAGTCTTTCAGCTACATGCAATGAGAAACCCAGTCCAACCTGCCTTAAGTCAAAAAAGAAAAAAAAAAAGAGTCATTGGCTTACGTAATAGTGAAGTTCAGAGTTCAGACCCCACCCAAGCACAGTTTTACCCATAGGAGGGTGATGTCTTCATTCCCCAGCTCTTGCTCTCTGGGGTCCCTTGACTTTGCTGTCATCCTTGTGCTAGCTTAATCTTCAGTTTGGTTCCCATCATGGTCACGTGAACCAGTCAATGTCCCTGATTGGGTCTGCTTAAATCACATGCCCACCTTGAGCCAATTCCTTTGGCTAGGGGACTGAAGTACTTTGATTAGTTTAGGTATGGGTTAAGTGCCCTTTGTTAAAACAATCTCTGTGGTGAGGGGAGAGTATGCCAGTTAGGACATCCATAACTTGGGAGTTGGAGGTAGAGGTGATCCCAAACTACTTAGGGGAGGGGTGGGTTTCTAAAAGAAATTTAGGGGGGTATTACCTTAAGGAAGGTGGAAAGTTTCTAGACAGAAATCAGATGTGCAACAGACTTTTGAAGAGTTTTAAGAAAGATAAGAATAGAGAAAGTAACATAAACGGATCTGCATTCATACACATACACACACACACACACACACACACACACACACACACACACACACAAAGATGGCCTTCAGAGTGGAAATGGTTTGGCACGGATTTGAGGGGAGCAAGAAGCCACACAGGGAAGACCAATTAGTAGGTTAGATTAGTAGTCCATTATGATGATAGCTTGGACAGAGGAAGTGGTAGCAGAGCTGGGAATAAGCAGAGAGATTCAAGAGTCATTTAGAAGATAAAATAAATACAATTTGGTGGTTAATTGGATATGGAAGAAGTGAAGGCAAATATATTATTAAAGTTAACCCCCGGGTTTCTGGCTTACACATAAATTGGATAAACGGTAGTGACATTGTACTGATAAGGGTTATTAAAAGAAGACCAACTTTGGGAGATACAGTCTCAATTTCAGATTAATCTTAGTTCTTTTTGAGACATCTAAGTGGAACTGGCCAAAAGACATTTATATTGTTTTGATTTACTCAGATATATTTATTAAAGGCTTTGGGACAAATCATCTTTCACACTTGGCTAAATTTCCCTAAATCCCTTTTTATCAGGAAAAGAAAATAGCTTTCCACTCCATCTAACCCCTACAAAGATGTATTAATATTCCTTCATAATCTTCCCTTTATGCATTACTTAAGAGTCTTCTCTTTTCCTTCTGAAATCCCCCTCCATTGGATACACACTAACTTGTATTAAAGAATCCCGTGGTGCATAATGGCCCCTGCTGCAGGCTCCCAGACATCCAGCACACAGTGCAGTGGGAGGCACAGAATCACAGCCTTCTTTTGATGATCTGTCATTCCCTAAGGACTGAAGTGTTGGTGGAATGTTTGTGGGGGAGCAATTTAAACTTTAAAATGTATTACTGTCAGAGCTTCAGACTTAGTTATATATATATATATATATATATATATATATATATAATTTATATTATATATATAATTTTACTTGGTTTCAAGTAATAAAAACCCACCTCAAAATAAGGTAAAAGGGAACTTACTGGCCCTTATAAAAGAAAAATACAAGGTGAAGATGGTTTATAGGACTCTGGAGACTCAGAAAACCCTTGCTAGATATTCTTCTCCCTCTTTTCCTTCCCACCTGTCTCTCTCTCTCTCTCTCTCTCTCTCTCTCTCTCTCTCTCTCTCTCTCTTTCTCTCTCTCTCTCCCTCCCTCCCTCAGTCTTTCTGTCTCTGTTGCATTTCGCTGTGTGTTTCTCTCAACTGCTTCTCCTGAAGGTGGAATTTCCTTCTTGTGGATTGGTGGGGATGGGTATAGGAGTAGGCATAAACAAATTCAAACTTATATGACCACAGCTTGGCTAACTCAGGAGAGGAAAAGAGTTTCTCTCTCCATAGTCCATTTATAAAATCCAGGGGTAGAAGTTTGATATGGTCTAGGTCATATACAAACCCTCCAGAATATAGAGGTTTATGATTGACTAGTTGTTGAGTATATACCTTCTTGGAGGCAGGGACAGAGCCTCATGAATTGAGGAACAGGTTGCTGACTAAAAGAAGTGTTATGTGGTGACAGGGCATATGAGGAAGGGGAGTGTGGTGAAGGGGAGGCATTTACCAGAAGAGGGCAGAAAGGAATGATGAGCATACACAAACGATAATTGGTCCTTCCAGTTACAAGGTATGAAAACTTGTTCGAGTGTTCGCTCCATGGGGAAAAAAAAGAGGAAGAATTTTTGTTGCTTTTCATAGCCAAGACTTAGAGAGTAGTTCTGAACCTAGGTACATCCATGTATACCTCTTAAATACTCCTCTCATTTGTTCATTAGACAGATATTAACTGAGTGCCTACTTTATGCAAGGCTTTATTTTCGTTGCAATTCAGGAAGCAAAATAGAAATCAAAGTCGATGCCTCCCATGTTGTAGTTTAGTGTCAAGGAACAGATTCTTAATATAAACTCAGGTAAGCAGGAGTGGGAGTGCTAGTTTCATTATACTTAGGGCATATCTAAAGTTATAGAGGGAAAGAATCTCAGGGAAATCCAAGAGGAGTTGTAATAGGGCACAATCTAATCCAGATTAGAACTGGAGGGTGGTTCTAGATCCAAAGGGCAATGCCGCCGGGCAGTGACTTTTTATATTTTCTCTCTATGCTCCACCATTTATGTGGTTCAAATAGTGTTTACACATCTCTTTCCCTCTGTCCAACTAAAAACAGTTTGTTTTCTTCAAGGTATATACTTCCAATGTAAATTCCTGAGAAAGGACATCTTTCTTAATAACTATCATGACATTTGAGCAGTTTCTTAGGTTGGGCTCCCACAGAAGCTGACTTGGAAACAAGGATTTGAGAGCTGGTAGTTAACTTTGGAGGTGGTTCCTGGCATCACTCTTAGGGGAGCAGGGAATTCAGACAAGGAAGGAAAGGAAGCTGATAAAGGATTCACTACTGAGCAGATTACTGCTATGGGTAACTGGATTTCAGTCCCAAGGGGGAACTCTGAGAGACAGTGTAGAATATTTCTCAGAGTTATCCCAGTTGAGAGGCAAAGAAGTTGGATATCTGTCCTCCAACCCCCATCTGTCATTGGCTCAGGGCTGGTTTGGGGCATTAATGTCCATGGGCATCCAGTCTGTCCCATTTCCCTTAGGTAGAAAGTGACAGGTGTTTATAGAAGGATGCTGTCAGCATAACGTGCATCCGGGAGTGTGGAGGGGATACAGGTAGGGAATCAGCAGCATCTGTTACAACCCTATTCTGGTCAAATCATAGATTGATGGACTTTGGGTCAGTGTGTAATCAGCTTTGGTTCCTATAAGGATTGTAGTTATGTAATACTGAACGGAGTTTAATAGGCTGCTTTTTCAGGAGGGCTGTGGGCATGGCAGGAACTGTCGATTAACATATCTAGTTTAAAGAGATAAAAAATATGAACATACTTACAGTGGCAGATCATTTATCTGGAAGTCTAAAATTGTAGCATCCAAACAACGAAGCTATTGAAAAGAATGATGGTTTAACCAGTGACAGCAAGAGTGTAACAACTATGTCACTGGAAACGCATGTGCTGTGATAATACTTAGTTATTGTAGGTTTAGGCACACACAAACTGTTTTTGAAGCTTTGCATTGCATTTATGCAAATACGTTTTATGTAGGCCCTAATCCATGTTATAGAGAAAAAAAAATCGAGAAACTGCACTAATTTCCTTCCTTCAGGATTTAGCCCAAAACTCTGTGTGGGCAGTGAGGGGCAGGGGCCTGAGGAGTGGTGTGTGGTGGGCTCGCATACACTGTTGGAGACTGAGCAGCATGAGAAGGGTGTGCATGTGGCAGCGGCAGCCTGGGACAGGTGTCAGAGCGTGAATGGAATGAGGAGGGTGTTCACGTGGAGGGGAGGCAGCAACAATGGGAAAGTAGTGACGTACAGGGTTACTGGATAAGTATGTCAGTGTATTGAGGATAATGGTTGCCCAGACTCTCATTGTTGGAGAAGGTAAGTACAAAGGAGAAAACTAGAATGAACCCTGTGTTTTGGATTGGCAGTATCAGTGAACTCATGGATGTCAGTAGGTGGGGAGTGGGGGTAGATAGATATATAAATGGATAGATGTAGTTGTAAATGTACGTATACATACCTATGTATATACAGGCATCCCTAGCTCTGTCCACCGTGAGGGCCTGGAAACAGCAATATCCCAGTAGCAATGAGGACGTTAAGCATCCACATCTTGTTTTCTAAATTCCATTCTCCATTAAAAGAAACAAGGCAGAGCTGAGGCAGGGAAGGTACGAGATGACCCTGGAACATCTTGTGCCAGAAAATAAGGAAGTGCTCAAAGAACGATGATGATGTTAAAAGAACAGAAAAGCCAGCTTCCAAAGGCTCCCACTGGCCAAATCTGGCATCATTTGGTTGTCCAAATAAGTGACAATATGGATTATAAAATTGAATAAAATAAGAATTCATGTTGATATAAATAAATGTAGGAAGGAGAAATTTTTTTCTTATAACTAGTAAATGTAGAAGAAATGATGGAATTTTAGAAAATCACTATTTGACAAGTATCATCATCATAATTAATTCAGCAAAGAAAATCAATGAATGCTAAAACTAGTTGGTGAAATTTGATGAAAAATGGGATAAGGAACCTCTTAACAAAATACTTATTAATTAGAAAGTAAAAAAGTATGTTACAGAGGAGAAGCTTTATAGACACCACCTTAATCAAATGTAACTAAAGGCCCATTGAGGAGAGTGTCCTAAAACAAAATGAGTCACTTCAAAACCAAATCGTTTCATCTCCAAGGATCAAAATTCCAGCCATCCCTGTTCACTGCCTTCCACATTCTCCCTCACCATCTCCTCCTCAAATGACCATCTTGACCAAATACCCTATTAGAAATAAAAATGAGATAATTTGATTCTGAGACTTTAATAGATCTCTTTTACTTTCATGGCTGCTTCTTTTTCACAAAAATTTTAAAATATTTTGAATGGGAATTTTGATAAATTCTTTTTTTAAAATTAATTAATTTAATTTTTGATGTGTTGGGTCTTCGTTGCTGTGCCCAGGTTTTCTCTAGTTGCGGTGAGCGGGGGCTACTCTTTGTTGCGGTGCATGGGCTTCTCATTGTGGTGGCTTCTCTTGTTGCGGAGCATGAGCTCTAGGTGGCAGGCTTCAGTAGTTGTGGCACGTAGGCTCAGTAGTTGTGGCTCGCGGGCTCTAGAGCGCAGGCTCCGTAGTTGTGGGACACGGGCTTAGTTGCTCCATGGCATGTGGGATCTTCCTGGACCAGGGCTTGAACCTGTGCCCCCTGCATTGGCAGGCGGATTCTTAAGCACTGCGCCACCAGGGAAGTCCCTGAATTCCTATTTCTTGCTTAAGTTGTGGCTATATAATTTACAGGGAGAATTGTGACCACAATACATGAGATTCTGACAGATATTTCAAGGTAAAAAAGCAGCTGGTAAAGTTTTGTAAGAATTGATAGCACTCTTTTTTTTAGATTTAATTTTTTAATTTAATTTTATTTATTTTTTTATACAGCAGGTTCTTATTACTCATCAATTTTATACACATCAGTGTATACATGTCAATCCCAATCACCCAATTCATCACACCCCCACCCCCCACCCCCTACTGCTTTCCCCCCTTGGTGTCCATACATTTGTTCTCTACATCTGTGTCTCTATTTCTGCCGTGCAAACCAGTTCATCGGTACCATTTTTCTAGGTTCCACATATATGCGTTAATATATATTTGTTTTTCTCTTTCTGACTTACTTCACTCTGTACGACAGACTCTAGGTCCATCCACCTCACTACAAATAACTCAATTTCATTTCTTTTTATGGCTGAGTAATATTCCATTGTATATATGTACCACATCTTCTCTATCCATTCGTCTGTTGATGGGCATTTAGGTTGCTTCCATGACCTGGCTATTGTAAATAGTGCTGAAATGAGCATTGGGGTCCATGTGTCTTTTTGAATTATGGTTTTCTCAAGGTATATGCCCAGTAGTGGGATTGCTGGATCATATGGTAATTCTATTTTTAGTTTTTTAAGGAACCTCCATACTGTTCTCCATAGTGACTGTATCAATTTACATTCCCACCAACAGTGCAAGAGGGTTCCCTTTTCTCCACACCCTCTCCAGCATTTGTTGTTTGTAGATTTTCTGATGATGCCCATTCTAAATGGTGTGAGGTGATAACCTCATTGTAGTTTTGATTTGCATTTCTCTAATAATTAGTGATGTTGAGCAGCTTTTCATGTGCTTCTTGGCCATCTGTATGTCTTCATTGGAGAAATGTCTATTTAGGTCTTCTGCCCATTTTTGGATTGGGTTGTTTTTTTTTTTAATATTGAGCTGCATGAGCTGTTTATATATTTTGGAGATTAATCCTTTGTCCGTTGATTCGTTTGCAAATATTTTCTCCCATTCTGAGGGTTGTCTTTTCATCTTATTTATGGTTTCCTTTGCTGTGCAAAAGCTTTGAAGTTTCATTAGGTCCTATTTATTTATTTATTTATTTATTTCCATTACTCTAGGAGGTGGATCAAAAAAGATCTTGCTGTGATTTATGTCAAAGAGTGTTCTTCCTATGTTTTCCTCTAAGAGTTTTATACTGTCTGGTCTTACATTTAGCTCTCTAATCCATTTTGAGTTTATTTTTGTGTATGGTGTTAGGGAGTATTCTAATTTCATTCTTTTACATGTAGCTGTCCAGTTTTCCCAGCACCAATTATTGAAGAGACTGTCTTTTCTCCATTATATATCCTTGCCTCCTTTGTCATAGATTAGTTGACCATAGGAACGTGGGTTAATCTTTGGGCTTTCTATCTTGTTCCATTGATCAATGTTTCTGTTTTTGTGCCAGTACCATATTGTCTTGCTTACTGTAGCTTTGTAGTATAGTCTGAAGTCAGGGAGTCTGATTCCTCCAGCTCCGTTTTTTTCCCTCAAGACCGCTTTGGCTATTTGGGGCCTTTTGTGTCTCCATACAAATTTTAAGATTTTTTTGTTCTAGTTCCATAAAAAATGCCATTGGTAATTTGATAGGGATTGCATTCAATCTGTAGGTTGCTTTGGGTAATATAGTCATTTTCACAATATTGATTCTTCCAATCCAAGAACATGGTATATCTCTCCATCTGTTGGTATCATCTTTAATTTCTTTCATCAGTGTCTTATGGTTTTCTGCACACAGTTCTTTTGTCTCCCTAGGTATGTTTATTCCTAGGTATTTTATTCATTTTGTTGCAGTGGTAAATGGAAGTGTTTCCTTAATTTCTCTTTCAGATTTTTCATCATTAGTGTATAGGAATGCAAGAGATTTCTCTGCATTAACTTTGTATCCTGCAACTTTACCAAATTTATTGATTAGCTCTAGTAGTTTTCTGGTGGCATGTTTAGGATTTTCTAAGTATAGTATCATTTCATCTGGAAACAGTGAGAGTTTTACTTTTTCTTTTCCAATTAGCATTCCTTTTATTTCTTTTTCTTCTCTGATTGCCAGGACTAGGACTAGGACTTCCAAAACAATGTTGAATGATAGTGGCGAGAGTGGACATCCTTGTCTTGTTCCTTATCTTAGAGGAAATGCTTTCAGTTTTTCACCATTGAGAATGATGTTTGCTATGGGTTTGTCATATATGGCCTTTATTATGTTGAGGTAGGTTCCTGCTATGCCCACTTTCTGGAGAGTTTTTAATCATAAATGGGTGTTGAATTTTGTCAAAAGCTTTTTCTGCATCTATTGAGATGATCATATGCTTTTTATTTTTCAATTTGTTAATATGGTGTATCACACTGATTGATTTGCATATACTGAAGAATCCCTGCGTCCCTGGGATAAATCCCACTTGATCATGGTGTATGATCCTTTTAGTGTGTTGTTGGATTCTGTTTGCTAGTATTTTGTTGAGGATTTCTGCATCTATATTCATCAGTGATATTGGTCCATAATTTTCTTTTTTTGTAGTATCATTGTCTGGTTTTGGTATCAGGGTGATAGTGGCCTCATAGAATGAGTTTGGGAGTGTTCCTTCCTCTGCAATTTTTTGGAAGAGTTTGAGAAGGATGGGTGTTAACTCTTCTCTAAATGTTTGGTAGAATTCACATGTGAAGCCATCTGGTCCTGGACTTTTGTTTGTTGGAAGATTTTGAATCACAGTTTCAATTTCATTACTTGTGATTTGTCTGTTCATATTTTCTATTTCTTCGTGGTTCAGTCTTGGAAGGTGATAGCTTTCTAAGAATTTGTCCATTTCTTCCAGGTTTTCCATTTTATTGGCATAGAGTTGCTTGTAGTAGTCTCTTAGGATGCTTTGTATTTCTGCGGTGTCTGTTGTAACTTCTCCTTTTTCATTTCTTATTTTATTGATTTGAGTCCTCTCCCTCTTTTTCTTCATGAGTCTTGCTAATTGTTTATCAAAATTATCTAGTTATCTTTATCTTCTCAAGGAACCATCTTTTAGTTTTATTGATCTTTGCTATTGTTTTCTTTGTTTCTATTTCATTTATTTCTGCTCTGATCTTTATGATTTCTTTCCTTCTTCTAACTTTGGGTGTTGTTTGTTCTTCTTTCTCTAGTTCCTTTAGGTGTAAGATTAGATTGTTTATTTGATTATTTTTCTTGTTTCTTGAGGTAGGCTCGTATAGCTATATACTTCCCTCTTAGAACTGCTTTTGCTGCATCACATAGGTTTTTGATCATTGTGTTTTCATTGTCATTTGTCTCTAGGTATTTTTTGATTTCCTCTTTGATTTCTTCAGTGATCTCTTGGTTATTTAGTAACGTATTGTTTAGCCTCCACGTGTTTGTGTTTTTTACGTTTTTTCCCCTGTAAGTCATTTCTGATCTCATAGCATTGTGGTCAGAAAATATGCTTGATATGATTTCAGTTTTCTTAAATTTACTGAGGCTTGATTTTGACCGAAGATGTGATCTATCCTGAAGAATGTTCCATGTGCACTTGAGAAGAAAGTGTAATCTGCTATTTTTGGATGGGATGTCCTATAAATATCAATTAAATCTATCTGGTCTATTGTGTCATCTAAAGCTTCTGTTTCCTTATTTATTTTTACTTTGGATGATCTGTCCATTGGTGTAAGTGAGGTGTTAAAGTCCCCCACTATTATTGTGTTATTGTCGATTTCCTCTTTTTTAGCTGTTAGCAGTTTCCTTATATATTGAGGTGCTCCTATGTTGGGTGCATATGTATTTATAATTGTTATATCTTCTTCTTGACTGATCCCCTGATCATTATGCAGTGTCCTTCCTTGTCTCTTGTAACATTCTTTATTTTTTTATTTTTTTGCGATATGCGGGCCTCTCACTGCTGTGGCCTCTCCCGTTGTGGAGCACAGGCTCTGGATGCGCAGGCTCAGTGGCCATGGCTCACGGGCCCAGCCACTCCGCAGCATGTGGGATCTTCCCAGAACAGGGCACGAACCTGTGTCCCCTGCATTGGCAGGTGGACTCTCAACCACTGCACCACCAGGGAAGCCCCATTCTTTATTTTAAAGTCTATTTTATCTGATATGAGTATTGCTTCTCCAGCTGTCTTTTGATTTCCATGTGCATGGAATATCTCTTTCCATCCCATCACTCTCAGTCTGAACATGTCCCTAGGCCCGAAGTGGGTCTCTTCTAGACAGCATATATTTGGCTCTTGTTTTTGTATCCATTAAGCAAGCCTGTGTCTTTTGGTTGGAGCATTTAATCCATTCACGCTTAGGGTAATTATCAATATGTATGTTCCTATGACCATTTTCTTAATTGTTTTGGGTTTGTTTTTGTAGGTCCTTTTCTTCTCTTGTGTTTCCCCCTTAGAGAAGTTCCTTCAGCATTTGTTGTAGAGCTGGTTTGGTGGTCCTGAATTCTCTTACCTTTTGCTTGTCTGTAAAGCTTTTGATTTCTCCATTGAATCTGAATGAGATCTTTGCGGGGTAGAGTAATCTTGGTTGTAGGTTCTTCCCTTTCATCACTCTAAGTATATCATGCCACTCCCTTCTGGCTTGTAGAGTTTCTGCTGAGAAATCAGCTGTTAACCTTATGGGAGTTCCCTTGTATGTTATTTGTCATTTTTCCCTTGCTGCTTTTAATAATTTTTCTTTGTCTTTAATTTTTGCCAATTTGCTTAGTATGTGTCTTGGCATGTTTCTCCTTGGGTTTATCCTGTATAGGACTCTCTGTGTTTCCTGCAGTTGGGTGACTATTTCCTTTCCCATGTTAGGTTAGTTTTTGACTGTAATCTCTTCAAATATTTTCTTGGGTCATTTCTCTCTCTCTTCTCCTTCTGGGACCCCTATAATGCAAATGTTGTTGTGTTTAATGTTGTCCCAAAGGTCTCTTAGGCTGTCTTCATTTCTTTTCATTCTCTTTTCTTTATTCTGTTCCGCAGCAGTGAATTCCACCATTCTGTCTTCCAGGTCACTTATCCATTCTTCTGCCTCAGTTATTCTGCTATTGATTCTTTCTAGTGTACTTTTCCTTTCAGTTATTGTGTTGTTCATCTCTGTTTGTTGTTCTTTAATTCTTCTAGGTCTTTGTTAAACATTTCTTGCATCTTCTCGATCTTTGCCGCCATTCTTTTTCCAAGGTCTTGGATCATCTTCACTATCATTATTCTGTATTCTTAGTCTGGACGGTTGCCTATCTCCACTTCATTTAGTTGATTTTCTGGAATTTTATCTTGTTCCTTCATCTGGTACATAGCCCTCTGCCTTTTCATCTTGTCTATCTTTCTGTGAATGTGGTTTTTGTTCCACAGGCTGCAGGATTGTAGTTCTTGCTTCTGCTGTCTGCCCTCTCACTCTTTTTTTTTAATTTATTTTTTTTGAGGTAACATTGGTTTATAACCTTATATATTTCATGTGTACAATATTACAGTTCTTTTACTTAACAGAATTTACTCCCTGTGGTGAATTTTAAATGGCCACAAATTCTTTGCAGCTTTTCCCATCAAGAGGTAGAGTCTATTTCCACACACCTTGAATCTGGGCCAGTCTTGAGAATTTGACCAGTAGAATATGGAGACATGGCATTGTGTGACTTCCTAGCTGAGTTCTCAAAGAGGACTTGAAGCTTCTGCTTTTGCCCCTCTGGAATCTAGCTGCCATGTGAGAAACCCCAAGCTAGCCTACTACAGAGGTCCTGTGGAGGCAAATGAGGCCCTCAGTCAACTGCCAGACATGTGAGTGAGACCATTCTGCCCCCCAGTCAACTTGCCAACTGATTAGAAACATATGCATCAACCGAACCAACCATGGAGAGCAGAGACAAGTCATCGCCAAAGAGCCCTGCCCAAAATGTCAACCCATAGAATTTTGAGCCTTTAATAAACCAAGAGATGAATTATAGCCTATGGGCCAAATTTGGCTCACTGTCCCTTTTTATAAATAAAGTTATGTTGGAATATATCCACACCCCTTTGTTTACATATTGTTTATGTCTGCTTTTGTGCTACAACAGCCAACTTGAATAGTTGTGACAGAGATTATATGGCCCACAAAGTCTAAAAATATCTACAATTTGGCCCTTTACAGAAAAAGTTTGCCAAGTCTTTATTTTAAGCCATGAAGTTCTGGGACAGTTTGCTTTACAATAATAGATAAATCAAATATTCCCTTTATAGCAGAAGAGCAGTCAAGTCCTTGCTTGAACTATAATTAATTTTTATAATTTCATGTATACATGTTTGAAACCTGTGAAGGCATTTAACTTTATCTAGACCAAAATCTGTTTTCATATGAATAACAGTCTCATTTTTCTAAATAGAATATGTTAATAATGCTGAGCACAATATCTACTTTCTTGATCCAAGGCACTTTTTAAATTTAATAACCAGATAAAATCCAATATGGCTCTTTTCCACCCTCAGAAAATGTTTCATTTAAAAATTATTAATGCAGGCTTCCCTGGTGGCACAGTGGTTGAGAATCCGCCTGCCAGTGCAGGGGACACGGGTTCGAGCCCTGGTCTGGGAAGATCCCACATGCTGCAGAGCAACGAAACCTGTGTGCCACAACTACTGAGCCTGTGCTCTAGAACCCGCGAGCCAGAACTACTGAGCCCGCGAGCCACAACTACTGAAGCCCGCACATCTAGAGTCCGTGGTCTGCAACAAGAGAAGCCACCTTAATGAGAGGCCTCCGCACCGCAACAAAGGGTAGCCGCTGCTCACTGCAACTAAAAAGAAAGCCTGCGTTCAGCAACAAAGACCCAACGCAGCCAAAAACAAACAAACAAACAAATAAATTTATAAAAAATAAATAAAAATTATTAATGCTAAAGTGATTTTAGCTTGATGTCAGAAGTGAGCCTCGGTACTGTATGAAAGTCTTTCAAAGTGTAATAATTCACTGTAGAAAGCAACCTCCTAGAATTACTGCTACATTTTCACAACTTTTGCCTGATAGTTGGTCCTTATCTTATTTTTTTAAAGGAAAAGTAAAATATTAGCCTGTCTTCAACCTTCAAAGAGATGAGACATATTTTCTGACTTGTACAAGGTATTTTAAAAAACTAATTTTAAGGTTTGGCAGATCTTCTGTGTAATCCCAGTTTGTTGAAAAGTATGAATAGATTTCCACATGAGCTTGGGAAATATGAATAAATATAATGTGTAAAATACTGTCAAACCTATTTAACTGTGTACTGCAGAGTTTACTATCTATTCTTCTCTGCCTAAATACATGGACAATCAGTTAATACTAATTAAATGTTACTATTTCTACAAACTATGAGATCTAATAGTAAAGGAAATGGGAAATATGCTGCATTTTTCCAGTAGCTGTGAAGAGACATGAAATGTACAACAGGGCATGAATGTACATGGTCAACGCTCCTGGGTCAGTTTTGAAACATATACAGCTCTGAAAGAAAATGCTGGTTAGAGAAACAATATGAAACTAGGTGCCTGAATTGCCGTCAGTATGAGTTATTATGATTCTGAAGGCTTAACGCTAGGTTGGCAATTGGACCTGAAGGACTTTCCTTCAAGATATTTTAGATTGTCCACTCAAATTTTGAGAAAAACTTCCACAGTTCCTAACTTGATCTCTGCCTTTTCTTCATAACACATATCCAATATTTAAAAATTATATTTAACAGCATACTTTCATTGTCCTTGAACTAGAATTGTATGATTTTTAGGACTGGAAGAGACCATACAGTTTATCTAGTCCACTTGCTCATTTTGCAGAAAAGGAAATTTTTCTCTTCATGTGTATATGTATTTCATCTCCAAAGGACCAATTTATATAATACCATTTTGCACATACCTAACAAAGTACAGAATGTAAATACTTTTGAGTGGAATAGAAATTATGTGCATTAATAATTTAGTGGAAAAATTGAAACTATTCTGATTGTCTACAGATTATAAGAATTTGGGTCAGAGTCCCAAAAGACCAGTGATAAAATTCAAAAGGATCTAATTAATTAATTAACTTAAAAAAAAAAGAAAAAATTCAAAGGGATCTAAAAATGAGAGTAAAGATTGAATTTGTCAGTAGCCTTGTGTTAAGGTCTAAATCGTATACCCTTAAAATTTGTATGTTAAAATCCTAACCCCTAGTACCTCAGAATATGAGTATTTGGAGACAAGGTCTTTACAGTGGTAATTAAATTTAAATGAGGTGATTGTGGTGGGCCCTAATCCAGTAAGACTGGCGTCCACAGAAAAAGAGGAGATTAGGGGCTTCCCTGGTGGCGCAGTGGTTGAGAGTCCGCCTGCCGATGCAGGGGACACAGGTTCGTGTTCCAGTCCGGGAAGATCCCACATACCGCGGAGCGGCTGGGCCCGTGAGCCATGGCCGCTGAGCCTGTGCGTCCGGAGCCTGTGCTCTGCAACGGGAGAGGCCACAGCAGTGAGAGGCCCGCGTACCGCAAAAAAAAAAAAAAAAGAGGAGATTAGGACACAGTTACACATAACAGGAGGGCCATGCGAAGACATTGGGAGAAGATGGCAGTGTACAAACCAGGGAGAGATGCCTTAGAGCAAAAGAAATTTGTCAACACCTTGATCTCTAACTTCTAAACTACAGAATTGTGAGAAAATAAATTTCTGTTGTTTACACCACTCAGTCTGTGGTACTTTACTATGGCAGCCCTAGCAAACCAGTAAAACTATTTGCTGGTTTTACTAGCAAACCAGTAAAACCATTTTTACCTTGTAAAAATGTGGTACCCAGGGCTGAAGATAATACAGGTGTGACCAAATGACATGATTGACATCTTTGTCATGATGAACACTGTAGTTCTGTTGATGTCACGTAAGATTTTGTAACCTGTATACGGTTCAGATATTCCTGGCAGCTTCTCAGCTCAGAGTTCCATCCAAAGATACACATGTCAGACATCCAAAAATAGTTGGGAAAAAATGTTTAAATTTTATTAAAGTTTCTTAGAACACACACAAAATGACACGATATTCATAACACATGACAACACTTCCTTTAACATCTCTTTCTTCATCTAAAAAGCCTCCCTTGCCACAGCACTGCAGCTAATCCAATTTATTTTTCTTTTCTCTTTTATAAACTCCCAAACCCTCTCTTCTATCCAGCACTTAACTGCCTTTTGCCTTTCTAGTGCCTCCCCTCGTCTTTAGCATCTGACTTTTTTCTTGTGCAACTTTCCAAATTTTCCAATAGAACAATCAAATCTTTTCCTCATACCCAAGCCCCCAGTCTCTTGAAAAGGCTCAGGAACTGACCTTGCCAAACAAGAACTTTCCTTGGCTGAAGGAGGGAGGGGAGAGACTGTGAACAGTCAGACAATTTTTTTTTTCCTGTCAAAAATGCATTAAATTTGTTGGCAGCTGTTTTACATTTTTGCTGATATGTATTAAGTTTACAGTAAATGAAAATGTTTCAGTGTTGAGGTGTTAAGTGAAATTATCCTTATCCTGTACTCAGGTGGGTTTTTTCAGTTTTAAATTCAATGCAAAGCTTTTCATTTCTTCCTGATAAGTTTCATCTTTTGGCCCAGTGTTCCAACATTCCAGGCTCTTTTTGAATCTTTTTTTCTTTCATCTAACACATGAGACATTTTTTCTAGTTTTATGAATTCGATAGACTGGGACCACCAGCTGCGAATGAGTCAGCAGTATAGTGTGGCTGTTTTTATAAAGCTAACTATGATAGTGAAATATATTAATAGGTCTGTGACATCTAAGAGTTAGGAAAGTATCCCTCTGCTAAACTTAGAATTGGTCACAACCTTAAAGTATCATGCCAAGTTTGGGCACTGGCATTTTAATGCACATGTGAAATGGGAGGGAGGATTTGAGAGTAGAGTAACAAAAATGAACCTAAAAAATGAAATAAAATGTGGTTAAAGTCATTATGATTATTTAAACTAGAGAAGAAAAATTTTTACATATTTATGAAGAGGCTCTGTGGAGAAGAAACTCACCTATTCTTCAGTTCTCAGGGAGCCTGGGACAAAACAAGAGGATGTGGCCTTCAGGAAATGGGAAACAACATAAAATTCTAATAATAGAGGACTTTAAATAAATTATAGTGCCTCCATATAATGAAAACTATCATGAAACACTTGATGAAACATATATAAAAATATATAATATAAATATATTAAATATATATATAAATTTTCCATTAGGAAAAAATAAACCTAGGAAGAAAGAGAGTGAAAAAAAAGTAAAATAGAGTAAATAATGGTTACAAGCCTAATTTCTTTCTTTTTTTTTTTTTTTTAGCAATTTTACCTGAGGACACAGCTAGGAATTAAAGAAATGTATTTTATAGCGAGAACTCAATGCACCTCAAAAAATCCTGTCAAAATAGCGAAGTTGAGAAAGTTTAATACCTAGAATTTTCAAGAATATAATTAAGCAGAAACTCTTTTTTTTTTTTTTTTTCAGATGTTGGGGGCAGGAGTTTATTAATTAATTAATTTATTTTTGCTGTGTTGGGTCTTTGGTTCTGTGCTAGGGCTTTCTCTAGTTGCGGCTAGCAGGGTCCACTCTTCATCGCGGTGCGTGGGCCCCTCACTATCGCGGCCTCTCCTGTTGCGGAGCACAGGCTCCAGACGCGCAGGCTCAGTAGTTGTGGCTCATGGGCCCACTTTCTCCGCGGCATGTGGGATCCTCCCAGACCAGGGCTCGAACTTGTGTCCCCTGCGTTAGCAGGCAGATTCTCAACCACTGCGCCACCAGGGAAGCCCATAAGCAGGCACTCTTACACACCACTGGTGGTAGTGTGAATTGGTACAACTTTCTTGGAGAGTAATTTTGAAAGCATTGGTAAAAATTTTAAATATGCACACTCTTTGACCCAACCATTCGACTTCTAGAAATTTATTATACAAATATTCTTGCACAAGTACAGAAAGATACAGCTGCAGTGTTGTTATAGGGAAAAAAATACTCAAATGCTTATCAATTAGAAACTGTTTAAGTAAATTAAGGGTCATATATACTCTGAAATTCTAGGTATCCATTTTATATTCCTGTGTATTCCTATGCACACAGTCATGGGAAGATGTCTTAGATAATAATGTTAGATGAAAAACAAATTTCAGAAAACATGTGTGATATGATCTCATTTGTGAAAAAAAAGTCTATATGTAAGTATGTGTAAGGCTACATTCTAGACTGGTGGTCAGGCCTACATCCCTAAATAAGAGAACGGAGGACTCTCCTCTAGCAAGATTAATCAGTCTAAGAGAAAGTACTTGCAATTAGATTTGGGGTCCTATTCCTTCTACAGCAGAGAACTCATCAGTCAGCAAGCTTCACTTAGGCACACAGAGCTTCTAATTAAATCTGTTTTTTAGTGATTCTTTCAATATGAACAGAAAAGATTACTAGACAATTGAGGAATGCTTCCAACAAAGAGACCAAAACAAAGGAACTAGAAAAAAAAAAAAAAAACACAGAAACAGTAACTGGAGAAGAAAAAAAAATTTTTTTAAATCATTAATAGTTTTAGCTTCCATAATACACAAAAGAATTTTCTTTTATAAAAAAAGGAAGGAAGGAAGGAAAGGAATGAAATAAAATGAAACTTTCATGGATAATGGTCATGGAAAAATTCAATAGAAGAGTTAGAAGGTAAAGTTGAGGAAATCTCCCAGGAAACAATAAGACATGGAAAAGAGGAAAGAAAAGACAAGATAAAATTATCAATCCAAAAGAGCCAATATCTGAGCAATTTAAGCTCCAAAAAGAAAAAACAAAAACAAAAGTGGAGGACAGAAGTGATCACAGAAAAACAAAATTTCCCAGAACAAAAGGAAACAAATTTCCAAACTGAAAGAGCATAAAGAACATAAGTGACCCAGACACTGAATGAAAAGTGATCCATACCAAGGCATTCCACTGTGGAATTTCAAATCCCCAGGCATGAAGTGAGAATCTTAAAGAGAAAAAAACCCACACAAACAAACCAGATAACATGGAAATTTTTCAGTTAATCAGAATGGCAGATATATCAACAGCAGTTCTGGAAACTAAAAAACTGTGGAGTAAGGCCTGCAAAATTCTGAGTGAAAATTATTTGCAACGTAAAGTTCTATACTTGGCCAAACTACCAATCAAGTGAGGGTAGTTTATAATAGACATTTTCAGCCATTCATGAGCACAAAAAATTTACCTTCCATATAGAGTTTTCCCGGAAGTTACCCAAGTATATGCTTCATCAGTAAGGCAATAAAGCAAGAAAAAAGTGTTGGGGTTCAGGAAACAAGAGACGGAAACAAAGGTTGTTTCTTTTTTTTTTTTTGATGTTTATATATTTATTTATTTGGTCACACCGGGTCTTAGTCGCGGCAGGTGAGCTCCTTATCTGCAGCTCGCTGGCTTCTTAGCTGCAGCATGTAGGCTCCTTAGTTGCGGCTCCAGGGCTCCTTAGTTGTGGCATGTGAACTCTTAGTTGCAGCATGCATGTGGGATCTAGTTCCCTGACTGGGGATCGAACCTGGACCCCCTGCACTGGGAGTGTGGAGTCCTATCCACTGCATCACCAGGGAAATCCCAAAGGTTGTTTCCAGTTCAGATAGGAGCAGGATTATGGAGGATTCCAAAAGGGGTGTTATCACACACATACAAAAGGAACTGATGTATTTAGCTATACTGATTTAGGCTTTATAGTTCTGTTGGAAAGTTTGGGATCAGTTCCATAAAAACTAAGCAAATAAGGGGAAAAAATCCATAAGACAATTACCGACTCTAGGAAAAATAAAAGTTGTACTAGAAATGTAGCAGAGTGTATTAAATGACTAACTGAACAATGGTGATATCATTTATTTTGTGCAGCTATTTTTTTTAAACTTGTGATAAAATGTATGTAACATAAAGTGTACAATTTTAACCATGGGAAGTGTACAGTTAGTGGCATTAAGTACATTCACAGTATTGATGTCATTTTAATGTAAACACTAAAGGATGATTTAGTACAAACTGTTATATAACTCCAAGAGGAGAGGAAATACCTATGTGCATTCAGGGAAGAGTTTATGAGTTCTAAGTCCTTGTCTTCCATTATAGTAGACATTTTCAGTGTCTGAAATTTAAAACCCAGAAATAATCATAAAGGTTATGATTATTATTATTTAGAAATACAGAGATCTATTCAAAGAGAAACAATTAAGACAGTTGCAAGTGTCTGACCCTGAGGGATGAACATGGAGGATGGGGCAGAGTGGAGCAGGGACCTGCTACTCTTTTTCATTATGTCATAGTGTTTGATTTTCAAACTATAATGTATATGTATACATATCTATACATATGCATGCATATGTATGTAATTTAACTAATATTAAATTCAAAATTTTAAGAATCACTGAAAAAGAAAGCAATTATGGTGCATTTTTAACTAAAAGCAGGTTACAAGGCAATATATACAGAATGATATCATCAAAAAATGTACACAATGTATTTGCATAACAGAACGATTAAAAGGAAAGAGCATATACCAAAGTGTTAATAGTGGGTATTTTTGGATGGTGGGATTATGGATGAGTCCCATTTCTTTTCTGGTTGGTCTGTATTTTTCAAGTATTTTATAAGAAAAAGGTATTGCTTTTGAGATGAAAAAAAGAATCATCAAAAACATTATGTTGGATATAGGTTTGGATATAGGCTGGATATAGGTTTAATTTGGTGGTAGGAGAGATTTAGCCAGGAACTAGAAAGCACTTAACTCTACAGGTAACTAAACGCTTACCTGACCTTTCCTTCTGCAAGAGAGGATAAGAGTGTGCAGGAAGGGAAGAAGTCAGGAGGGAGAAGGGGAGTGTGCTAAAGGAGTTTCTTACAGAGAACTGTGGAAAGCTTCAGGGGAAGAGGAAGAGGAGTTGCAACGATGTGACAGAACAATGGAAACTTGAAAAATATTAAAAAAAAATTAAGTCTCAGAAACTTTGGAACCTAGAAATAACATGCCTGGCTTTCAGTCACGGGTTTGGAATCTTGCTGAAAACTCATTAAGAAGAAGAAATGAAGTCACTGGGCCACACACTGGTGTAAATTCAAGGCAAAAAGAAGAAAGGAATAGAGGGACAAAAGAAAAAAGAAATATTGTTGGCTGTGGCGACTTTTATCATTTAACAAGGCATGAGATTAAAAACAGGTCATTGCAGCCTATACAAAACAACCAGTATTTCCTGCGGGAACCCTGCCCTTGGCTACATTTCAAGGACTTGGGAGGTTTCTGATCAATTGGCCAAAATGTGATGGGAATGAAGAACTTTTCATTCCTATTGCTGTGGCTGTAACTAAGCAAATCTTCCTGATATCCCATCAATGGAACCTTGGACTTCTCATGAAAAAATTGCACAAATAAACTTTTAGATCTTCCCTTGCCTCATCTGCTTGCCTCTCCAGTCTCAACTCTCACTCTCTGAAATTCCATCATCCTGCCACACTGACTATTTGCAATCCCCTAAAAATGCTAGAGCTGTTAGTTGCCTACACCAAATATCATCTCCACTTTCTTGCTTTTTAACAGAATTTTGATTTTGTTGGGGGTAATTTTGTGCCCAACTTAAAAAAGGTCAAATAAATAAATAAAGGAAAACATTTATTTCTCAGCTTCTTTTGGAATATAGACCAAAAGAATCTCAAAGACCTAGGACCTGACATCCTTAAACCTCTAGGTTTCCTCGTATATACGAAAAATAAAGCCCAACTTTGTTTAAACCTCTGTTATTTTTGTTTTCAGTTAAAGGTAATCAAATGCAATCCCTCCCTTCTTCATATTTTTACACACTATTTCCCCTGCCAGTTATGGTCTTTCTTCACCTGTGTAGCAGATGAACACTCCAACTTATCAAAAAAGATTACTTCCTTGTGAAGCTTTCCATGACCACCGCAAACTCAGCTAGTTACACATGCTTTTGTGCTCCCGTAACACTTTGTATAAAGTTCTCCTAGCACTTATCATAAACTCGTAAATTATCTGTGTATTGATATATCTCTGATATTTGACTTGGAACTTCTGCAGAGCAGGACTAAGTTGTATCTACTTTTGTTATCTTCTTGCACAGTCACAGACCCATGTAGGGGCTCAATAAATATTTGTTAAATGAATGTTGAACAAACTCAGACTGTCTGGAGAACCCAAAGACCTGTTCATTTCCTGGTTGTAAACGTATTCTCCCAAGTGTAAACGTCATGTAATCTTGCCTTCTGTGTCACAGACTTTGGCATCATCTAAAATACTGAAATGAACTATGTGGGTGTTCACTAACTCAAGCTGTATTAAAAGACAGTCATAGAAATAAACACCTTTCAAATATGAATTCGGTAGAAAAGGAGGGAAACCAACCATTCATTGAACACTTACTTTGTACAAGGCATTGTGTTCTGAGGCGTATCTCAAAGCAATTCTAAAAGGCATTAATTCCACTTATCAGGAAAAGAAACTGAGGATACAGATATTAACTAACATGCCAAAGTCACAGCTAGTAAGAGACATAGTCAGAGAATGCCTTCTGACTTAAAATCCAGTGCTTTTTCCACTCTATCAAGCTGCCACTTATGTAAGAGTGAGAATGTAAACTTTAGAAGGGAATCTAATATTGCTTTATGCCTGCCTATAATCTTCCCTATTCCAGTTCAACCAACACATTGTGGTCAAATTCATGTACCTGAAACACAACTCTAATTATGACACTCATCTGGACAGAAAGATTAATGGTTCCCCATAGTCTAGTAAGAAAAGCCCCTAATCTGTGCTTCTCTCTAGCTATTCCACTGAGGAAACTGTGTTCCAACCAGACTCTATCCTTCTGTTAATACTATTGCAGAAAACTGGACAGATATTTCTGCATTGACATACTAAAATTGTACCTGCCATCAGAAACGTTGCTCAAATTTTATTTCTGCCATCAAGTTTTTCCTGATTTTACACAATTGGAATGGATCTTTCTTTTTCTCTTTACTCTCACTATACCCTATGCATATCACTCTTTATTTTTGCTAATAATTTTACTTTGTAAACTGTTTATTTTGTCTTTCCAGTACTATATTGTAAGCTCCTAGAGGGTAGGACCATGCATTTTCTTATCTTTTCTTTATTTTAAACATCTTTATGGGAGTATAATTGCTTTACAATGGTATGTTAGTTTCTGCTTTATAACAAAGTGAATCAGCTATACATATACATATATCCCCATATCTCTTCCCTCTTGCGCCTCACTCCCTCCCACCCTCCCTATCCCACCCCTCTAGGTGGTCACAAAGCACCGAGCTGATCTCCCTGTGCTATGCTGCTGCTCCCCACTAGCTATCTGTTATACATTTGGCAGTGTATATATGTCCATGCCACTATCTCACTTCATCGCAGCTTACACTTCACCCTCCCCATGACTTCAAGTCCATTCTCTACATCTGCATCTTTATTCCTATTCTTCACCTAGGTTCTTCAGAACCTGTTTTTTTTTTTTTTAGATTCCATATATCTGTGTAAGCACACGGTATTTGTTTTTCTCTTTCTGACTTACTTCGCTCTGTATGACAATCTCTAGGTCCATCCACCTCACTACAGATAACTCCAGTTTGTTTCTTTTTATGGCAGAGTAATATTCCATTGTATATATGTGCCACATCTTCTTTATTTATTTATTTATTTTTGTGGTATGCGGGCATCTCACTATTGTGGCCTCTCCCGTTGTGGAGCACAGGCTCCATATGCGCAGGCTCAGCGGCCATGGCTCACAGTCCCAGCCGCTCTGCGGCATGTGAGATCTTCCCGGACCGGGGCACGAACCCGTGTCCCCTGCATTGGCAGGTGGACTCTCAACCACTGCGCCACCAGGGAAGCCCCACATCTTCTTTATCCATTCATCAGTTGATGGACATTTAGTTTGCATCCATGTCCTGGCTGTTGTAAATAGAGCTGCAGTGAACATTGTGGTGCATGACTCTTTTTGAATTATGGTTTTCTCGGGGTATATGCCCAGTAGTGGGATTGCTGGGTCATATGGTAGTTCTATTTTTAGTTTTTAAGGAACCTCCATACTGTTCTCCATAGTGGCTATAACAATTTACATTCCCACCAACAGTGCAAGAGGTTTCCCTTTTCTTCACACCCTCTCCAGCATTTATTGTTTGTAGACTTTTTGATGATGGCCATTCTGACCAGTGTGAGGTGATACTTCATTGTAGTTTTGATTTGCATTTCTCTAATGATTAGTGATGTTGATTATCCTTTCATGTGTTTGTTGGCGATCTGTATATTTTCTTTGGAGAAATGTCTATTTAGGTCTCCTGCCCATTTTTGGATTGGGTTGTTTGTTTTTTTTGATATTGAGCTGCATGAGTTTGTCTATTTTGGAGATTAATCCTTTGTCAGTTACTTCCTTTGCAAATATTTTCTCCCATTCTGAGGGTTGTCTTTTCGTCTTGTTTATGGTTTCCTTTGCTGTGCAAAAGCTTTGAAGTTTCATTAGGTTCCATTTGTTTATTTTTGTTTTTATTTCCGTTTCTCTAGGAGGCAGATCAAAAAGGATCTTGCTGTGATTTTTGTCAAAGAGTGTTCTTCCTATATTTTCCTCTAAGAGATTTATATTTTCCTCTAAGAGATTTATAGTGTCTGGCCTTACATTTAGGTCTCTAATCCATTTTCAGTTTATTTTTGTGTATGGTGTTATGGAGTGTTCTAATTTCATTCTTTTACATGTAGCTGTCCAGTTTTCCCAGCACCACTTATTGAACAGGCTGTCTTTTCTCCATTGTGTATCCTTGCCTCCTTCATCAAAGATAAGGTAACCATATGAGAGGGGGTTTATCTATGGGCTTTCTCTCCTGTTCCATTGATCTGTATTTCTGTTTTTGTGCCAGTACCATACTGTCTTGAATGCTGTAGCTTTGTAGTATAGTCTGAAGTCAGGGAGCCTGATTCCTCCAGCTCCGTTTTTTCTCTCAAGACCGCTTTGGCTATTCGGGGTTTTTGTGTCTCCATAAAAATTTTAAGATTTTTTGTTCTAGTTCTGTAAAAAATGCCATTGGTAATTTGATAGGGATTGCATTGAATCTGTAGATTGCTTTGGGTAGTATAGTCATTTTCACAATACTGGTTCTTCCAATCCAAGAACATGGTATATCTCTTCATCTGTTTGTATCATCTTTAATTTCTTTCATCAGTGTCTTATAGTTTTCTGCATACAGTTCTTTTGTCTCCTTAGGTAGGTTTATTCCTAGGTATTTTACTCTTTTTGTTGCAGTGGTAAATGGGAGTGTTTCCTTAATTTCTCTTGCAGATTTTTCATCATTAGTGTAAAGGAATGCAAGAGATTTCTGTGCATTAATTTTGTATCCTGAAACTTTACCCAATTCATTAATTAACTAATTCATTAATTAGTAGCTTTCTGGTGGCATGTTTAGGATTCTCTATGTATAGTATCATGTCATCTGCAAACAGTGACAGTTTTACTTCTTCTTTTCCAAATAGTATTCCTTTTATTTCTTTTTCTTCTGTGATTGCTGTGGCTAGGACCTCCAAAACTATGTTGAATAATAGTGGTGAGAGTGGACATCCTTGTCTTGTTCCTGATCTTAGAGGAAATGCTTTCAGTTTTTCACCATTGAGAATGATGTTTGCTGTGAGTTTGTCATATATGGCCTTTATTATGTTGAGGTAGGTTCCCTGTATGCACATTTTCTGGAGTGTTTTTATCATAGTGTTGAATTTTGTCAAAGCTTTTTTGCATCTATTGAGATGATCATGTGGTTTTTCTTCTTCAATTTGTTAATATGGTATATCACATTGATTGATTTACTTATATTGAAGAATCCTTGCATCCCTGGGATAAATCCCACTTGATCATGGTGTATGATCCTTTTAATGTTTTGTTGGATCCTGTTTCCTAGTGTTTTGTTGAGAATTTTTGCATCTATGTTAATCAGTGATATTGGTCCGTAATTTTCTTTTTTTGTAGTATCTTTGTCTCGTTTTGGTATCAGGGTGATGGTGGCCTCATAGAATGAGTTTGGGAGTGTTCCTTCCTCTGCAGTTTTTGGGAAGAGTTTGAGAAGGATGGGTGTTAGCTCTTCTCTAAATGTTTGATAGAATTCACCTGTGAAGCCACCTGGTCCTGGACTTTTGTTTGTTGGAAGATTTTGAATCACAGTTTCAATTTCATTACTTGTGATTGGTCTGTTCATATTTTCTATTTCTTCGTGGTTCAGTCTTGGAAGGTGATAGCTTTCTAAGAATTTGTCCATTTCTTCCAGGTTTTCCATTTTATTGGCATAGAGTTGCTTGTAGTAGTCTCTTAGGATGCTTTGTATTTCTGTGGTGCCTGTTGTAACTTCTTTTTCATTTCTAATTTTATTGATTTGAGTCCTCTCCCTCTTTTTCTTGATGAGTCTGGCTAATGGTTTATCAATATTGTTTATCTTCTCAAGGAACCATCTTTTAGTTTTATTGATCTTTGCTATCGTTTTCTTTGTTTCTATTTCATTTATTTCTGCTCTGATCTTTATGATTTCTTTCCTTCTACTAGCTTTGGGTTTTGTTTGTTCTTCTTTCTCTAGTTCCATTAGGTGTAAGGTTAGATTGTTTATTTGAGATGTTTGCTGTTTCTTGATGTAGGATTGTATTGCTATAAACTTCCGTCTTAGAACTGCTTTTGCTGCATCCCATAGGTTTTGGATCGTCGTGTTTTCATTGTCTTTTGTCTCTAGGTATTTTCTGATTTTCTCTTTGATGTCTTCAGTGATCTCTTGGTTATTTAGTAACATATTGTTTAGCCTCCATGTGTTTGTGTTTTTTATGTTTTTTTCCCTGTAATTGATTTCTAATCTAATAGCGTTATGGTCAGAAAAGATGCTTGATATGATTTCAATTTTCCTAAATTTACTGAGGCTTGATTGTGACCAAAGACGTGATCTATCCTGGAAAATGTTCCATGTGCACTCGAGAAGAAAGTGTAATATGCTATTTTTGGATGGAATGTCCTATAAATATCAATTAAATCTATCTGGTCTATTGTGTCATTGAAAGCTTGTGTTTCCTTATTAATTTTCTGTTTGGATAATCTGTCCATTGGTGTAAGTGACGTGTTAAAATCCCACACTGTTATTGTGTTACTGTCGATTTCCTCTTTTACAGGTGTTAGCAGTTGCCTTATGTATTGAGGTGCTCCTATATGTGTGCATATATATTTATAATTGATATATCTTCTTATTGGATTGATCCCTTGATCATTATGTAGTGTCCTTCCTTGTCTCTTGTAATAGTCTTTATTTAAAGTCTATTTCATCTGATATGAGTATTGCTACTCCAGCTATCTTTTGATTTCCATTTGCATGGAATATCTTTTTCCATCCCCTCACTTTAAGTCTGTGTGTGTCCCTAGGTGTGAAGTGGGTCTCTTATAGACAGCGTATATGTGGGTCTTGTTTCTGTATCCATTCAGCCAGTCTATGCCTTTTGATTGTAAATAGATTGTAAATCTATTTACATTTAAGGTAATTATCGATATATATGTTCCTATTACCATTTTCTTAATTGTTTTGTGTTTCTTTTTGTACGTCCTTTTCTTTTCTTGTGTTCCCCCCTTAGAGAATTTCCTTTAGCATTTGTTGTAGAGCTGGTTTGGTGGTGCTGAATTCTCTTACCTTTTGATTGTCTGTAAATCTTTTGATTTCTCTGTCGAATCTGAATGAGATCCACACTGGGTAGAGTAATCTTGGTTGTAGGTCCTTCCCTTTCATCACTTTAAATATATCATGCCACTCCCTTCTGGCTTGTAGAGTTTCTGGTGAGAAATCATCTGTTAACCTTATGGGAGTTCCCTTGTGTGTTATTTGTTGTTTTTCCCTTGTTGCTTTCAATAATTTTTCTTTGTCTTTAATTTTTGCCAATTAGATTACTATGTGTCTCAGCATGTTTCTTCTTGGGTTTATCCTGTATGGGACTCTTTGCGCTTCCTGGAGTTGGGTGGCTATTTCCTTTCCCATGTTAGGGAAATTTTCAAGTATAATCTCTTCAGATATTTTCTCGGGTCCTTTTTCTCTCTCTTCTCCTTCTGGGACCCCTGTAATGCAAATGTTCTTGCATTTAATGTTGTCCCAGAGGTCCCTTAGGCTCTTCATTTCTTTTCATTCTTTTTTCTTTACTCTGTTCCACAGCAGTGAATTCCATCGTTCTGTCTTCCAGGTCACTTATCCATTCTTCTGCCTCAGTTATTCTGCTATTGATTTTTCTAGTGTATTTTTCCTTTCAGTTATTGTATTGTTCATCTCTGTTTGTTTGTTCTTTAATTCTTCTAGGTCTTTGTTAAACATTTCTTGCATCTTCTTGATCTTTTCCTCCATTCTTTTTCCGAGGTCCTGGATCATCTTCACTATCATTATTCTGAATTCTTTTTCTGGGAAGTTGCCTATCTCCACTTCATTTAGTTGTTTTTCTGGGATTTTATCTTGTTCCTTCATCTGTTACATAGCCCTCTGCCTTTTCATTTTGTCTATCTTTCTGTGAATGTGGTTTTTGTTCCACAGGCTGCAGGATTGTAGTTCTTCTTGCTTCTGCTGTCTGCCCTCTGGTGGATGAGGCTGTCTAAGAGGCTTGTGCAAGTTTCCTGATGAGAGGGACTGGTGGTGGGTAGAGCTGGGTGTTGCTCTGGTGGGCAGAGCTCAGTAAAACTTTAATCTGCTTGTCTGCTGATGGGTGGGGCTGGCTTCCCTCCCTGTTGGTTGTTTGGCCTGAGGCGACCCAACACTGGAGCCTACCCAGCTCTTTGGTGGGGCTAATGGCAGACTCTGGGAGGGCTCACGCCAAGGAGTACTTCCCAGAACTTCTGCTGCCAGTGTCCTTGTCCTCATGGTGAGACACAGCCACACCCCGCCTCTGGAGGAGACCCTCCAACACTAGCAGGTAGGTCTGGTTCAGTCTCCTACGGGGTCACTGCTCCTTCCCCTGGGTCCCAATGCACACACTACTTTGTGAGTGCCCTCCAAGAGTGGAGTGTCTGTTTCCCCCAGTCCTGTCAAAGTGCTGCAATCAAATCCCACTAGCCTTCAAAGCCTGATTCTCTAGGAATTTCTCCTCCCATTGCCAGACCCCCAGGTTGGGAAGCCTGACATGGGGCTCAGAACCCTCACTCCAGTGTGTGGACTTCTGTGGTATAAGTGTTCTTCAGTTTGTGAGTCACCCACCCAGCAGTTATGGGATTTGCTTTTATTGTGATTACGCCCCTCCTACCATCTCTTTGTGGTTTCTCCTTTGTCTTTGGATGTGGGGTATCTTTTTTGGTGAGTTCTAGTGTCTTCCTGTCGATGATTGTTCAGCCGTTAGTTGTGATTCCAGTGCTCTCTCAAGAGGGAGTCGGTTATTACACTTCATACGAAAATCTCCCAGTCCATCCATGTTGCTGCAAATGGCATTATTTTATTCTTTTTCCTCTTTATTTTCATTTTGGATCATCTGCCCATTGCTGAAAGTGGGGTGTTAAAGTCCCCTACTATGATTATGTTACTGTTGATTTCTCCTTTTATGGCTGTTAACATTTGTCTTATATATTGAGGTGCTCATATGTTGGGTGCATAAATATTTACAATTGTTATATCTTCTTCTTGGATTGATCCCTTGATCATTATGTAGTGTCCTTCCTTGTCTCTTGTAATAGTCTTTATTTTAAAGTCTATTTCATCTGATATGAGTATTGCTACTCCAGCTATCTTTTGATTTCCATTTGCATGGAATATCTTTTTCCATCCCCTCACTTTCAGTCTGTATGTGTCCCTAGGTCTGAAGTGGGTCTCTTATAGACAGCATATATACGGGTCTTGTTTCTGTATCCATTCAGCCAGTCTATGTCTTTTGATTGTAGATAGATTGTAAATCTATTTACATTTAAGGTAATTATCGGTATATATGTTCCTATTACCATTTTCTTAATTGTTTTGGGTTTGTTACTGTAGGTCTTTTCCTTCTCTTGTGTTTCCTGCTTAGAGAAGTTCCTTTAGCATTTTTGTAAAGATGGTTTGGTGGTGTTGAATTCTCTTAACTTTTGCTTGTCTGTAAAGGTTTAAATTTCTCCATCAAATCTGAATGAAAAAAAAAATCTGAATGAGATCTTTGCTGGGTAGAGTAATCTTGGTTGTAGGTTTTTCCCTTGGTTGTAGGTTTTTCCCTTTCATTGCTTTAAGTATGTCCTGCCACACTCTTTTGGCTTGCAGAGTTTCTGCTGAAAGATCAGCTGTTAACCTTATGGGGATTCCCTTGTATGTTAGTTGTTGCTTTTCCCTCGCTGCTTTCAATATTTTATGTTTGTATTTAATTTTTTATAGTTTGATTAATATGTGTCTTGGCGTGTTTCTCCTTGGATTTATCCTGTATGGGACTCTCTGCACTTCCTGGAATTGATTGACTATTTCCTTTCCCATATTAGGGAAGTTTTCAACTATAATATCTTCAAATATTTTCTCAGTCCCTTTCTCTTTCTCTTCTTCTTCTGGGACACCTTTAATTCGAATCTTGGTCATTTAATGTTGTCCGAGAGGTCTCTGAGACTGTCCTCAATTCTTTTCATTCTTTTTTCTTTATTCTGCTCTGCAGAAGTTATTTCCACTATTTTATCTTCCAGGTCGCTTATCCATTCTTCTGCCTCAGTTATTCTGCTATTGAGCCCTTCTAGAGAATTCTTAATTTCATTTACTGTGTTGTTCATCATTGTTTGTTTGCTCTTTTCTTCTTCTAGGTCCTTGTGAAAAGTTTCTCGTATTTTCTCCATTCTATTTCCAAGATTTTGGATCATTTCTACTATCATTACTCTGAATTCTTTTTCAGGTAGACTGCCTATTTCCTCTTCATTTGTTTGGTCTGATGGGTTTTTGTCTTGCTCCTTCATCTGCTGTGTATTTCTCTGTCTTCTCATTTTGCTTATCTTACTGCGTTTGGGGTCTCCTTTTCACAGGCTGCAGGTTCATAGTTTCCGTTGTTTTTGGTGTCTGCCTCCAGTGGGTAAGGTTGGTTCAGTGGGTTGTGTAGGCTTCCTGGTGGAGGGGAGTGGTGCCTGTGTTCTAGTGGATGAAGCTGGATCTTGTCTTTCTGGTGGGCAGGGCCGTGTCTGGTAGTGTGTTTTGGGGTGTCTGTGAACTTATTATGATTTTATTCAGCCTCTCTGTTAATGGGTGGGTTTGTGTACCTGTCTTGCTAGTTGTTTGGCATGGGGTGTCCAGCACTGCATCTTGCTGGTTGTTGAGTGGAGCTGGGTCTTAGCGTTGAGATGGACATCTCTGGGAGAGGTGTCACTGATTGATATTATGAGGGGCCGGGAGGTCTCTGGTGGACCAATGTCCTGAACTTGGCTCTGCCACCTCAGAGGCTCAGGCCTGACACCCAGCCAGAGCACCAAGACCGTGTCAGCTGCATGGCTGAGAAGAAAAGGGAGAAAAGAAACAAAGAAAGAAAGAAAGAAAAAAATAAACTTATTCAAATTAAAAATTAAAAAAAAATTAAAGTAAAAAAATTTTAAAGTAATTTAAAAAATAAAAGAAGTGAGCAACCGAACCCATAAACAAATCCACCAATGATAACAAGCCCTAAAATCTTTAGTAAAAAAACCAGACAGACAGAACACTAGGGCAAATGGTAAAAGCAAACCTATGCAGACTAAATCACACAAAGAAGCATACACATACACACTCACAAAAAGAGTAAAAGGAAAAAAATATATATATTAAAAAAAAAGGAAGCGAGCAACCAAATCAATAAACAAATCTACCAATGATAATAAGCTCTAAATAGTAAACTAAGATAAACATAAAACTAGAATCAAATTAGATGCAGGCAGCAAACCCCAAGTCTACAGTTGCTCTGAAAGTCCACCGCATCAGTGTTGGGATGATTCATTGTCAATTCACTGCATTCCACAGATGCAGGGTACGTCAGGTTGATAGTGGAGATTTAATCCGCTGCTCCTGAGGCTGCTGGGAGAGATTTCTCTTTCTCTTTGTTCGCACAGCTCCTGGGGTTCAGCTTTGGATTTGGCCCCGCCTGTGCATGTAGGTCGCCCTCTGGTGTTTGTTCTTCACCCAGACAGGAGGGGGTTAAAGGAGCAGCTGATTCGGGGGCGCTGACTCACTGAGGCTGAGGGGAGGGAGGGATATGGAATGCGGGGTGAGCCTGTGGCGGCAGAGGCCGGCATGACGTTGCACCAGCCTGAGATGTGCCGTGTGTTCTCCCGTGGAAGTTGTCCCTGGATCCCGGGACCCTGGCAGTGGCGGGCTGCACAGGCTCCCCGGAAGAGGGGTGTGGAGAGTGACCTGTGCTCGCCCACAGGCTTCTTGGTGGTGGCGGCAGCAGTGTTAGCGTCTCGTGCCTGTCTCTGATGTCCGTGCTGATAGCTGTGCTCACGCCTGTCTCTGGAGCTCGTTTAGGCAGTGCTCTGAATCCCCTCTCATGCACCCCGAAACGATGGTCTCTTGCCTCTTAGGCAGGTCCAAACTTTTCCCGGGACTCCCTCCTGGCTAGCTGTGGTACACTAGCCCCCTTCAGGCTGTGTTCATGCAGCCAACCCCAGTCCTCTCCCTGGCATCTGACCTCCAAAGCTCGAGCCTCAGCTCCCAGCCCCCGCCCGCCCCGGCGGGTGAGCAGACAAGCCTTTCGGGCTGGTGAGTGCTGGTCGGCACCGATCCTCTGTGCGGAAATCTCTTCACTTTGCCCTCTGCACGCCTGTTGCTGCGCTCTCCTCGGTGGCTCTGAAGCTGTCTCCCCCACCCCTCCCCGCCTATCCCCATCTCCACCAGTGAAGGGGCTTCCTAATGTGTGGAAACTTTTCCTCCTTCACAGCTCCCTCCCTGATGTGCAGGTCCTGTCCCTATTCTTTTGTCTCTGTTTTTCCTTTTTTCTTTTGCCCTACCCAGGTACGTGGGGAGTTTCTTGCCTTTTGGGTAGTCTGAGGTCTTCTGCCAGCGTTCAGTAGGTGTTCTGTAGGAGTTGTTCCACATGTAGATGTATTTCTGATGTATTTGTGGGGAGGAAGGTGATCTCCACGTCTTACTCCTTCGCCATCTTGAAGGTCCTCAGGACCATGCATTTTCATTTTTGAACTTCTCTCTGTATCTAGTATGGTAGCAGGTGCTCAGTAGGTAAGTGAATGATAAAAAGTCTAAATAATTGCACCTTACTTTTTGTTCTTTACTCTTCCTTGACATATGTTGTTGCCTTAATTTCAAACATGAGTGAAAGTAGGCTTACAACTTCAACATTATAACTTCAAAATTTTAAATAAGTCTATTTAACCCCTCTCTATTTCTCCTCATTCTCATCAAGTTCTATGTTATGATAGAAGAGCAATGAATAAATCATGCATTCTAGATATTTTAGCAGCTAAAAAAGTTAAGAATCAGTTCATTATCCTGAAATAGAAAGCTTAAGATTTGTTCATCACCTTTTCCTGCTATCAATAATTAGTGCCTTCTAAAATGCCCGGGTTCATACACGTTTCTTTAACATAATGGTCACTTGACACCTCGTGGGCAATGAATGATGTAGAATGACTACCACAAAGAAAAAGCTTCATCCTCCTCTTCAGGCAGGAATGTACTGGAGAGGGTGATTATGAAGATGCAAATCCAGGACATTCCCGAATTTTTTTTGAAAAAAGCAAACCTAAACAGGTTGGGGACCAAACCCTGAGAAACAGGGGAGAAGATTCAGAGAGTGAGCTGGAAAACAGAGCTTGAGTCCCTTAGTGCTATGAACTCTAAGAGTCACACAGATCTGGGTAACACCAGAAACTTGAACAGAAAGGAGCCATGTACACAGTCAACTGCCCCAATGAAAAATTTAGGAAAGCTTGCTAACAAGATACCACAGAATGCCACCACCTGTGGCACAGTGCAGTCAACAATGATTTCTAAGCCTCAGTGGTAACATGGGGCTAGAGCTGAGGATGGATGGACTAACCTGTAAATCAGAGTTTCTCAATCATAGTGCACAGTATAATCACAAGAGGAGATTTTTTAAAACAGTGGCTGGGGGGAGTGGGGAGTTAGTTACTGTTTAATGACTATACAGCTTCAGTTTGGGATGATTAAAGATTTATTTGGGGTCAGTGAGTATATGTACCTTAAAAGATAGTCAGGTAGCATATGAATAGTGCTAAAGGGAATTCAAGGGAAGAGTGATTACCAAAGGATGATGTATATGGTAAAACTTCAGAGCGAAGGTAGCCTTTGAGCTGTGCTTTGAAGATAGTGTAGCATTTAGATGAAAGGTAAAGAAAGGAGAAGACATTTTTAAATAGCAGAATTGACTAAGAGGGGAGAGAACACTGAGCTTAAAGAACGCAAGGCTCCTTTGAGGAATAGTACAAGGAAAGGTTGGAAATGAGGTTGGTGATGAGGCTGTGAGCAGATAGAATTTCAGGCTGAAGAATTTGATCCTATTCTGAAATCAGAGGACAGCCATTAAAAAATATTGTGGGGTGGTGTTGGCAGGTATGTAAACGATGACATTTTTGAAAGGTTTATTAGCATTGATGTGGAAAATTAACTGGAAGGTGGAGGGATCCATATGGTGAAAGGGGCAATTAAAGAACTACAGCAATTGTATACTCCCCACTACAGAGGGGGCCTTGACTAGGTGGGAATGGTGACATTAAAGCACAAGAACAGATTCTAGACACATAAGACATCTGGGTAAGATGGTGTATGGTGATGGATGTATGCTGGTTAAAAGGAAAATATGACATATGCCCCACTAAAGGAAAGATCAAAGCAGGAGAATATCGTTAAAGACCTTATCCTCTTCCTACATGCAGAAGTTTTTTGTTTTTATGACCCAGCACGTTCCTTTTAAAGGCTGTTTGAAAGCAGATCTGCTTAAGGCATACTGAGCCAGGAAATGATGCTGGTAGACGCTGGTTCCCCTCTCCCAGTCTGTGCTCTCCTCATGGCCAGCTCTTGGGCCAGTTAGGTGATCATCATTAATTTCTCTAAACCTCAGTTTCTTAGTCCATAAAATGAGGTCAATAATACCAGTTCTACCTATCTTGCAAGGGCATTATGAGAATCAAATTACTCGAGATTAAGTTACATTCAAAAATATTTATTGCTCATCTAAATTCTGTATTAGGTACAACAGGAGATATAAAGATAAATGAGACAAAGTCTTTAAGTATTCAAATAAATGAGGGCAAATATCTGGAGGATAAACTCAAGAGGGGTTTTGTGAAAGAGGGAGCATTTCAGGTAAGGCATTAATAGGTGGAGAATGGAGGATAAGGGGAGAGTAATCCAGCCATTCATCCACTCATCCACGTATCTAACGCAACATTTTTGGGGGCTCCTCCCCTGTGACAGATCACAGAGAGAAATAATACTCTTCCCTTGTGTAGTTCATAATCTATGAAGGCACTTAGTCCAGAGCACAGGAGGGCTGAATGGAAAATGATTAATTCAGTATTGAACAAATTAAGACAATGGGTGTAAACTGCATAAAAATCTATAGTATAAAAAGCCTAAGATGAATGCAGTAGCAAAATATAGAGTGTAAAATGTAGGGATTGCCTATATGATGAGAAGATTTATTTCTGTTTAAGAGTAGGAGGACTTCAATTATATTTGAGGATCAGAGACCAGATCTGGAAGAGAGAAAATATTTAAATGGTCAGTGAACGATCTGAACTAAAGGATACTTATTTGCACATATATTCCATTTACTTCTTCTCTCTTAGTCATCCATCATGCATCCCAGGGTTTTGAAAGATGGAGTGCCAGTGGAACTCCAGCCAAAGGTATGGACTTCTAGGTTGCATTACTCAGCTTCCTCTCAGTTGTTTCCTGTCTGTAACTCTCATTGTGGTTTTGGTCTTTTATGGTGGATCTTGAGATTTCTTGACTCTCTTTCTCCACTATTCATCCTTAATGACTGATCCTCCCTTCATAAGGAAGATAGAGTTTATGAAAAAAACTATAAGGTCAAAACTTACATTCTAGAGCATGCTTATAGGAGAGAGACAGAGACAGAGGCAGAGGAAGGGAATGAGAGGAGGAGAGGAAAAGAGGAGGAGAGGGGGAGAAAGATAGGGAGAGATGGGTTGGTAGAATTGACTGGGTTTTATGTACAGGAAGGCTGTGTAATGTGAAGTGGGCACTATTGTTATTTCTGTCCCTATAATGGAAAAAGCAGATATAATTTTTGCAAAGAAAGATGATGTTTTGGACAAGAACATGAAAATTAAGCATTCTAAAGTTTTAACAAGTCAGGAAAGTTGTATTATTCACCATTGTGATCAAGGAATTCAGGAAAAAATAAAAGACCTGTTCCTTCCTGATACCCAGGGCCTACTTAAGCCTCCTCTTTTCCATCCTTCCCATGACTAAGGACTTAAAGACATGATACCAGTTTTACCTCTTCATTAAACTAATCAAATATTTCCCCTCAGATCAGAGAGGAATCTTCCCCCATCCCAAACATCATCAGTATATCAGGAGGAATTAGTCATCTGCCTCTATCACAACCTTCCCTCAATCCCCCCGCTTCTCTCTTAGTATTCTTGAGCGCATCCATATGGTCTCCCATGACAGAAAACTTTGAATTCAGTTATCTTTGAATTCTAACACGCCTACATCCCTGCTAACTCAGAATCCTTAATGTTTCCCTTCCAATCTACGGCCTAAGTGTGGCACCCTATAAAAATGCCTGAAGCACTGCTCTAGGGCGTCAGAAATTCTCCCAAATATTCCTTCCTGCTCTCAGCTTTGAGCCTTCTTGTTCTGGTCTGCAGTATCCCAGCATCTGTCTTGTTGCTACACACTTGGATTTTGTATTGGCTGGCTTGTATCTTCAGAATGATCTGTCAGTCAGAAGGACTCCCATTCTATTTCACATTTGCTGATGGATGTGTTTACTCAGTAGGTCTGGGCTCCTGAATATGAGCTCCAATTCTCCCCTACACTGACCTTCAACTCTGGTATAAATATCCCCTGCCCACCCTGTTCTTTATAGCCTCCATCCAACCTCTTGTGTTTTCTTAGAGGCAGCAGGGTGTAGTAATAAAATGAATACTAGACTTGGAATCAGAAGACAAAGTTTAACTCTTAGGTCTATTCTTTCCCAATCATAGAAACCCTGGAAATTCACTGAAGCTCTTTGAATTTTAGTTTTCTTACCTTTTATACATATGATGCTAATGCCTGCCAATTCATGTATAGTTGTGAGGATCAAATGAGATAATGTGTGTTAAAGAACATTACAAACTACTTCTACCCTGGAAGGTGTATTTCTGGCTTTGAAGAGCTGGATGAACTATGGGGGAGTGACTGGTCAGGCCATTTAAAATGGCTGTTCTCTTGCTCTCTGTACATCCCCTGCTTGACCAGTCCCTGCTTCACTCACATGATTATCCAATCCTCTTAATCATAGGGCTTAATCAGTAACTGCCTACATGCTTGCCCCCCGCCCAGCTGCTGGTTTCCCTGGTAACTGATGAGCCAACCTAATATCAATTCCCCCTATAAATTGTTGCCTCCTTCTCCCCCAACTTGTGAAGACTGTTGCCACGTCCTGGGTGCTGTCTGTTGTACACACTGGGGTATCACTCCAGGACCTTTTTCTTGGGTGTGTAAGATCCCCCTATCCAAAAAACCATTGATGTCTCTGTCATTGTCTCCAGGCTCTTTATTTGGTCTTGAGGCTGGACAGCCACAAGTCCTGTAGGCCTGTGGGGTAT
The DNA here is from genome assembly GCF_949987515.2 of Delphinus delphis. Lineage (NCBI taxonomy): Eukaryota > Metazoa > Chordata > Mammalia > Artiodactyla > Delphinidae > Delphinus > Delphinus delphis. The sequence continues at coordinate 145,630,755 of NC_082684.1, forward strand.
AACCCAACAGGGAGATACAGAGGAAAAGATGCTGGAGCTGGTGACCTCTCTCTTTGTGTACTGGATCCCGAACCTGTTTGTCTACTTAAGCACTTTGTTTCTAGAATTATCTTCTGTCTCCTACATCATTAGTTTTTCCTTCTCTATGGGATAATTCTGGTCAACATGCAAACATGTAATAGCTCATATCTACACAACATCACAACAACAGCAGACCTAGACCTCATGTTCCCTCACCAGGTGTAATTTTTCTGCTCCTCTTTATAGTGTTTGTTTCCTCCTATTTTTTATTTAACCTACTCTCTGTTAAAGTACTCTGACAAGTAGATACCCAAATGGGATCAGATGGGTAAGAGATTTATTGGGAGCAATGTCTGTGAACGATAAAGGGAGAGAGCAGAAGTAGTTGGGAAGAGCCGTTAGACAATTATATAGGTCTGATGCCTACATCAGAAAGGAGAGGGGATGGAAGGAGGATTAGGAAGAACCTCAGACTGCAGCTCAATTCTAAGAAAGTTTTGGTGAGGCTAATGGGAAGTCCTTAAACTAAAGTTACCTATTAGAAGAATCCTGTCTCTCACAGGAAGGGACCTGCACTAACACCTCTCCAGGTTCAGTCACTGGCTAGGGGTTGCCAACAGGAATGGACCTGCACTAACACCTCTCCAGGTTCAATCACTGGCTAGGGGTTGCCAGCAGAAAGCTTGGTTTGAGCACAAATCCAGTGATGGATTTACAGGGACTGCAGCTGGGGCTGTCAGTCAACTATGCTCCCTGCAGCCAGAGATCTAAGTGACACATTTCCAAAGCTGCCACACACTGCAATCAGGCTTTTGTACCTACTTCTCTGAAACTGCTCTTGTTGAAATCACTACTTCCATCTTGCCAAATCCATTGACAATGCTCATATTCAGTTTTCATACTGTTCAACTTCTCAACAGCATTTGACATAGAGGATTACTTGATTCTTCCTAAAATACTTTCTTCCAGAAGCCACAAGCTCCTAGTTTTCTTCACTTTCATTGATAGACTAGTAGTCTTTGATGATTTTTTTTCCTTGTTAAAATACCCTAGGACTCAGTTCTCAGCCTCTTTTGTAGCTCTACTCCTTTGGTGATCTCTTCCAGCCCTGTGATTTTTTTTTTTTTTTTAACATCTTTATTGGAGTATAATTGCTTTACAATGGTATGTTAGTTTCAGCTTCACAACAAAATGAATCAGTTATATATACACATATATTCCCATATCTCTTCCCGCTTGCGTCTCCCTCCCTCCCACCCTCCCTATCCCACCCCTCCAGGCGGTCACAAAGCACCGAGCTGATCTCCCTGTGCTATGCGGCTGCTTCCCACTAGCTAACTGCCTTACGTTTGGTAGTGTATATATGTCCATGCCTCTTTATTGCTTTGTCACAGCCCTGTGATTTTAAATGCCATGTATACAGTGATGTGTCCTAAATTCATATCTCCAATTCTGAACTCCAGAATTGAAGATTCATATATATACCAGAAAACTGTTTGAAATCCTCTTGACTGTATAACAAGAATATCAAACTTAAAATGTGCAAAACAAAACTTTTTATCTTGCTGTGAGGATAATTATCTATAGTGGGAAAGAGTAGAACAATGGAGACCAGTTGTAATATAATATATTTGTATAATAATAATCCAGGTGAGATACAGGTAAGAGATGATGCTGGCTTGAACACGTGATGTGGGGACTTTGCAGATGTGACTAGGCTACAAACCTTGAGATGGGGAACTACCCTGGATTATTAAGGTGGGCCCAGTCTAATCATGAGTCCTTAAAATTGGAGAACATTTCTCAGCTGTGGTCAGAGAGAAAGCATGTGATGATGGTAGAATGGTCAGGGAAATTGATATTACTGGTTTTGAGGATGAGGGAAGGGGTTATGGGTTAAGGAATGAAGTTATCCTCTAGAAAATGAAGAATGCAAGGAACTAGATTCTTTTCTGGGCCTCCAGAAAGGAACATAGCCCTGCCAATACTTTTATTTTAGCACGTTGAGACCTATATCAGACTTCTGACCTACTGAACTGTAAGATAAGAAATCTGTGTTGTTTTAAACCACTAAGTTGTGATACTTTGTTATCGCAGCAACAGGAAATTAATTCAGCATGTGTATATTGGTCCTTGTATTAAAAGCAGGTATAGACATTAAATGAAATTAAGAATTGTGATTATTTCTGAATATGGACATGCATAATTGCCTCATTCCCCTCAGCTCACCCCCCTCAGTATGGGGCTCCTCCTCCCCTCCGGGCTTGCTTTTTTTTTTTTTTTTTTTTTTAATTTTAAAAGTTTATTTGAGGGAAAATCAAATGAAATTGGGCAGCACCAAACTGGAAGTGGTTAGGAATGCTCCACTGTCGGGAGCTCAGGAAAGGACTTTTTATAGAGAAAAAGCAGAAGGAAAGTAAAGGAAATTATTGATTGGCTTAGCTTAAAGCCTAGTTGGCTGTTTGTGATTGGCTGCCCTTAGTGTTTTGATTTTGTAGCCCTGAGGCATTTACAGGCTAAGATTTTGGTTTGCTTACAGAGGCTGCCATGGCATTAGAGCCACTTCAGTCCAATGGCCTCCATGTTTAACTAATTAAACAATTTCCCCCTTTTGGTTATCCTCTTATACATGAGAGATGGACCATAAATTTAGTATTAGCACCACTCTCAAGCACCATCAAAGTTAAGCAGCTGTTGTCTCATTGTGAAATTCATGTTATGATATCAGATATGTGGAAGAATTATTTTAGGTGTTCATCTCGTTTCTGTTTCTCCAAGTGCAGTGAGACCATCTGATGTACTGTTGATGGCTGTGAACATGCATTTAAGAACTTTGAGAGAATATAGTGCACCAGGGAGACTACAATGATAACTATTAGGAGAATAATACAAAGAGACTGAAGTATACTCCTTAGCTAGGGTCCCCATGAAGCAAACTGGTTGGAATCAAATAAATCAAAGAAAGTACCTGAAGGGGCACCAGTTGGTTTTAGCCAAGTATCTTGTTAATTTCTTGTATTTGCTACAATACCGGAGGTGTTGATCCAGGTACAACAGAGGGAATTTGCTATGGGACACACTCCTCCTTGTTCAGCCAATTAGTAATCTAAAGCAATTCTATTATCTAAAAGCCACCTTAGCAAGACAATCTAGGGACTTTTGTTGTGTATCTATGGCCTTAATAGTAGATTAAGTTGCCAGAGATAAGGAGCATTGTCTTCCTGTGCATTAATGGAGAAAAAAAGCAAGTAGTGAAAAGGCAAAAAGAATAAAGATTTCATGGGGAGAGCTGTCCACTTCTAGATGCTGTTCTGTTTTGAGGGAAAGCACTTAGGCAATTATTTGAGTTGGGGGCTGAATTAGCAGGCTTTTTTTTTCCCATGAAGCATTTATACTTGAAACAACAACTGATAAATGGACAACTATGATTAGTCAGACTTACATTTTTGGTGAACGTTTTCTCAAATGAATGAAGTGAGATGGTCATTTCAAGGAAAACAACTGAAAATATTTGTTGCCAATAATAAAATTTGAGCTTTCAACCAAAAAGTAGAACTTTAGAAGAGTTGTATTTACCACCATAAACTTGAGAGCTTCAACATATTTAAAGGTTTTCCTGATGAGATTTGTGGTGATGGTAACTGATGTGATTTTTGATATTGTATAATATGTCAATATTTGGAAAATCTATATCATTCAGTGAACTAATATTCTCCAAATGATTAATGCATGATTTTTAAAAATATCCATTGGGGAAATTCCCTGGCAGTACAGTGGTTAGGACTCAGTGCTTTCACTGCTGAGGCCCAGGTTCAATACCTACTTGGGGAACAAAGATCTTGCAGGCCATGGGGCATGGCCAAAAATAAATGGATAAAATAAAATAAAATAAAAATAAAAACAGGCATAATGGACTCTAATGTAACAGTATCAATGTTCACTTGTATGGTTTCGGATTCCATACTGTAACTAACATTTAAGAAGCTATTAATTGTCAGGAGGACCTTCAAGATGGCGGAGGAGTAAGACATGGAGATCACCTTCCTCCCCACAAATACATCAAAAATACATCTACATGTGGAACAACACCTACAGAACACCCATTGAACACTGGCAGAAGATCTCAGACTTCCCAAAAGGCAAGAAACTCCCCATGAACCTGGCTGTGTGGCTGACAGGGTCTTGGTGCTCCAGCCAGGTGGGAGTCCTGAGCCTCTGAGGTGGGAGAGCCGAGTTCAGGACATTGGTCTACCAGAGACCTCCCGGTCCCTCATAATATCAATCGGCGAGAGCTTACCCAGAGATCTCCTCCTCAACGCTAAGACCCAGCTCCACTCAATGACCAGCAAGCTTCAGTGTTGGACACCCCATGCCAAACAACTAGCAAGACAGGAACACAACCCCACCCATTAACAGAGAGGCTGAAAAAAATCATAATAAGTTCACAGACACCCCCAAAACACACCACTGGACGTGGTCCTACTCACCAGAGAGACAAGATCCAGCCTCATCCACCAGAACACAGGCACCACTCCCCTCCACCAGGAAGCCTACACAACCCATTGAACTAACCTTACCCACTGGAGGCAGACACCAAAAACAACGGGAACTATGAACCTGCAGCCTGTGAAAAGGAGACCCCAAACACGGTAAGATAAGCAAAATGAGAAGACAGAGAAATACACAGCAGATGAAGGAGCAAGGTAAAAACCCACGAGACCAAAAAAGTGAAGAGGAAATAGGCAGTCTACCTAAAACAGAATTCAGAGTAATGATAGTAAAGATGATCCCAAATCTTGGAAATAGGAGCACCTCAATACATAAGGCAAGTGCTTACAGCTATAAAAGAGGAAATAGACAGTAACACAGTAACAGTGGGGGACTTTAACACTTCACTTACACCAATGGACAGATCAACCAAACAAAAAATTAAAAAGGAAACACAAGCTTTAAATGACACAATAGACCAGATAGATTTAATTGATATTTATAGAACATTCCATCCAAAAACAGCAGATTACTCTTTCTTTTCAAGTGTGCATGGAACATTCTCCAGGATAGATCATATCTTGGATCACAAATCAAGCCTCAGTAGATTTAAGAAAATTGAAATCATATCAAGCATATTTTCTGACCATAATGCTATGAGATTAAAAATCAATTACAGGGAAAAAAACATAAAAAACACAAACACATGGAGGCTACACAATATATTACTAAATAACCAAGAGATCACTGAAGAAATCAAAGAAGAAATCAAAAAATACCTAGAGACAAATTACAATGAACACATGACGATCCAAAACCTATGAGATGCAGCAAAAGCAGTTCTAAGAGGGAAGTTTATAGCAATACAAGCCTACCTCAAGAAGCAACAAACAACACAAATAAACAATCGAACCTTACACCTAAAGGAACTAGAGAAAGAAGAACAAACAAAACCCAAAGTTAGCAGAAGGAAAGAAATCATAAAGATCAGAGCAGAAATAAATGAAATAGAAACAAAGAAGACAACAGCAAAGATCAATAAAACTAAAAGCTGGTTCTTTGAGAAGATAAACAATATTGATAAACCATTAGCCAGACTCATCAAGAAAAAGAGGGAGAGGACTCAAATCAATAAAATAAGAAATGAAAAAGGAGAAGTTACAACAGACACCGCAGAAATACAAAGCATCCTAAGAGACTACTACAAGCAACTCTATGCCAATAAAATGGAAAACCTGGAAGAAATGGACAAATTCTTAGAAAGGTATCACCTTCCAAGACTGAACCATGAAGAAATAGAAAATATGAACAGACCAATCACAAGTAATGAAATTGAAACTGTGATTCAAAATCTTCCAACAAAAGTCCAGGACCAGATGGCTTCACAGGTGAATTCTATCAAACATTTAGAGAAGAGCTAACACCCATCCTTCTCAAACTCTTCCAAAAACTTGCAGAGAAAGGAACACTCCCAAACTCATTCTATGAGGCCTTCAACACTGATTTATGATAAAAACTCTCCAGAAAGTGGGCATAGAGGGAACCTACCTCAACATAACAAAGGCCATATATGACAAACCCAAAGCAAACATCATTCTCAAAGGTGAAAAACTGAAAGCATTTCCTCTAAGATCAGGAAAAAGACAAGGATGTCCACTCTCAACACTATTATTCAACATAGTTTTGAAGTCCTAGTCATGGCAATCAGAGAAGAAGAAGAAATAAAATGAATACAGATTGGAAAAGAAGAAGTAAAACTGTCAGTGTTTGCAGATGACATGATACTATACTTAGAGAATCCTAAACATGCCACCAGAAAACTACTAGAGTTAATCAATGAATTGGGTAAAGTTTCAGGATACAAAATTAATGCACAGAAATCTCTTGCATTCCTATACACTAATGATGAAAAATCTGCAAGAGAAATTAAGGAAACACTCCCATTTACCATTGCAACAAAAAGAACAAAATACATAGGAACAAACCTACCTAGGGAGACAAAAGACCTGTATGCATAAAACCATAAGACACTGATGAAAGAAATTAAAGATGATATGAACAGATGGAGAGATATACCATGTTCTGGATTGGAAGAATCAACATTGGGAAAATGACTATACTACCCAAAGCAATCTACAGATTCAATGCAATCCCTATCAAATTACCAATGACATTTTTTACAGAACAAAAAATCTTAAAATTTGTATGGAGATAAAAACCCCAAATAGCCAAAGGAGTCTTGAGGGAAAAAAACGGAGCTGGAGGAATCAGACTCCCTGACTTCAGATTATACTACAAAGCTACAGTAATCAAGACAATATGGTACTGGCACAAAAACAGCAATATAGATCAATAGAACAGGATAGAAAGCCCAGAGATAAACCCACACACCTATGCTCACCTATCTTTGATAAAGGAGGCAAGAATATACAGTGGAGAAAAGACAGCCTGTTCAATAAGTGGGGCTGGGAAAACTGGACAGCTACATGTAAAAGAATGAAATTAGAACACTCCCTAATGCTATACAAAAAATAAACTCAAAATGGATTAAAGACCTAAACGTAAGACCGGACACTATAAAACTTGTAGAGGAAAACATAGGAAGAACACTCTTTGACATAAATCACAGCAAGATCTTTTTTGACCCACCTCCTAGAGTAATGGAAAAAAACACAAAAATAAACAAATGGGACCTAATGAAACTTAAAAGCTTTTGCAAAGGAAAGGAAACTACAAACAAGATAAAAAGACAACCCTCAGAATGGGAGAAAATATTTGCAAACAAATCAATGGACAAAGGATTAATCTCCAAAATATATAAACAGCTCATGCAGCTCAATATTAAAAAAACAAACAACCCAATCCAAAAATGGGCAGAAGACCTAAATAGACTTTTCTCCAAAGAAGACATACAGATGGCCAAGAAGCAGATGAAAAACTGTTCAACATCACTAATTATTAGAGAAATGCAAATCAAAACTACAATGAGGTGTCACCTCACACCAGTACAATGGGCATCATCAGAAAATCTACACACAACAAATGCTGGAGGGATTGTGGAGAAAAGGGAACCCTCTTGCACTGTTGGTGGGAATGTAAATTGATACAGCCACTATGGAGAACAACAGTATGGAGGTTCCTTAAAAAAGTAAAAATAGAATTACCATATGACCCAGCAATCCCACTGCCTGGCCTATACCCAGGGAAAACCATAATTCAAAAAGACACATGCACCCCAATGTTCATTGCAGCACTATTTACAAAAGCCAGGACATGGAAACATCCTAAATGTCCATCGACAGACAAATAGATAAAGAAGATGTGGTACATATATACAAAGGAATATTTCTCAGCCATAAAAAGGAACAAAATTGAGTCATTTATAGAGACATGGATGGATCTAGAGCCTGTCATACAGAGTGAAGTAAGTCAGAAAGAGAAAAACAAATATTGTATATAAACGCATATATATGGAACCTAGAAGAATGGTACAGATGAACCGGTTTGCAGGGCAGAAATAGAAACACAGATGTAGAGAACAAACGTATGGACACCAATGGAGGAAAGTGGCAGGGAGGGTGGTGGTGTGGTGAATTGGGAGACTGGGATTGACATACACTAATGTGTATAAAATGGATAACTAATAAGAACCTGCTGTATAAAAAAATAAAATTCAAAAGTTAAAAAAAAAAAACAGAATATGCCTGCCAATGCAGGGGACACAGGTTCCCAGGAAGGTGCCACATGCCACAGAGCGACTAAGCCCATGTCCGCCCCCCCCCCCCCAAAAAAAAGACTGGAGAAAATACAAGAAATGTTTAACAAGGGCCTAGAAGAAGAAAAGAGCAAACAAACAATGATGAACAACACAATAAATGAAATAAAGAATTCTCTAGAAGGAATGAATAGCAGAATAACTGAGGCAGAAGAATGGATAAGTGACCTGGAAGATGAAATAGTGGAAATGAATACTGCAGAGCAGAATAAAGGAAAAGGAATGAAAAGAATTGAGGACAGTCTCAGAGACCTCTGAAACAACATTAAACGCACCAACATTTGAATTATAGGGGTCCCAAAAGAAGAGAAAAAGAAAGGGACTGAGAAAATATTTGAAGAGATTATAGTTTACCACTATTATTCAACATAGTTTTGGAAGTTTTAGCCACAGCAGTCAGAGAGGAAAAAAAAATAAAAGGAATCCAAACAGGAAAAGAAGAAGTAAAACTGTCACTGTTTGCAGATGACATGATACTATGCATGGAGAATCATAAAGATGCTACCAGAAAACTACTTGAACTAATCAGTGAATTTGGTAAGTTTGCAGGATACAAAATTAATGCGCATAAATATCTGGCATTGCTACGCACTAACAATGAAAAAACAGAAAGAGAAATTAAGGAAACACTCCCATTTACCATTGCAACAAAAAGAATAAAATGCCTATGAATAAACCTACCTAAGGAGGCAAAAGACTTGTACTCAGAAAACTATAAAACACTGATGAAAGAAATCAAAGATGACATAAACAGATGGAAAAATATACCATGTTCTTGGATGGAAAGAATGAATATTTTGAAAATGACTGTACTCCCCAAAGGAAACTACAGATTCAATGCAATCCCTAGCAAACTACCAATGGCATTCTTCATAGAATTAGAACAAAAAATTTCCCAAAGTGTATGGAAACACAAAGGACCCTGAATAGCCAAAGCAATCTTGAGAAAGAAAAATGGAGCTGGAGGAATCAGGCTCCCTGACTTCATGCTATACTTCTAGCTACAGTAATCAAGACAGTATGGTACTGGCACCAAAACAGAAATATAGATCAATGGAACAGGATAGAAAGTCCGGGGATAACTCCCCACACATATGGTCACTTTATCTTTGATAAAGGAGGCGAGAATATACAATAGAGAAAAGACAGCCTCTTCAGTAAGTGGTGCTCGGAAAACTGGACAGCTACATGTAAAAGAATGAAATTAGAACACTCCTTAACACCATACACAAAAATAAACTCAAAATGGATTAAAGACCTAAATGTAAGACCAGACACTATAAAACTCTTAGAGGAAAACACAGGCAGAACACTCTGTGACAGAAATCACAGCAAGATCCTTTTTGACCCACCTCCTAGAGAAATGGAAATAAAAACAAAAATAAACAAATGGGACCTAATGAAACTTAAAAGCTTTTGTCAGCAAAGGAAACCATAAACAAGACAAAACGACAGCCCTCAGAATGGGAGAAAATATTTACAAATGAAGCAACTGACAAAGGATTAATCTCCAAAATATACACGCAGCTCATGCAGTTCAATATCAGAAAAAGAAACAACCCAATCCAAAAATGAGCAGAAGACCTAAATAGACATTTCTTCCAAGAAGATATACAGATTGTCAAGAAACACATGAAAGGATCTCAACATGACTAATCATCATGGAAATGCAAATCAAAACTACAATGAGGGGCTTACCTGGTGGCGCAGTGGTTGAGAGTCCGCCTGCCGATGCAGGGGACACGGGTTCGTGCCCCGGTCCGGGAAGATCCCACATGCCGCAGAGCGGCTGGGCCCGTGAGCCATGGCCGCTGAGCCTGCGCGTCCGGAGCCTGTGCTCTGCAATGGGAGAGGCCGCAACAGTGAGAGGCCCGCGTACAGCAAAAAAAAAAAAAAAAACCCCAAAAAACTACAATGAGATATCACCTCACACCAGTCAGAATGGTCATCATCAAAAAATCTAGAAACAATAAATGCTGGAGAGGGTGTGAAGAAAAGGGAACCCTCTTGCACTGTTGGTGGGAATGTAAATTGATACAGCCACTATGGGGAACAGTATGGAGGTTCCTTAAAAAACTAAAAATAGAACTACTGTATGACCCAGAAATCCCACTACTGGGCACACACCCTGAGAAAACCATAATTCAGAAAGAGTCATGTACCACAGTATTCATTGCAGCAGTATTTACAATAGCCAGGTCATTGAAGCAACCTAAGTGTCCATCAACAGATGAATGGATAAAGAAGATGTGGCACATATGTACAATGGAATATTACTCAGCCATAAAAAGAAATGAAATTGAGTTATTTGTAGTGAGGTGGATGGACCTAGAGTCTGTCGTACAGAGTGAAGTAAGTCAGAAAGAGAAAAACAAATACCATATGCTAACACATATATATGGAATCGAAGAAAAAAAAAGATTCTGAAGAACCTAGGGGCAGGACAGGAATAAAGATGCAGACATAGAGAATGGACTTGAGGATATGGGGAGGAGGAAGGGTAAGCTGGGACGAAGTGAGAGAGTGGCATGGACATATATACACTGCCAAATGTAAAACAGATAGCTAGTGGGAAGCAGCAGCATAGCACAGGGAGATCAGCTCAGTGCTTTGTGACCACCTATAGAGGTGGGATAGGGAGGGTGGGAGTGAGACGTAAGAGGGAGGGGATATGGAGCTATATGTATACGTATAGCTGACTCACTTTGTTATACAGCAGAAATTAACACACCATTGTAAAGCAGTTATACTCCAATAAAGATGTTAAAAAAAAAGAAACTATTAATTATCAAGTTTTGGCATAATATCAAAGAATATCCACAATTATCTGAAAAGGCTATTAAAATACTTCTTTTTCCAGTTTAAGAAAAGCAGGTATGGACATTAAGTGAAGTTAAGAGTTGTGATTATTTCTGAATAAGGATATTCTAATTTCTGAATCGAGACCACATTTATGTTTAAAATGACACTATTCATTGTAGTACCTTAGAGTGGTCAGAATGGTAGTGAGACTCTCCTAAGTGTTCACCCAGGGATGAGGGGAATACCACCCACTCATGAACAAAATGCAGACATGGACATGGAGGGACAAAGGCACTAAATCAAGGTGGAAAATGATATGACTCAAAGAGCAGATGATCACATTATAGAACATGAGGACACTTAGAACATTTTAATCACAAAACTCAAGGTAGCTATAGCCAAGTGGAATAGAGGGTGCTTAATAGTGTTACACAGGGTACAACATAGATCCCATGACTTCTTTACTTTTTAAAAAAAATTTATATTTTTAAATTGAAGTAGAGTTGATTTACAATGTTGTGCCAATCTCTGCTGTACAGCAAAGTGACTCAGTTATACACATCTAGTTTTTTTTTTCAATTTTATTTTAGTTTATTTATTTATTTTTTTGCAGTATGCGGGCCTCTCACCACTGTGGCCTCTCCCGCTGTGGAGCACAGGCTCCGGATGCGCAGGCCCAGCGGCCATGGCCCACGGGCCCAGCCGCTCCGCGGCACGTGGGGTCCTCCCAGACCAGGGCACGAACCCGCGTCCCCTGCATAGGCAGGCGGACTCCCAACCACTGCGCCACCAGGGAAGCCCTTATTTTATTTTATTTTTTTGGCTGTGTTTGGTCTTTGTTGCTGCGTGCAGGCTTTCTCTAGTTGTGGCGAGCAGGGGCTACTCTTTGTTGCAGTGCGCGGGCTTCTCATTCTGTTGGCTTCTGTTGTTGTGGAGCACGGGCTCTAGGCGTGTGGGCTCAGTAGTTGTGGCTCGCGGGCTCTAGAGCACAGGCTCAGTAGTTGTGGTGCGTGGGCTTAGTTGCTCCGCGGCATGTGGGATCTTCCAGGACCAGGGCTCGAACCTGTGTCCCCTGCATTGGCAGGCAGATTCTTAACCACTGTGCCACCAGGGAAGCCCCGATTCTTTTTTATTGTTTAATATTCTTTTCCATTATGGTTTAATCACAGGATATTGCATATCATTCCCTGTGCTATACAATAGGACCTTGTTTTTATCCATCCTATATATAATAGTTTACATCTGCTAATCCCACACTCCCAGTCCTTTCCTCCCCCCAACCCCCTCCCCATTGGCAACAAGTGATTCCATGACTTCTTTACAGTGTTTAATACTTTATTAAATTAAATTTGACCTGGAAGTTACTCTTTTAACCAGAAGCTAAGATGAGAGGGAAAATGCCAAACAGAGAAGCAGATATGGATTGTACTGAGTGGAAACTTGCCATATAGAGGCAAAGAAACCATTCCACTTACAAAGTTCCAAGTGGCATTTTAGAGAAAGGAGAGTCTTGAGAGGGTGTTACTCTGAAAATCCCCAGTGGAGCCAGGAATTTTTCTGGTGGCAGCCATGGAAAGAGGGATATTAAAAACCATTGTTTTTAAGCATAGGCCAGAGTTCACTGAGCAATATCTGCTTGTTTGAATGGAGAGAGAATGAATAATATATGCAAATTCCATGTTTAAAGTCCCCTTGTTTAGAAGTCTGGACTGCTTGATTTTGTCTCCCTAATCTACTTAGGCAGAGACCTTTTCTTTTGTTTTAATATCAAATAGGCTTTAGCATGGGCAGGTCTAATGAGACTTTGCCATTGGTGGAGGCTTAACAGGGCATCAGGAGATTTTAAGTAAATTTCATTAGAAGGCTACAATCTCTACCTCATGAAAGATTACATTTTTTAAAATGTAAGGGGTCAGGATATCCCTCCAGTTTGCTAGAGCAATAGCCTAGAAATATCCCAAAACTCGGTTAGTAAAAGGAGAGAGTGGCCCAGGACACTTCCCTTAGCCACTCCTGGCTAAGAGTATACACAAATTCCCCAGAAAAGATAATAGTTGTAAACAACAGAAACACACATTGCTTATACCCTCTCTTTTTCTTTCTAGTTAGTGAATTCACGTTTTAAAATTCCAAAAGTACAAGAGTAGACAATAATAAGTTCTATTTAACTCTTATCCAGTAACTTAATTCCCCTCCTCAGAGGTAACTAATATTACCAATATCTTATAGATGCTTCAATGCATATATGTGCAAATGTACACACAGTTTTTATGCAAATGATAATTTTCCATGTACTCTGAAGCTTATTTTTTTCACTAAACTATATCTTGGGATTAGTTCTGTATCAATAATAATTTTACCCATCTTTCTTCAGCAGCATAGTATTCCATTGAATGGATGCCTCATAATTTATTTAATCAACTCTACATTGATGTAATGAGTTGTAAGTTTTTTGTACATATGTAAGTAATCTATAGGATAAATTCCTAGAGGTAGAATTATTGATTCTAAGAGTATATGTGTTTGTAATTTTGATAAATATTGCTAAATGACCCTACATAGAGGTTGTACTAATTTATGTTCCTATCAGCAGTATATGAAAATGCCTCTTTAACACACTCTCATTAATACAGTGTTACCAAGCTTTGTGATCTTTTCCAACTTGTGGGGTTAACCATGATGTTTCAGTTTAATTTTATTTTGCCTTTCTCATTATGAGATTAAACATCTTTTCTTATAAGTTTTAGAGCCATTTATATTTCCTTTTATGTAAACTGTTCAAATTCTTTGCCCATTCATCTGTTGATTTATCTATAGGGGTTTTTTTTTCTTCTCTTTTTATTCAATTCTCTTTACTTTAGGGCAAAATGAATCTGGAGTTGCTGTCCATAATGAGAGAATATATTTAGTTGAGGAACATGCAGTTTGGACAAATGAGCCTCCAGCTTGTGTCCAGGTGAGTGGTTGAAGTTCCTTTTGAAATTTGTTCAAGTGGTTCAATGAGGTTACTTTTTGCAATGGTGCTACCGGACGAAGAGATATTTACATGTAGGAAGAGGCTTGAGCCCCCTTTGTTTATGCACCTAGTTCAGCCACTAAACTTCATCCTGTATCCTAAAAATGATGCCTCATAAATGATTGAGCCCTATTGAAAATAAAGATGGGGATGAGCTTTGAAAATAAATGTAATACATACTCGAAATAGAAAAATGGGATACCTTTACCTTTCTCATAAACCAAAAATACCTAGAAATCTTTGGGAATAGTACTTTCACCCCCCGCCCCAAACTTTGCAAACATCTCCTTTCCACCCCATTTCCTTATTTTCTATATCATAATTCATTCATTTCCATAGTGCTACTTACTAAGGGGTCCTGCTTCCTGGCAGAAGTGTGAAGGAGTGGTTTATGATTGGTCTGATGGAGCAACGTCTGCCCCAAAGGACAGCTCTTTAACACATCAGCATGCAAGCAGCCCAGGCTGGGCAAATTGCCAACTGAGCCTTTCAGAACAGCAATAGCTTTTGTTAATATATACCTCATGATTTGTTTTAATGCTTTTACAATTATTTTCATAGTTATTTTTCTACTTTACATGTTCTCTAGTAACATATGGACATGTGTTAGCCCTGACATTTCTCCTGATTGCCAGAAAAATATATCTTTCTAACTACTCATATTATCTAATCTCTTCTTTGTGGGAAGATTTTAAACAATTGCTTTAATATATTTAATATTTGCAGGACTATTCAAACTTTAATTTCTTCTTCAGTCACATCTCATATGGTACACATATATTTTTCAAGAAACTTTCCATGTGGTCTAAGTCTTTAAAATTGTTAGCATATAGTTCTTGTGTTTGTAGTTGTTTAAAAAGTAAGATTCTTTACAGATTAAAAAACAGCAATTTGTGATATGAATTGCAAATATTTTCCCAACATTTCCACAGCATTAATGAATATTAAATATCATTTGTTGTCTTTATATTTGAATAACAACTTGGATGATATAAATTTCTTGGGTCACGATTTCTTTCCTTGATAATTTTAGAGGCATTTCTCCAGTCTTCTGGAATTGGATATTGTTGTGGAGAAGTCTGATGTCAGCCTGTTTTGTTTTTACCCTTTGTAGATGACTCATTATTTCTGCCTGGTTGTCCAAAGGATTATTTCTTTATCTTCACAGTTCATCAATTGTATCAGGATATACCTGTGTTGACGATAATGTGTCAGTTTTTTTTTCTGAGACCTGACATACCCCTTCAAAATGAACGTTTCTTCAGTAATATTTCAAATATTTGTTCTGATCCATTATATAGGGATATTAGGTAAGTGTATGTTGTATCTCACTTGCCTGTCTTCTCTAGATATCATTGTATCTCTAATCATTTTAAATTATATTTATTTTCATTCATTTTGCTTGCTCTATGTAACCTCTATGTTCCTTTTTGCATTCTCATCAGTATCTGGTCTCTCCTGGTCTACTTCCCATTTTTACTCCATTTCTGATATTTTTAAAGCCACTATTCCCCCTAGAGATCTTCCAACTCGTGTTTCATTCATTTTGTTGTCTCTTTCCTCCTGAATCTTGTATCTCTGCCTTTTGCTCTTTACTAAAAAAATAATAATAATGTGGTAAAATATATATAATATTTACCATTTTAACTACTTTTAAGTGAATGGTTCTGTGGCATTATGTACATTCATATTGTTGTGCACCATCTACACCATCCATCTCCAGAACTTTTTTGTCTTCCACAACTGAAACTCTGTACTCGTTAAATACTAACTCCTCATTCCTAACCCCCTCCCCCAGCCCCTGACAACCACCATTCTACTTTCCATCTCTATGAATTTGACTACTCTAGGTACCTCACATAAGTGGAATTATGCAATATTTGTCTTTCTGTGACTGCCTTATTTTGTTTAGCATACTATCTTCAAGGTTCATCCATGTTGTAGCATATGTCAGAATCTCTTCCTTTCTTTTTTTAAGACTTTTTCTTTTTCAGAGCAGTTTTCAGTTCATAGCAAAGTTAAAAAGGAGGCACAGAGATTTCCCATACACTCCCTGCCTCCACACATGCATAGCCTCCCCCATTATCAACATCCCCCACCAGTGGTGCATTTGTTACAATTGATGAACCTACACTGACACATCGTAGTCACTCGTTTACATCTGGGTTCATTCTTGGTGTTGTAGATTGTATGGGTTTGGACAACTGTAAAATAACATGTATCCATCATTATGGTATCATACAGAGTATTTTCACTGCCCTAAAAACTTCTGTGCTCTGCTTATTCATCCTCTCCTTGCCCCAACCCTTGACAATCACAGATTTTTTACTGTCTCCGTTTTCCAGAATGTCATATACTTGGAATTATACAATATGTAGTCTTTCAGTTGGCTTCTTTCACTTAATAATATGCATTTCACTTAATAATATGCATTTAAGTTTCCTCCATGTCCTTATTTATTTATTTATTGGCTGCGTTGGTTGCTGCACGTGGGCTTTCTCTAGTTGCGGTGAGCGGGGTCTACTCTTCATTGCGGTGCACGAAGTATACGTTGCGTTGCTTCTCATTGCAATGGCTTCTCTTGTTGTGGAGCACGGGCTCTAGGTGTGTGGGCTTCAGTAGTTGTGGCACACGGGCTCAGTAGTTGTGGCTTGCAGGCTCTAGAGTGAAGGCTCAGTAGTTGTGGCACACCGGCTTAGTTGTTCTGTGGCATGCAGAATCTTCCCGGACCAGGGCTCAAACCCCTGTCCCCTGCATTGGCAGGCAGATTCTTAACCACTGTGCCACCAGGGAAGTCTGTGTCCTTTTATGACTTAATAGCTCATTTCTTTTTAGCGCTGAATAGTATTCCATTGTCTGGATGTACTACAGTTTATTTCAACATTCACCTACTGAGATACATCTTGGTTGCTTCCAAGTTCTAGCAATTATTAATAAAGCTGTTATAAACATCCTTGTGCAGGATTTTGCATGGACATAAGTTTTCACCGCATTTCACATTACGGTTTTCACCGTAAATGCCAAGGAACGTAATTGCTGGATTGTATGGTAAGAGTATATTTAGCTTTATAAGAAACTGCCAAACTGTCTTCCAAAGTGGTTGTACCATTTTGTTTTCCCATCAGCAATAAATGTTGCTCCACATCCTTGCTAACACTTGGTATTGTCAGTGTTCTGGATTTTGGCCATTCTAATAGGTTTATAGTGGTATCTCATTGTTGTTTTAATTTCCATTCCCTGATGACATATGATGTGGAGAATCTTTTCATATGCTTATTTGTCATCTGTATATCTTCTTTGGTGATGTGTCTGTTAAGGTCTTTGGCACATTTTAAAATCAGGTTATCTTCTTATTGTTGAGTTTTAAGAGCCTTTTGTATATTTTGTATAACAGTCCTTTATCATATATGTCTTTTGCAAATATTTTTCTCTCAATCTGTGGCTTGTCTTTTCACTCTTGATGTTGTCTTTCACAGAGCAGTTTTAAATTTTAATGAAATTCAGCTTACCAATTATTTCTTTTATAGATCGTGCCTTTGGTGTTATATCTAAAAAGCTATCATCCTGCCCAAAGTCAACTAGGTTTTCTCCTGTATTATCTTCTACTTTTACATACATTTCATAGTTTTGCATTTTACATCTAGGTATATGATTCATTTTGAATTAATGTAATTTAATGTAATTAATGTAATGTAATTTCTTTGTCTAGATTCATGGTTTTGCATGTGGATGTCCAGTTATCCCAACATTGTTTGTTGAAAAGACTATTTTTCTCCATTGTGTTGTCTTTGTTCCTTATGTCAAAGATCAATTGACTATATTTTGTTGTGTTTTTGTTTTATGGCCACACAGCTTGTGGAATCTCGGTTCCCTGACCAGGGATTGAACCTGGGCCAGAGCAGTGAAAGCCCAGAATCCTAACCACTAGGCCACCAGGGAACTCCCCCAGTTGACTATATTTATGTGTGTTTACTTCTGGGCTCTCTTTCTGTCCCATTCATCTATTTGTTGATTCTTTCGCCATTACTACACTGTCTTGATTACTGTAGCCTTATAGTAATACTTGAAATCTGGTAGTTTCAGCATTCCAACTTTGTTCTTCTCCTTCAATATTGTGTTGACTATTCTGAGTCCTTAGTCTCTCCGTATAAACACTAGAATCAGTTTTTCTATATCCAAAAAATAACTTTCTGGGATTTTGATTGGGATTTCATTGGATCATAGATGAAGTTGGGAAGAACTGATATCTTGACAGTATTGAGTCTCCCTCAGTATTGAACATGGACTATTTCTCTATTTATTTAGTTTTTCATAGTTTGCCTCAGATAGATCTTGTACCTATTTTATTAGATTTGTACTTAACTATTTTGTTTTTTTGGAGTGCTAATGTAAATGGTATTGTGTTTTTAATTTCAAATTCCACTTATTCATTGCTAGTATATAGGAAAGCAACTGACTTTTGTATATTAATCTTTTATCCTACAACCTTGTTGTAATTGTTCCTTAGTTCCAGAAGTTTTTTATTGATTCTTTTGAATTTTCTACATAGACAATCACGTCACCTGCAAACAAAGATAATTTTATTTCTTCCTTTCCAATCTGTATACTTTTTTTTTCTCGTCTTACTGCCTTAACTAGGACTTCTAGTATGGTGTTGAAAATAGGTGGTAAGAAGGGACATCCTTGTTCCTGATCTTAGCAGGAAAACTTCTAGTTTCTTACCATTAAGTATGTTAGCTGTAGGTTTTTTGGTAGTTATTCTTTATCATATTGAGGCAGTTCCCTTCCACTCTATTCTTCTCTTCCTGAGTTTTTCTTTGATTTTGTCAAATGCTTTTTCTGTATCTATTGATATGATCCTGTGCTTTTTCTTTTTTAGCCTGTTCATATGATGTTATATTAATTAACTTTCAAAAGCTGTACCTGCCTTGCATATCTGGGATAAATCCCACTTGGTTATGGTGTATAATACTTTTTATAGGTATTTGGATTTATTTGCTAATATTTTGTTGAAGATTTTTGCTCTGTATTCATAAAAGATATTGGTTTATAGTTTTCTTTTCTTGTAATGTCTGGGACTGGTTTTGATTAGGGTAATGCTGGCCTCATAGAATGAGGAAGTATTCCCTCTGCTTCTATCTTCTGAAAGAGATTGTAGACAATTGGCATAATATCTTGCTTAAATGTTTGATATATTTCACGAGTTACCCTGTCTGGGCCTGGTGCTTTCTGATTTGGAAGGTTATTAATTATTCATTCAATTTCTTTAATAAATATAGGCCAATTCAGATCATCTATTTCTTCTTGTATGAATGTTTGCAGATTGTGTCTTTCAAGAAATTGGTCCATTGCATTTGGGTTATCAAATTTGTAGGCATAGAGTTATTCAAATTCTTCCTTTATTATCCCTTAATGTCCATGGGATCTGTAGTGATGTCCCCTCTTTTATTTCTGAAATTAGTAATTTGTGTCCTCTCCCTTTTTCTTAGCCTGGCTAGGGGATTATCAATTTTATTGATATTTTCAAAGAACCAGCTTTTGGCATAATTGATTTTCTTTCCCTTCCTTTTTAAGGCTCTTAAACATATTGTATGTATATTTGGGTTCTTGTTTTATAGATAAATTGCTCCATTAACTGTTTAAATCCGTGGCAAACACTTGGTCAAATTTTTCATCTGTTTCATGAATATACTGCTTTGATCAGTGTTCATCTGCATTTCTTCTTATTCTTTTTCTCCTCTTTTCTTGTAATACTTTTATATAGATCCTGGATGGTTTAGTTTTGATTTCTCATGTTGGTTTAAGTGGGCTTCTCCTTGACCAGCTATTTCCAAATGATTCATATGTTAGGGATGCTAAAGCCGTGTCCAAGGCTAGCAGCATTCTCCCTAGAGCCCTCAGTTAAGTGTGAGAGTCCATTTAACTGTTAACCTCTCCCTGGCCAACAGAAATAGGCAGTTTGTAAGATTCATAGCATTCAGAATCTTTTTCTAATCCTCTGCCTCACCAACAGGCTGTTTTTTAAAATATGGCTCATCATATGAGTCCTTGTTCAGTCCTGTTAGCCCTGCTTCTCAGAATCAAACTCCTGTCACTATTCCACACAGCTTGTCCCAGTTAGGACGCATGAGGATTTTAGTTCTTTATCTTGGGCATGCTCCTCATCTTGGGGCAGCGCCCGCTCTCTCAGGGATTTGCATTCACAGGCATCCCCTTCTGCTTCCTCCCACATCCTGTTTGATCTTCACTGCTTTTGGCAGCCCTTCTATCTATTTGTGGCTTAGGATTTCACATGCATCCTAGCTTGTATTTCTCTTTCTCATTCTTCTTTAGTGTGATTTCCTAGAGGGGAAGGAGGAAATGCCAATTTTATTCCACTATGCTCAAACTGAAAATCTGTATCTAATTCTTCCATAGTTTAGGATAAGTCATTCTCAAATAAATGCTTTATTATTTTTGTGAACCTCCAAGTTAGAGAACCCTTTCAGGTATTATTATGGATATTTGAACCAAGGAAACCCAGCTGACAGTTGCAATTGAGAGCATTATGATGAAAAGGCAGAACCAGAAGCGCCACTCACAGAAGGAGGTCTGAAGTTGTTAATTTCTACCTGTGTATGTTGCATGCAACATCTTTATGTCTTCTGATTCTATGATCAGAACCATTAATGTCTTTTCTATCACCTAATCATTCTCATAAGTTTCAGATTTAAAGGAAAACAGTTGTTCCTGACTGATATTGAGATTGTGATCTAAGAACTCCCCTTCCTTCAGCTAAACATACTCATTATGCAGTTCTGCAAGTCAATTTTTTATGTCTCTGGGTCTATAGCAGGGCCTGCTTTACTGTGGGAAAAAAATGTGGATTCAGGAAGGCCCTGAAGTGTACCTCTGATCTATATGCACAGGGAAATTTCATCAGTAATAATTTATTCCTCTGTGTTACTGTGGCCTCCTTTTAAATGCCTATATTTCTTTGGAAATAAGTAAGTTGTCATTAACATCTTTGTGTAAATCACATTTTTAAAAATATTGTTTCTCGAGGAAGGAACACTGGGAAAGGAAACAGAGGAAATGGAAATTAAGGAACACCCAAGATAAACATTGAACACCAAGATAAACATTGCCCACTTGTGTAAAAAGATCTAGCTGGCCTTGTGTAAAAAGAACGCAAGTTGTTACTCACATTTTATTAATAGTTAAAATTATATAAACATACCTGTAGGCAAACAAACCTAAAGTTTAGTATGTGAGCACTTCCTGGTGAGAAGGCAAAATCTTTCTAAATGCCTATAAGTAAACTCTTGCTTTCCTTCCTGAATTTATGGAATTTTTAAGCCTTGCATTCCACACTAAGTCCGTTGACTTTTTTGTTCTTTCTAGAGCATACCTCTGCTCTATGCAAGCTTAGCTGCTATTCTTTTTATATCCTCTGAAGCAGTACTGGCCATACCAGCCAGTTTAAGTGTAATTAAAAAGAGTACCACCTTAGGATTTTGCAATATCAACTGCACTTATGTTATATACAGAGTGATGTGAGGATTAGATTTAAACTTTCCTGTACCAGGCTGGCTGGCATAGAGGGTTGTTGCTCAATGTCAGAATTATCAATCCTTTCATTTTTAGAAATGGATTTTTAAAAATATGTTGACAGGGAAGTGTGGACAGCAAGGATTCTAATGTAAAAAATATACATTTTGTGAATTGGAAACTATCTCCTGACAGAAATGCAGTTTTGATTGACATTCTCATAAGGGTATAATATGGTCATCCATACATTATGTATAAACTTACCATCATTTCCATAGCCATGGAGAACACATTGTTACTTCTTCTCAAAAGTACTCTTAATCCCTTGGCTTATACAACTGTGGTTATACTGCCAAGACAGCCATTTCAATTTCTTGTCCCATAAACAGAAGCACTTAGACACAAATACTTGCCATAAGAAGATATTTTGAAAGGCATTTAATTAATAGTGATGGTTTTGGAAATGATCAGTTAATAGGAATCATGTCCATACTGAATGTTGTGTTCTGAGAATTCTTTTATTCAGTCATCATTCACCTAATTGAGAAATTTTCCAGGATTCAATACTTTTTTTCTTCTTGCCTGTCCTTTAGTCATTCCATTGTAGTACTAATTTCAAGAAAAAGAGAAATGATAATAGCCAAAAAGTGGAAAAAACCCAAATGTCCATCAGCTGATGGAATGGATAAATAAAATGTGGAATAGCCACACAATGGAATGTCATTTGGCAATAAAAAGAAATGAAGTACTGATATATACTACAACTTGGAAGAACCTTGGAAGTCTTATGCCAAGTGAAAGAAGCCAGTCACAAGTGACCACATATTGTATGCTTCCATTTATATAGAATTTCAGAATCTGCAAATTCATAGAGATAGAAGGTAGATTAATGTTTACCTAAGGCTGAACAGTGGGGAGCAGGATGGGAGTGACTGCTAAAGGATACAAGGTTTCTTTTTGGGGCAATGAAAATGTTCTAAAATTTATTGTGGTGATGGCTGCACTGCTCTGTTGAATACACTAAAGATCATTGAATTGTTTACTTAAATTTTTTATAACTGATAAAATATTGTGTCAATTTCAGATGTATAACATAATGATTTGATACTTGTATATAATGCAAAATGATCACCACAATAAGTCCAGTTAATATCTGTCATCATAACATAGTTATGAAATTTTTTCCTTGTGATGAGAACTTTCAAGATCCACTCTCCTCACTACCTTCAAATATGCAATACGGTACTATTAACTGTAATTATAATGCAGTACATTACATTCCCATAACTTATTCATTTTATAACTGGAAATTTGTATCTTCCCCCTTCACCCATTTCTCCCACCTCCCCCCCCGCACCTCAGGCAACCACCAATCTGTTCTCTGTATCCATGAGCTCATTTTTCTGTTTTTTTTTTTGTTTTGGTTTTCATTTTAGATTCCACATATAAGTGAGATCATTTAGTATTTGTTGTTCTCTGTCTGACTTAACTTCACTCAGCATAAGGCCCTCAAGGTCCATCCATATTGTTGCAAATGGCAGGATTTCTTTCTTTTTTTATGGCTGACAAGTATTCCAAATGTGTATACATACCACATTTTTAAAATCCGTTCACCTGTTGATGTATACTTAGGTTGTTTACATGTCTTGCTATTGTAAGTAATGCTGCAATGAACATGGGGGTGCTTAGATCTTTTCAAATCAGTATTTTAATTTTCTTCAGATAAATACCCAGAAGTGGAATTGCTGGATCATACAGTAGTTCTATTTTTAATTTTTTGAGGAACCTCCATACTATTTTTCATAGTGGCTGCACCAATTTACATTCCCACCAACAGTGCACAAGGATTCCCTTTTCTCTATACCGTCTCCAACACTTGTTATTTCTCATCTTTTTGATCATAGCCATTCTAACAGGTGTGAGATGATATCACCGTGATATCTCACTTCCATTTCCCTGACAATTAGTGATGTTGAGCATCTTTTCATGTACCTGTGCCATCCATATATCTTCTTTGGGAAAACGTCTATTCAGATCTTCTGCCCATTTTTTAATCAGATTGTTTGTTTTTCTGCTATAGAATTGTATGAGTTCTTATATATTTTAGATATTAACCCTGTGTCAGACATACACTTTGCAAATATTTTCTCCCACTTCATTGGTTGCCTTTTCATTTTGTTGGTGGTTTCCTTTGCTGTGCAGAAGCTTTTTAGTTTGATGTAGTCCCACTTGCTGATTTTTGTGGGGTTTTTTTGGGGTTTTTTGCCTTTTCTTTTCTGTCAAACCCCAAAATCCTGCCAAAAGTAGTGTCAAGGAGCTTTCTGCTCTTTTCTAGAAGTCTTATGTTTTCAGGTCTTATATTCAAGTCTTTAATCTGCTTGAGTTAATTTTTGTGTATGGTGTAAGGTAGTGGTCCAGATTCATTCTTTTGCATGTGGCTGTCCAGTTTTTCGCAGCACCACTTATTGAAGATCAACAGTTATTAACTGAGAGTAAGCTAAGTTACAGATAATTATAGTTAATCTACACTACAGTGCTACCCACATGGGAGAGGTAGAAGGGAAGAGAAGGGAAGGAATATGAACACATGCTATGTGCCATGTTCTAAGGCCTATCATATGATTTAATACAACAGTCTTTCAAGGTAGGTAATGGTTTCCCTGTTTTTGATAGATTAGCAAACTGAAGCTCAGAGAGGTTAACATTATCCTAGGTCACACAGCTAATAGACAATTCTTTGTCCTTCCCAGAGATTGTCTTTATCCTCAGTAGTCTCAAATAAAAGGAAATAGAAGCTTTCTGAGTCTCAGCCCTTGTAACTGGTGATCACTTTCCACTTTCCTAGGATCTCTCAAGTATGCTTTAGCTCCCATGTTTTAGCCTATCTAAAAATGCTATGGCTTACCAACAGATGTAGCAAAACCTGGGTTGTTGTACTTCCCTGCACTCCCTGAAACTGTCTTGGCAATGGTCCAGGGGACAGGCTGTCTAATCTAGATACAGAATCTGGTTTCTTTCTCAAAGCACAGTATTAGCAAATTTCATTGGAATTTCTGAAATTAGCGGTGATGCCTGAATTTGGCTCCATTTCCAGTCTAAGTTTTTTTTTATTAGGTATGATGAGGTATATACCCTATAATTCCAGGCAAGTCCCCACATGTCACAAAAGCTGGAATAAAACTTTATGACGACTCGGGGAAAGAATCCAATGAATCTGAGGCCTAGATTTTTGTTTTGAGATTGGATATATGATGGTGTACTTTTTCTGAGACTGAGAAGCAATTTAGTGAAGAGGTTGCACGGAAATGTTCTGTTTTGATTTTTAAACTCTTCTCTCATACCCCAAATCCAATCCCTCATCAATCCTGTCATTTCTACCTCAAAATATGCCCTGATTCCAACACTTCTCACTAATCCACCACCTCCCCCTGTGTCAGGCCAGGGTCACCCACACGGAAAATCATTTAAAAGAGAGGGGATTTAATGCAGGGAACTGGTTACACAAGTGATGTAAGAAGTGATAAGCCAAAGAGGATGGTGGGGCAACCCAGAGATTAACTACTGTAGGAAGCTGCTGCTGTTTCTAGGCTGGCAGGACAAAAGGAGAAGAGGTCATGGTCACCCAGAAGAAGCTGGATCCATGGTGATACCATATGGCAGGAGCTGGAGCCATTCCATCCTTACTAGAAATGCTGCCTGTGGCAGAGATTGAGAGATCGAGAGAAAGAGAGAGACAGAGAGAGAGGGAAAGAAAGACATGACCTGGCTTCCCCTGTTCCTCCCCTCCCATCTCCAAACAGTGCCTAAAGCCAGCCAGAGCCAGTTGACAGGGAGTCTGGAAAGTGCAGAAAGCAGAGACCAGCCAGCAGAGGAAAGGAAGGGAGAGGAATGGGTGTGACAGCAAACAGCCCCAGCTAACTTATACCCTGATTCAAGCAACCATCATCTCTTGACTGGGCTATTACAGTAGTCTCTTAAGTCTTCCCCTTGCTTCCACTCTAACTTCTCCTGCTGTTAGGGTAAGACTAGGCTACTGTAACAAAGAGACCGAACAATACCATGGCATATTGCTTAAAGAAAAATATTTCTTGGGACCTCCTTGGTGGCGCAGTGGTTAAGAATCTGCCTGCCAATGCAGGGGACACAGGTTCAATCCCTGGTCGGGGAAGATCCTGCATGCCGCGGCGCAAGTAAGCCCATGTGCCACAGCTACTGAACCTGCACTCTTAAGCCCGCGTGCCACAACTACTGAAGCCCACGCGCCTTGAACCTGTGCTCCGCAACAAGAGAAGCCACTGCAATGAGAAGACGAGCATCACTTGGGAACTTGCTAGAAATGCCATTTCTTGGGCCCCATCCCTGGCTTACTGAATCAGACACTCTGTGTGGAGCCAGCAATCTGTTTTAACAACTTGCATTCTCAAGTTGCTCTAATATACTAAACTTCCTCCCAACTCAGGGCCTTTATATCTCCACCCTCTACCTTATGTTCTCTT
The DNA here is from genome assembly GCF_949987515.2 of Delphinus delphis. Classification (NCBI taxonomy): domain Eukaryota; kingdom Metazoa; phylum Chordata; class Mammalia; order Artiodactyla; family Delphinidae; genus Delphinus; species Delphinus delphis. Next base: position 145,656,883 of record NC_082684.1, read on the forward strand.
CCTCCAGACTTTTATGTTATTTAGGTCTCTGTTCAAATATCACTTCTTTGAAGAGGACTTCCTTCCTGCCAACCCTACTCTGTTCCCCTCACTAGTATGTAAGCTAGCAACAGTGGATTTGTCCTGTTCAATTCTGTATCTCCAGCACCAAAAACAGTGCCTGGCATATGCTAGGCAAAGTATATGTCAGATGAATTAACGTATTACATAATTAATGTTAAAATTAGTTTTGTATTCTAAACAGTGCACTGATAAATACATAAAGAAATACAAAAAAGAGAAAAGACAGTTATAGTCAGAACTTTACAGACCACCTACACTTCTTTCATCCCTTTAACCTGAAGCAACACACCCGATAGCAGTTTAGGTGTATCTAGAAATATTTTAAGGGTAAATGTCGCTAATCATTTCTATTTCTTTTCAAGGTTCGTCCATGTTGTAGCATCTATCAATACTTCATTTCTTTTTATTGCCAAATAATATTGCATTGTATGAATATACAGGCATACCTTGGAGATATTGTGGGTTTGGTTCCAGACCACTGCAATAAAGCAAATATTGCAATAAGACAAGTCACACGAAATTTTTTGGTTTCATAGTGCCTATAAAAGAGGGATAAATTAGGAATTTGGGATTAGCAGATACAAACTACTATATATAAGATAGATAAGCCACAAGGTTCTACTCTATAGCACAGGGAACTATATTCAATACCTTGTAATAAACCATAATGGAAAGCAATGTGAATAAGCATATGTATATATATGTATAACTGAATCACTTTGCTTTACACCAGAAACTAACACAAGATTGTAAATCAACTATACTTCAATAAAAAAATTACCTTTACAGTATACTATAAGTGTGCAATAGTATTACGTCTAAAAAAACAATGTACAAACCTTAATTAAAAAATACTTTATTGCTAAAAATTGCTAACAATCATCTGAACCTTTAGCAAGTTGTAATCTCTTTGCTGGCGGACGGTCTTATGTCAGCGTTGATGGCTGCTCACTGATCAGGCTGGTGGTATTGCTGAAGGCTGGGGTGGCAGTGGCAATTTCTTAGAATAAGACAACAATGAAGTTTGTTGCGTCAGTTGACTCATCTCATGAACAGTTCCTTTCTTGCATGTAGTGCTATTTGATAGCATTTACCCACAGTAGAACTTCTTTCAAAATTGGGGTCAGCTCTTTCAAACCCTGCCATTGCTTTATTAACTGAGTTTATGTAAATTCTAAATCTTATCTTGTCATTTCAACAGTCTTCACAGCTTCTTCACCAGGAGTAGTTTCCATCTTAAGAAACCACTTGCTTTGCTCATCCATAAGAAGCAACTCCTCATCCATTCAAGTTGTCTCATAAGATCGCAGCAATTCAGTCACATCTTCAGGCCCCACTTCTAATTCTAGTTCTCTTGCTGTTTCTACCACATCTGCAGTTACTTCCTCCACTGAAGTCTTGAACCCCTCAAAGTCATCCAAGAGGGTTGCAATCAACTTCTTCCAAACTCCTGTGTATTTTGATATTTAAACCTTTTCCCATGAGTCATGAATGTTCTTAACGGCATCTAGAATGGTGAATCCTTTCCAGAAGGTTTTCAATTTACTTTGCCCAGATGCACCAGAGGAATCACTATCTGTGGAAGCAATAGCCTTACAAAATGTATTTCTTAAAGAATAAGGCTCAAAAGTTGAAATTACTCCTTGTTCCATGGGCTGAAGAATGGATATTGTGTTAGCAGGCATGAAAACAGCATGAATCTTATTGTACATCTCCATCAGAGCTCTTGGGTGACAAGGTGCAGTTGAGCTTTGATTCATTCAAGCTGATCTTTGATCCGTTTATGTCTTTGATCTGTTTTGAGTTAAATTTTGTACATGGTATAAGGTAGGGTCCAACTCTATTTTTTTGCATGTAGCTATCTAGTTGTCCCAGCATCATTTTTTGAAAAGTCTTCCTTCCTCATTGAATTGTCTTGGCACACTTGTTGAAAATCAATTGACTGTAAATGTGAGGGTTTATCTCTGAACTCTGAATTCTATTCCATTGTCTATCCTCTGCCAGTGCTTCTGGTCCTTTTAATCAGTGTCCATTTGGTCATATATTAGTGTCCATTTAACTGCATTTACAAACATATGCTTTATTCTAAAAGCAATTTTATCTTCGTTTTTTTTTCATTCTGTAACGAACCAAATGTAGTCAGCTTCACCATCTTAGCGGAGAGGAAGACTGAAACTTATAATAAAGACAATGTCCACTACTTCAAATGAGTGGAAACTTTTCTGAAAACCAAAAGAAGGAATTGGATGATTTCAACCAGAAGAACAGTAATGTAAAAGTTATGATTGCCTCATCTGGATCTCAAATGTGGTAGCTATCTCCTTAGAAAAGGAGATAGAGACAAGAAGTTATAGGCACAATGTAACTGAAATATTTGGAGATGCTTTTATTACTTGGCATTGTTAGTGAAAGGTTTTAATATTCTGATGAAACTTTAGCTGTTTAGTCTTCCTGCCTTTCTGACAACATAACTTATTGTACTTGGGAAATTGTGGTGCCACATTCTGCCAACACTCCTTCACTCACTCCCACACCCACTCTTCTCATGTCCAAGATCCTAGAGTTGCTCCCATACAAACAAATCATGCAGATGGAAACAACTGCTCTCTCTCTTGTACCAGAAGAAAAGGATTAATTCCATCCATTGTGAAACTGGAAATTAATCTCATCAGATATAGCCTTGGACACCAACCTAAAGTAATTTTATTTCAACAAAATCAAACATGTAAGATATGCTATGGTCAATACTTTCTTTCTGGACAGAGAGAACTTCAAGTGATAATACTGTAGTATCTTAATGGGGCTTGCCTCATTCGGGGGAACATTATCTTATAAGAGTTTTAATTTAATTGTGCACAGGATACCTTTTCAAGTACATTTTCAGTTTTCAAAACCATGTGTTATTTACAGGAAATAGAATTCATGTGTTTTTGATTCATTTACACTTAACTCATTAAAAAATTCCTGTTAAATCACTTGGTATTCAAGGACTTTTCAGCTTTCTAAATAAGTTTCCAAAAGCCTTCTTAAAGATATGAAATGGCATTAAATAAATATGTACATGAGTTTCCAAACCATGTTCATAATTTTTCTTTAGAATTTTGTGCCTTTAATTAGTAAAATGTGCTTTTCTACTATTTGGAAAGAGATTAATGTATGAAAATATACCATGTTTCAATGTGAGAAAACCTAAATTTACAAATAAAAAGTTTTAAATACCATTAGACAATCAATAAATAATTTAATGATTCACATATATGCTGCAAATAAATATCAGATACACATCAGAAACTGAGGAGGAAGCAAGTGAATGAGGAGTTATTGATCACTTCTTGGGTGCTATGTACTGGGCTTATGTATATACATAGAATTTAATCCTTAGGAGATAAATATTTTTATCACATTTTCACAGATGATAAAATTGAGGCTCAGACAAGCTAATCTTCCTAAAGCCACATAGCTAGTAAGACAGAGCCAGGATTCCAATGAAGGTCTGTGTGATTCCCAAGTCTGTGTTATTTCTGCTATCTATGCATCCCACCAGATTTGAAGTTAAGAGATCTGGTTTCAAATTACTGTACTTTTAGCATATACTAGTACTACGAACATGAATAAATCTTAGCTTCCTTGACTATAGCACAGGAACAATAATACCCACCTTATAAAACTTTTATTGCAGTAAATGAGATAATGCACACATGAACATGCCTGGGCTGAGTTGAGTTGGTTCTCTTGCCTCCAGCCTTGCCCCATTTCAGTAAATGTCTCATATAGCACAGCTTAACCCTTTGAAGTTGCAGATATCATGTCTGTTCCATCTTCCAAAATTTTCATTGATTGCCGAGGACCTTCTACTACAGTTAAAAGTTCATACTTATTTTGTTCTAAATTAACATATACAACTTTGTTGCCTTTATTCCCCCAATAAAACTTTAACTTCAGTCAGATTAATTTATCCCCACACTCATGAATCAACATGTACACTATAGTTTTTTAAAACTTCAGTAAAATACACATAACACAAAATTTACCATTTTAACTATTTTTAAATTGATAATTCAGTGGCATTAAGCAATTCACATTGTTGTACACCATCGCCACTATTCCACACTGTACTTTTCCAAGCAGCATTTCACCATACCCCACATTGAAAATTTCTTCTCAATTCTATTTGTCCAACTCTTAGTCCTCTTCTAAGCTTGGACTCACATTGCATCATCTGTGAAATCTTCCCTTACTGTGTTTACCTGACTCGTATCACATGTTGAAAGGCAGTTTAGTATAATGGTTAAGGATATAGACTCTGGATCATATTGTTTGAGTTTAAATTCTAGCTTTGTTACCCCCTAACTATATGACCTTGGACAAGTGAATCAAACCATTAGTGTCCTAGGTATTTACCTGAATGATTTAAAAACTTCTCCGCACAAAAGCCTGAACATGAACGTTTGTAGCACCTTTAATCATAGTTGCCGAAAACTAGAAGCAACCAAATGTCCTTCAGTCTGTGAATGAGTAAACACACTGTGGTACATCTAGACAATGGAAATTATTCAGTGATAAAAAGAAATGAGCTATCAAGCCACGAAAAGACATGGAGGAACCTCAAATGCGTATTACTAAGAGAAACAATCCAGCTTGAAAAGCCTACATACTCTACAATTCTAACTATATGACATTCTGGAAAAGGGAAAGCTATAGAGGCAATAAAAAGATCATTGGTTGCCAAGGGTTTGGGGAAGGGAGGGATGAATAGGTGGGGCACAGGGGGTTTTTAAGGCAGTGAAATTACTGTATGATACTACAATGGTAAATGCATAACATTATGCATTTGTCCAAAACTCAGAACTGTACAACACAGAATGAATCCTAATATAAACTGGAGATGACTGCAACAAATGTGCCACATTAATGCAAGGTGTTAATAATAGGGGAAACTGGGGTGGTGGGGAGAAGGAATATATGGGAACTGTACTTCCTGCCCAATTTTTCTCAAAACCTAAAACTGTTCTAAAAAATAAAGTTTTTTCGTTCCCGGGTTTCGGCACCAAAAAAATAAAGTTTTTTCTGTTAATTTATGAAACAAACCAAAAAATTAGAACTCAATAACAAAAAGCTGTTTGGGAAACCCTCAAATATTTGGAAACTAAATATCACACTCCTAAACAACGTATGTGTCAAAGGAGAAATCAAGAGGGATTTGAACTGAAGGAAAGCATTTTGAACTGAATGAAAATGAAAACACAAATCAAATTTGTTAGATGCAACTAATTCTATACTTAGAAATTTATAGCACTAAATGCTTATGTTAAAAAATAAGGTCTCAATACAGTGACCTCAGCTTTCAATATAAGAAACTGGGAAAAGGCAAAGTCAAACTCAAAATAAGCAGAAGAAAGGAAATAATACAGGCCAGAGTGGAAATCGAAGAAATAGAAGACACAAACAATAGAAGAAATCCATGAAAACTTGGCTCTTTGGGAAAATTAAAAAAAGAATTAACAAGGCTCTAGCCAGACTGATTAGAAAAAGAAAAAGAGAGAAGACACAAATTAACAATACCTGGGATGAGAGAAGAAACATTAATATAGTCTTCAGACGTTAAGAGGATGAAAAGAATATTCTGAGCAACTTTATGCCAATAAATCTGACAACTTAGGTGAAATGGATGGATTCCTTGAAAGTCAGACTGTCAAAGCTCATCCAAGAAGAAATAGATAACCTAAATACATGTATATCTATTAAAGAAATTGAATTTGTAATTAAAAACTTTCCCACAAAGAAAAATGCAGGCACATATAGCTTCCCCGGTGAATTCTACCAAACATTTAAGGAAGAAAATAGTACCAATTCAACATAAACTCTTCCAAAAAGGTGAAGAGGTCGGAATACTTCTCAGCTCTGTGGGGCCAGTGGTACCTGTTACCAAAACCAGACACAGGCATTAGAAGAAAAGAACCTTTCCTCCTTTTAAAGCTATATATTTTCTTTCTATTCTCAATCCTTCCACAAAGAACCTAAAAATATTGGGGAAAATATTAATTTTTTTTCCTTAAAATCAATGCAAAGCTGTCAAGGTAGTGAGGAAATTGCGAGCCAAAATCTAAGAAAACAAGAGAATCTAGAGAGGTAAGCAGAGCACTGATGCACCAAAGCTGCCTTTATTCTGAAGGAACTTATTGATCTGGGCAGATTTGGGTTTTTCTTTTAGCAGTTTCATTCATGGAGGAATCAGAAGTCAACACTCAGGGCCTGGCCAAGGTGGGGAGCCCCACAGAAGACCCCTTCCCCACTGAAGCAGTGTCACCCTCAGAGTAAAAGAAAACGTGAAATATATCTACCCTCTCATATACCCCAAGGGACCAAAGGGAATATTGCTCTGGCACCAAGAAGAACACATGTAAATAGAACAGGGGAAAAACTCCTCCGTGAGAGATTGTGGCTGTGGGCTCACACTCCCCAAGAAATTTAGACCTGGATCTTGATGGTCCAGGGAACGTGGAGCCTTGAACTTGGATAATTTGGCCCTGAAATGGTAGAAGAAAATCCTCTCTGAAAGAAGGTACATTCATCCTAGACCTCGAAGACTCCTTGCAAATAACACTTGAGGGACAATAGCAGTGCACAGTAAAACACACACACACATGCACAAATACACACACACACACACACACACACACACACACAGACGGAAAAGATCCCATTAGAAAAACTACAGAAATAAACTACAGCAGATATTGGAATTATGAGACAGAGGTTCTTTTTAAAACCTGGCTTATTGTATTTAAAGAAATAAAAATCAAATTGAAAATATCTGAATATTCTAAAGAGTGACTGATCAGATTTGAAAAACAAACAATAATATTATACAGAGATGAATACAATATGTAAAATTTCAAAATGAGTGGATAAATATGTCAAATTAGAAGATATTTTAGAAATTATGCAGAATGCAGCATAGATAGACAAAAAAGATGGGAAATACAGAAGAAGAGTTAGGAAACATGACCAGGAGATTTATGATTCATTTAATCAGAGTTCCAAAAGGAGAAGAATAGAATGGAACAGAGGCAATACTTGAAGAAATAATGACCAAGGTTGTTCCAGAACTGATGAAGAACCTCACTTCAAATGACTTGGCCATCTCACTATAGCTCTCAAAGGTTTGCAACATGGGCTATTCCATTTTTAAAATACTGCTTCCTTTGTGCTATGAAAATTAGAAGCTTCCCTTATGTGTTGCTTACCAGATATGTCATTTAAAATGCCACTTTCATACTTGATAAACTGCAGCTCTAGCCATCTTGGACCAATATTACATTCAAAACGCAGGCAAGTGTCAGGGGGCTACTCCATAATAAGAAAGTAACAGTACTTACATCTTGATGCTCTATGGATGTTTCAGTATAAAAATATTTTAATGGCAATGTGTGGTGGTGGTATTTACCATTTTCCAGACCAAAAATTATTGCTGCCATGCTTTATGGTGTGTAACTCTAGAACATCAGTTATCCATTTGTCTGTAGTTTAGCGGGGACACAAATGAGTTTCTAAAGACAATCTCATTCTCATTTGTAGTACTTTATTTCTTTGGTTCAACTACAAGTACTAGGTGGAGTCACTTCCTATATAGACAGAAAACATCAATGCTACCCCCAGCTCTGCTGATTATTAAAACATAAAGCTCTCTACTTAATTAGTGACAATGAATAGCTGTATTCTATTCTCAGGGGGTTAGTCTTAAATTCAGAGCTGTTCACTATTTTTCAAAAGCTCAGATTAAAGAAACGCTTAGAAGGACTACCTTAAGAATGTGTAATTCACGCATTTCTTTGGATACCCTGAAATCTACTTTTCTTTGGATACCCTGAAATCTACTCAAATCTATATATGGTATGGATTAAGGCATACCATATATAGAAAGAAAATTATTTTCTGGTTTGAATTCAAGCATAGTTTTGCTTTCCCAAGAAAGTTGTTTGCTTTTTGCATTAGGATAATATGAAACTTGTCAAACCTTCCTCCTGTTTAACTCATTTTTAAATTTTTAACTTATTTGATTTTGCCGTATTGCTTGTATCTTTATATACTTTCTTTTTTGAAACAAAGCATTGCTTACATACAATTCAAAACATTAATTAATTAACATTAATTAATGTCTAAAACATTAAATTACATTAACTATCTAAATATTTTTGCACCCAACATCAGGGCAGCTAAATATATAAAGGCAGTACTAACAGAACTAAAAGGAGAAATAAACAACAATATAATAATAACTGAGGACTTTAATACTGGATAGATCAGACAGAGAATAGATAAGGCAACAGTGGATTTGAACAACACTATAGACCAAATGGACCTAACAGACAAATAAACATTCCATCCAGCAGCAGCAGAATACATTCTTCTCAAATGCACACAGATCATTCTAAAGGATATATCATGTTAGGCCACAAAGCAAGATTTAGCAATTTTAAGAAGACTGAAATTATACCACAATGGTATGAAACTAGAAATGAATAATAGGAGGAAAGCTGGAGCATTCACAAATACATAAAAATTAATAGCACACTCCTGAACAACCAATGGATCAAAGAAGAAATAAAAAGGGAAATAATATCTTGGGCTTCCCTGGTGGCACAGTGGTTGAGTCCGCCTGCCGATGCAGGGGACACAGGTTCGTGCCCCGGTCCGGGAAGATCCCACATGCCGTGGAGCGGCTAGGCCCGTGAGCCTTGGCCGCTGAGCCTGCGCGTCCAGAGCCTGTGCCCCGCAATGGGAGAGGCCACGACAGTGAGAGGCCCGTGTACTGCCAAAAAAAAAAAAAAAAAAATCTTGAGACAAATGATAATGGAAACACAACATACTGAAACTTATGGGATGCATCAAAAGCAGTTCTAAGAGGAAAGAAGTTTATAGTGATAAGTGAAAGAAAAAGAAAGACCTCAAATAAATACCCTAACTTTACACCTCAAGAAACTAAAAAAAGAACAAACTAAGCCCAAAGTTAGCAGGAGGAAGGAACTAAGGAAGATTAGAGCAGAAATAAATGAAAGCAAGAACAGGAGAACAATAGAAAAACTTAGCAAAACTAAGAGTTGGTTCTTTGAAAAGATAAACAAAATTGGCAAATCTTTAGTTAGACTAACCGAGAAAAAAAGAGAGAAGACCCAAAAATAAAGTTATAAATGAAAGAAGAGACATTACAACTGATACCACAACACAAAGGATCATAAGAAACTACTATGAACAATTGTATGCCAACAAATTAGACGACCTAGAAGAAATGGATAAATTCCTAGGAACATACAACCTACCAAGCCTGAATCATGAGGAAACAGAAAATCTGAACAGACTAAGAGAGAGTAAAGGGACTAAATCAGTAATCAAAAATCTCCCAACAAAAAAAAGTCCAGGACCAGATGCTTTCACTGTTGAATTTTACTGAACATTTAAAGAAGAATTAATGCCAATACTCAAACTCTTCCAAAAAAGTAATGAGGTAGGAATACTCTCAGACTCATTTCACGAGGCTAGAACTACCCTGATACCAAAGCCAGATAAGAAAACTACAAGAAAAGAAAACTACAGGACAATAACAATGATGAATACAGATGCAAAAATTCTGAACAATATACTAGCAAACTGAATTCAACAGCACATTAAAATGATCATACACTATGATCAAGTGAGATTCATTTCTGGGATGCTAGGATGGTTCAACATATGCAAATCAATAAATGTGATATACCACATTTATAAAACGAAGATGAAAATCATATGATCATCTCAACAGAGGCAGAAAAAGCATTTGACAGAATTCAACATCTATTCATGATAAAAACTATAAACAAATTAGGCCCACAGCTCACATTATACTCAAAGGTGAAAGACTAAAAGCTTTTCCTGTAAGATCAGGAACAAGACAAGTGTGCCCATGCTCACCACATCTATTCAACATAGTAATAGTAGTTGTAGCCAGAGCAGGCATCCAATAAAAAGAGATAAAAGGCATCTGAATTGGAAAGAAAGAAGTAAAATTATCTCTGTTTGCACATGACTTAGTTTTTTTTTTTTTGTGGTATGTGGGCCTCTCACTGTTGCGACCTCTCCCGTTACGGAGCACAGGCTCCAGATGCGCAGGCTTAACGGCTATGGCTTACGGGCCCAGCCGCTCCACGGCATGTGGGATCTTCCCAGACCAGGGCACAAATCCATGTCCCTTGCATCAGCGGGTGGACTCTCAACCACTGTGCCACCAGGGAAGCCCCATGACTTAGTTTTATATATAGAAAATCCTAAAGACGCCATGTAAAACTATTAGATCTAATCAATGAATTCAGTAAAGTTGAAGGATACAAAATCAACATACAAAAGTTAGCATTTCTACACACTAACAATGAATTATCTGAAAAAAGAAAATAATCACACTTACAATAGCATCAAAAACAATAAAATAGGGACTTCACTGGTAGTCCAGTGGTAAAGAATCCACCTTACAATGCAGGGGACGCGGATTCAATCCCTGGTCAGGGAACTAAGATCACACATGCCGCCGGGCAACTAAGCCTGCACGCCACAGCTACTGAGCTTGTGTGCCTCAACTAGAGAGCCTGCATGCCACAAACTACAGAACCCATGTGCTCTGGGACCTGCACGCCACAACTACAGAGCCCACACGCCCTGGAGCCTGCACACCACAACTAGAGAGAATGACGAGCCTGCACTCTGCAATGAAAGATCTCACATGCCTCAACGTAGATTCTGTGTGCTGCAACTAAGACCCAACACAGCCAACAATAAATTAAATAAATAAATAATAAAATAAATCTTAAAAAAAACACGCCAAAACTCAGGAATAAATTTAACCAAGGAAATGAAAGATCTGTACACTGAAAACTGTAAGACACTGATGAAAGAGATTGAAGAAGATACAAATAAATGAAAAGATATCCTATGTTCATGGACTGGAAGAATTAATATTGTTAAACTGTCATCTACAGATTCAATGCAGTCCCTATCAAGATCAGTGGCATTTTTCACAGATAGAAAAACTCCTAAGATTCATTTGGAATCACAAAAGACCCTGAATAGCAAAAAAATCTTGAGAAAGAAGAACAAAGCTGGAGACATCATCCTTTCTGATTTCAAACTACATTACAAAACTATAGCAATCTAAACAGATTGGTATTGGCATAAAACAGACACATAAACTAATAGAACAGAATTGAGAGCCAGAAATAAACCTGTGTATATATGGACAATTAATATTTGACAAGGGAGCCAAGAATACTCAATGGAGCAAAGATAGTTTCTTCAGTAAATAGTGCTGGGTAAACTGGATATTCACAATTGAATTAAAATTAGACCCCTATTAACAGCACTCATAAAAATTAACTCAAGTGCTTCCCTGGTGGCGCAGTGGTTGAGAGTCCACCTGCCGATGCAGGGGACACGGGTTCGTGCCCCGGTCTGGGAGGATCCCACGTGCTGCGGAGCCTGTGAGCCATGGCCACTGAGCCTGCGCGTCCGGAGACTGTGCTCCGCAACGGGAGAGGCCACAACAGTGAGAGGCCCACGTACCACAAAAAAAAAAAAAAAAAAAAACTCAAAATGGATTAAAGACTTAAATGTAAGATTGGAAACCATAAAACTCATAGAAGAAAACATAGGGTAAAATCTCCTGGACATTGGTTGTCACAATGATTTATTTGATATGACACCTAAAGCATAAGTGATAAATGCCAAAAAAATAAGTGGAACAACATCAAACTAAAAAGCTTCTGCTCAGCAAAAGAAATGAGGAAAATGAAAAGGCAAACTATGGAGTGGGAGAAAATATTTGTAAACCACATATCTAATAAAGGGTTAATATTTAAAATACATAAGGAACCTATACGACTCAATAGCAAAAAAAAAAAAAAAAACCCACAGAAAACAAAAAGACAAAACACAACAAATAATCCAATTAGAAAATGGGCAAAGGATCTGAATAGATATTTTTCCAAAGAAGATATTCAAATGGACAAATGAAAAGGTGTTCAACATCACTAATAATCAAGGAAATGCAAATCAAAACCACAATGGGATATCACCTCACACCTGTAAGGCTGGCTATTATCAAAAAGACAGATAAGAAGTGCTACTGAGGATATGGAGAAAAGAAAACCCTTGCCCACTGTTGATGAGAATGTCATTTGGTGCAGCTACTATGGAAAACAGTATGGCATTTCCTCAAAAAAGTTAAAAATAGAACTACCATATTATCCAGCAATTCCATTTCTGGATATATATATATATATATATATATATATATATATATATATATGATATATATATTTGAAAGAAATGATATCACTGTTTTGAAGACATATCTGCACCTCCACATTCATTGTATCACTATTTACAATAGCCAAGACACAGAAGCAATCTAATTGTCCACTGTTGGATGAATGGATAAAGAAAATGTGGTATACATGTGGAACGAAATAGAATTTAGCCACAAATAGAAGGAAATCCTGCCATTTGTGACAACATGGATGAAACTTGAGGGCATTATACCAAGTTAAATAAGTCATAGAAAGACAAACACTGTATGATCCCACTTATATGTAAAACATAAAAAACCCCAAACTCAAAGAAACAGAAGATATATTGGTGGTTGACAGTTGGTAAGTTTAAGCCCTAAAGCAGTGGTAGGGTACTGGATATAAATAGATAGATATATTTATCTAATTACTTTAAGTGGGGGGAATGGATGAAGGTGGTCAAAAGGTACAAACTTCTAGTTATAAGTTCTGGGGATGTAATATACAGTGATGTACATTGTGCCTATAATTAACAATATGTATTGTATATTGGAAGCTGCTAAGAGAGTAGATCTTAAACATTCTTATTACAAGAAAAAAAATGTAACTATGTCAGGTAATGGATGTTAACTAAACTTATTGTGGTGATACTTAACCTAAAATCATTATGTTTTACACCTTAAACTTATACCACGCCACATGTCAATTATATCTCAATAAACTGGAAAAACACTGATATCATTTTTGTGAACTCTTTGTCATTTATCTTTCATTATGATGCATAACTATGATTATGCATATTATTGATTGTTTTGGATAAAATGTGTTATGTCTTTATTTGATTAGTAAATGCTGTTCATGTGTACTCAGTCAACAGATTTATGGATTATACTACATATATCCACCTGCTATCACTTAGAAATATTATCACTTATAGTAATTAGAGAAATACATCTGTCTATTTATATCCAGTACCCTACCACTGCTTTAGGGCTTAAACTTAGTCACAGAGACAGGACATATGCATAGTTTTGAACTCTGTTTATTGACATGACCACTTTGATGCAGTTGTTACAGACTCATCAAAATGGTCATGATCGTGACAAAATATAAACTCACTTTTGTTGTTTACACCTCATTCCTTATACTCACTTCATCTTTGAGCCTCATCCCATTCCTGATGTTTATTCCAACTGATGACGTCAGTAATTATATGAGAAAAATCATTTTGTATATTTTGTCAAAATAAAACAAGTGTATGGGTTTCTATTTTAGTCTGTACCAAAATGCCCCCTAGTCAAGATGATTGAATCAAAATTTTACTCGGGGAACTATTAATAAAATAAATGTCAAATTAATTTAACAGTTTTTTATTATATTTCAACTATGGTTTAGGTATTTGGTGCATGGGGGTGATGGTGAGATACTACCAAATAAGCCGAAATTTGAAAACATGGAAATTAATTTAATGTTTGAAAATAAAACTAGTAGAACCCATACATAATATAAGTAACCAACTATCTATAGAAGCAGTAGAAGACTTTGTGTATAAATCTATAACTAAGGAGTTTTAGAAAGAATGAATTGAAATGAAATTCACTGAACATATTTATTATGAGCTGGTCCTGTGTTGAGGAGCATCCAAAACCCTAAGTAAGATAAAAAGAGAGTACTCGTGGGAAAGAATGGTTGTACTGCCATGCAATAATTCAATCCAGCTTTAATAAAATCAATTTTACTATATTTTGACTGAAGAAGAAAATTCTTTAATAAAGAAATGTTGTCCTACAAGCCTTCTATAGTGGTAAAAGACTTCCAAATTGCAGTGTTTTAGAATGCTTGCCATTCATTCATTTATTTGTTTATTAATTCATCAAACATTCATTGACACTTGGTATAGGTTTTGTAATAATCACTGGAAATGTAAAAGCCAGTAATACACAGTCTTCACTCTCAATAAGCTTCCAGTCCAGTGAAGAGCAACAGACAAGTAAACTAATAATTACAATATAGGCTGATTATTACTATAGCTATTAATAATTACATACTATGTTAGTCAGCTATAGATGGAATGCTGCATAAGAATGCAGTGACTTAGGGGTTTCCCTGGTGGCACAGTGGTTGAGAGTCCGCCTGCCGATGCATGGGACATGGGTTTGTGCCCCGGTCCGGGAGGATCTCACATGCCACAGAGTGGCTGGGCCCATGGGCCATGGCTGCTGGGCCTGCGCGTCTGGAGCCTGTGCTCCGCAATGGGAGAGGCCCCAGCAGTGAGAGGCCCACGTACGGCAAAAAAAAAAAAAAAAAAAAAGAATGCAGTGACTTAGAATGGAGGAAATATTTGCAAATCATATATCTGATAAGGGGTTACTACCCAAAATATATAAAGAACTCAAACAACTCAAAAGCAAAAAACCAAACAATCCAATTTAAAAATGGCCAGAGGATCTGTATAGACATTTTTCCAAAGAAGAAATACAGAAGCCCAACAGGTACATGAAAAGAAGCTCAGCATCACTGATCACTAGGGAAATGCAAATCAAAACAACAAGACATCACCTTATTCCTGTTATACCATGTGATCCAGCAATTCCACTTCTGGGTATATATATTTGAAAGAAATGATATCACTGTCTTGAAGAGACAGCTGCACCCCCATGTTCATTGCAGCATTATTTATTATAACCAAGCTATGGAAACAACCTAAGTGTCCACTGATGAACGAATGGATAAAGAATATATATCATATATATATATATATATATATATATATATATATATACACATACACACACACACAGGAATATTGTTCAGCCATAAAAAAGGATGACATCTCACCATATGTAACTATATGGTTGGTCCTTGTGGGCATTATGCTAAGTGAAATAAGTCACAGAGAGAAAGACAAATACTGTATGATCTCACTTATTTGTGGAATCTAATCAAGCAAACAAACCAAAAACTAAATACCAAGCTCATAGATAGAACAGACTGGTGGCTGCCACCCGGTGGGAGTGGGAGAAATGCGTGAAGGGAGTCTAAAGATAGAAGCTTCCAGTTATAAAATAAATAAGCCATGGGATGTAATGTACAGCATGGCCACTATACTTATTAATACTGTATTACATATTTGAAAGTTCCTAAGAGAGTAAATCTTGAAAGATTTCATCACAAGAAAAAGAATTTGTAACTATGTATGGACAGATGTTAACTGGATTTATTGTGGTGATCATTTCACAATATATACAAATATCAAAACATTACATTGTATACTTGAGCTAATATATGGTTGTATGTCAATTATACCTCAATTAAAAAATTAAAAGGAAAAAAGAAAATAAACAGAGTCCAGTGACTTAAAATAGCAAGCTTATTCCCTTGCTCATAGTTCTGTGGGATGGCTCCAGGGTCTGAGCTCTCCAATGAAGACTGGGTACAGGGCAGCTCCATGTGTCCCTTGTCTTTGGACCAGTGGCTGCTTAAGGTATGTGATCTGCTCCATGTGTCTCACTCTGGGCCCCAGGCTGAATAATCACCAGCAACCTGGGACATGCTCTTCTCATTATTGGAGCACAGGAGAGCAAGCTCAAACACTGAAGCATATTTCAAGCCTCTGTTTGAATTGCAAATGCTGACATCCCATCGGCCAAAGGAAAACATATGATCAAGCCCAACACCAGTAGAGCAGGACAGTTTACTTGGAGTATACAGGAGGAAATATTTGCTGAACAAACTCACAAAGTGCAGTGGGAGAGAGCAGAGAGGGTATTATATCAACCAAAGTTCTTGGTTGTAAACAATAGAAAGACTCTGACTTATTTAAACAGAAAAGGAATTTATTGGTTGTTACATAAAGTCTCTTGGAAGGCTTAAAAACCAGTCTCAGGGCTTTCCTGGTGGCGCAGTGGTTGAGAATCTGCCTGCCAATGCAGGGGACATGGGTTAGAGCCCTGGTCTGGGAAGATCCCACATGCCACGGAGCAACTGGGCCCGTGAGCCACAACTACTGAGCCTGCGCGTCTGGAGCCTGTGCTTCGCAACAAGAGAGGCCGCGATAGTGAGAGGCCCGCACACCACAATGAAGAGTGGCCCCCGCTCGCCACAACTAGAGAAACCCCAAGCACAGAAACGAAGACCCAACACAGCCAAAAAAAAAAAAAACAGTCTCAGAGACTATGCATCCAGAACAACTTTCTAAATCACACAGAACTAGACTGGAAAGGAACTAGTACAGACACTCCAGCTCAAAGTGCCTATACCACTATTGCTACAATTACTGGCACTATTGCCTCTAGAACTGGTTTTAGGTGCCTTCCCTACTGCTACACATTGTCAGAGTTCTGCCCAAAAAACCCCAACTCCATGCTTTTTTGTGCCATCAGCTTCTAATTCATAATCTGGGGTAGAGGTGTTTGATTGGCAGATCCTAGATCACATGCACAAGGGAGATGGGAAAGCAAGTAGCTAGCATATTTAGTTTCTTTGGAGGTAGCAGCTGTTGTCACATAAGAATGGGGAGTATCTCAAACATAAGTAGGGGACTCAGATGCTATGTAGCAAAAAAAGGACGAGAAGTTTTGATTACAAGCTAGCAGATGAGGGCAGAGATATCAGGGAAGGTTTCCCAGAATAGGTAAGGTTCAAGTTAAATCTTAAAGAATAAATAGGAGCTAGAAAGTTGAAGAAGGGAACATGAATAAGGAAAACATGGTACATTTGAGAATCTGCAAGCAGTTCAGCATGGCTCAACTACAATGTATAGGGATGGATGTGGATGAAGTGGCAGTGAGATCAGGTTGATGAGAGAAAATGGGGAAAAATCATAAAAAGCCTCCGTACATCATGTTAATTCATCAGGTTGTGGTGCAGGAAATAGAAACTACTTTAGGTATTTCAGACAGAAAAGTGTTTAATAGAGGAAAATGCCATATTAGGAGAAGGGCTGGAGGCATAGAAGTCAAGGGGCTGCTATGATTTCAAAGCTGAGATCCAGGGTTCAGGAAGCTGCTGCTGCCGCCATTGATGTTGCCTCAATTGCCTCTCATGTCTGTGGGGCTGGTGAATAGATACTAGAACTTAGCTACTGCAATTGCCTCTAACAGTCACCTCTTCATAACCTTACTTGCCAGGAGAAGTTACAATAAGAGAAGATAGCTTCTACCTCATTTTCAGAGGTAGAACCAGATTTGGCAGAACCTACTATACCTAGCACTCTAGCAGCAAGGCTATATGGGGAATATATTGTAGTTTGTAGCTTTCCATCATCTCCAAATAGAAGGAGAGTAGGATGGTGATTCAAGTAGCCAATCCATAGTATCTAGCCCATCATGTTAAGGAGCACAATTTTTTCTTAAGAACTGTATAAAAAAATCGATGTATTTTTAAAGCATGGAAGTTACATACTTAGATTTGCTTTTTAGAGAGGTGTCTTAATGACACTGGAAGGAATTAATTTGGAAGTATAAAATAGAAGATTTTTTCACTCAAATGAGATAGAGCAGAGGAACTAGAAATCAAGAATAGGGAAAGGGGGACTTCCTGGTGGCACAGTGGTTTAGAATCTGCCTGCCAGTGCAGGGGACACAGGTTCGATCCCTGGTCCAGGAAGATCCCACATGCCGCGAAGCAACTAAGCCCATGCGCCACAACTACTGAACCTGCGCTCTAGAGCCTACAAGCCACAACTACTGAGCCCGTGTGCCACAACTACTGAAGCCCACGCACCTAGAGCCCGTGCTCGGCAACAAGAGAAGCCTGCTCCCCATAACGAAGAGTAGCCCCTGCTCACCACCACTGGAGAAAGCCTGTGTGCAGCAAGGAAGACCAATGCAGCCAAAAATAATTTTTTTTTAAATAATAAATAGATATTAAAAAAAAGAATAGGGAAAGGGTTGGAAGGTAAAGAAGGTAAAGAATCTTCAGATCTTGGTAATGGGTTTATTGGTTTTGGTGGGCACTAGAGAAGGAGAAGGAGAAGCTGAGGGTTACTCCTAGGTTTCAGGGTTGAAAAATTGGAGGGATTGTGACATGGTTCAACACAATGGAATAGATAAGGAAAAAGAGAGGGAACATAGTGGATTAAGTTTTAGAAATGTTGACTTTTTTGGTCCCTGTCGGACATCTAAATGGGATTGTCAAGTATGTGATAAGATATATGGCTCTGATGCTTTGAAGATATAAATTCAGGAATCATGAGTATAGAAATAAAAGTCACTGTCCTAGGAAAATTCAGTAACAATGTAGTTGGATAACTCACACTAGCTACTCAAACAAATAACCCCCAAATCTCAGTGACTTAACATATTAAGGTCTATTTATTACTCAACTCATGGTCTCATGGTCTAGTGTAGACTGATGTGTTTGGTGGGGGAGGTGTTTCTCTTCCAACAGTCATTCAGAAATTCCAGGTTAGTTATACCCAGTGCAGTCTTCCAGGGATTCAAAATACTCTGGTGGATCCTCTGTACCAACTGAAGAACAAAAAGATCTTAGAAGGTGTTAAGTGATTTTGGAGACTGGGCTAGAAGTGATGTTAGAATACAGCTATTCAAACTATCTATAGCAAAGGACGACTTCTTAAAAAACTTTCCAGTCTACTGCAGACTATTACTTTTGTAAAAGACAATAAAAATGTAAGAATGTAAAATGTCTATAAAGGTTTCTAAACACTTTCATTTGCTGTACTTACCTTGTTATGGATGAGAAACAAACTAGTCATAGAACAACACTGGTCTCTGAACTACACCCTCAGTAGCATTGGTGTAAATTGCTTCTGATGACATTCCACTGGTCTGAACTAGCCATATGCTGCCACGTGAATGTAAGGGAAATTGGAAATGTTCAAAGGAAGAAATGAAGTGATGGTCTGTAATTCAATCCACCCTTCTGGTCCCAAATATCCATTTTTTTCTCCCTCTGTCATACTGACCCATCTCCAAAATATATAATCCAAAATATATAATCCAAAGTCTCATCAAGTCATTGCATGTAGCTTAAAATCCCAGATCTCTCCATCAGATGTAGATATGACTTCTCATGGTCTGGTGACCTATAAACTAAGAAAAAATATATATACTTCTCTCACCAGACTTACACCCAATATACAGTGGTATATTGAAATGAAGGATAACTGCAAAAGACACCCTTGTTAGGAAAGGAGAAGAATGAGAGACAAAGCAGTCACTGCTCCATAGCAATTCTGAAATCCTGGTTACAAATCATTTTGAAGGCCCTCTATTCCAGGGGTGAAGAAATTTCCTTGATTAGGTGATTAAGCTCTAATTCTTCCTTTGGGGAGATTCTGTATTAGTCAGGGTCTCCAGACAAATAGAAGCAATAGGAGATTATCTATCTATCAATCTATCTATCTAATAAATTTCCATGTATAATATCTATATATCTGTATACACAGCTAGAGAACCAGGAAAGCTGGTGATATAATTCAGTCCCAGTCTAAAAGCTGAGAACCAGGAGACCTAATGGTTTAAGTCCTGGTTTGAGTCCAAAGGCCCACGGCTGATATCTGAGGGCAGGAAAAGGTGGACATCCCAGTTCAAGCAGACAGGGCAAATTCGCCCTTCCTCTGCCTTTCTTACTCTATTCAACCCTCAAGAGATTGGATGACACCTACCCACATTGGTGAAGGCAATGTTCTTTATTCAGGCTACTGATTCAAATGCTAATCTCATCTGGAAACACCCTCACAGACACACCCAGAAATAATGTTTTACCAGTTATCTGGGCATCCCTTAGCCCAGTCAAGTTGACACATAAAATTAACCATCACAGACTCTTTCTCCATTTCCTCTGGCTCTACCCTTGGGAAGTTTTCCTTGTCCATAATCTTCCATGGCCATATCTGAATGAGAGTTTGCTCTCCTTGGAGACGGCATAGTTTCCATATTTGAAGAGCCTGGGGGTCAACCAAAGATGGTTTTATAGCTTAATCATTAAAAATAATTTCAGATTAGGGGCATGGTTACTTTGGCAATACAATTTCCTCAAAAAATGTAGTAGTGTTGTGATCCATTTGTTTCCACTCAGTTCAATATGCCATTAACAACACCTGAAATTCTTTCTTAGTCTGTTTTAGACTGAGTTCCCCAGAAACAGATCCTGAGAAGAGGATTTGTGAACAATGACTTATTAAGAACATTGCATAGCAATAGGAACAACAGAACAGGAGAAGAGGAAGTCAAGTGTATCACTCAGGATTCAGTTAGAAGACAGAAGCATACTAGTTATTTTAGCAAAGAGAATTTAAAATAAAGATTTGTTAAAGGCAAAAAGAGAACATTATATATCGTGGAAGTAGCAACTACAGGAAGCAGTGACCACCTCTAGGGCTGAGGGAACAAAGAGAAGATGGTTGAATGACTAACACCGTTTTAGTCAGTTGGGCTTGCTATCACAAAAGTACCACAGACTGGGTGGCTTAAACAACAAACATTTATTTCTCACAGATCTGGAGGCTGGGAAATCGAAGCCCAAGGTGTGGCAGATCTGGTCTGGTGAGGACCTGCCTCCTGGCTTGTAGACAGCTCCCTTCTTGCTGTATTGAGAGACAGCGAGAGGGAGAGGGAGAGAGAAAAAGAGAAGAGAGAGGAAGGGGAGGAAGAAGAGGAGAGAGGCACCTTCCAAAGGCCCTATCTCCAAATACCATCACACTGGGGATTAGGGATTTGACATAGGAATTTTGAGGAGACACATATATGCAGTTCATAACAAACTCTTAGAAGCCTGAAGGATTGGCCCCATGGAGCTGAAACTCAGACCTCTGAGAAAGGGGCACTGCTCAGCTGGTGCCAGAATATCTGAGCTTGGAGGAGAGGTACCATAGAACTGGCACCCAGGCCTTTGAGGAGGGGGTGATGGTGGCTGGTATTGATATCCCTATGGGGGTGCAATGAGACTAGTTCTGCAAGCATTAGGAAAACTGTAAACTGGATTCAGCCTCTGCTACTGGAATGAACTGTTGCTGCTGGGACTAATGAAAAGTTGCTGGATACATCATGACAGGAACATAAAACAAATAGAAGTAAACAGGAAGGAGCAAAGCCCTTTTCCTCTTCCAGCCTTTCAGTCTCCTTCAAGTGTCCTCTGTTGGCAGAACATAACAGGGAGCAGCTGGCAAAGAACAAAACTGGTTTGCAGATTCCCAGCCCCCAGCATTACAAAGCTGAGTTAAGAAGGGTGGCTTTGGATCTGGGGTAATAGCTTAACATGCACATAAGCAAGTATACAACTTTAGATAAAAAGCTACAGAGGTAGCTTCAGCCTGTTCCTACAGGAGAATTCTGGAGTGTAAATGATGCCTCCCACCCAAGACAGGGGAGTTAGGGCTTTCACACTCCTGCATTTATCAGTCCTTGGTTAAGAGCTTGCCCTATTTATCGGGCTAATTTCCCAGGTACTTCCAGTCTCTGTGAAGGCAGGCAAAGTGGCTCCAATAGCCTGAGCATAGTCCTCTGAAAAAGAGCTGCAGGTCTTGGCTGCTGGAAGTAAAAGTACCTTGAAACTTCAGGCAAAGGGGGCACTCAAAAAAAGGTGGATAAATATCCAGGAGTCATGGTTGAAGTACCAAAATATTCCCCCTGGAGACATAGTTCCAAAAGCTGCCGTATTTCTCTACTTTCTTGATTAGATCTCTCTTTCTCTGGATTTAATTGCTTCTACTCTGGAGACATGCTGGTTAAAGGGTACAATTTTAAGATGAGTAAGTTTTGGAGATCTAATGTACAGCATAATACAGTATTGCGTACTTGAAATTTTCTAAGAGTAGATTTTAAGCTTTCTCACTACACACACACACACACACAAACTACGTGAGGTGATGGGTGTGTTAATTAACCTGATTGTGGTAATCATTTCACAATGAATATGTATATCAAATCATCTCATTGTACATTTTAAGTATATATAATTTTGTCAATTACACCTCAGTGAAGCTGGAAACAAAAAATAACGGCTGCTACTGAGGCTATCTGAAACAATAGGCGCTATCTGAAATAAACATGTGTAATCTGATCTTTCCTAAAGGCTGAGTCATTTTCTTCAACTCCTACTGGGGCTTCCTAGCTCAAAGGCTTTTATGTAGAAGTATTGTGTTTTCAAACCCTGCAAGGCCCCCAAATGCTGGACTCTATTCCGTTTCAGTTCTGTTTGTAAATTGGTTAATTCTCTTCTATGCTAATCTCTTTCTGGTAATACCCTGTTAATCACATAAAAAACCACCAACATCCACGATTAATATTGCTTTCTGAACTCTTCCCATAGAGCTACAAATTATGTACTTGTTCTGATCTGCTTTCTAATGTATTATGGGCAACAGTTTAGCCACTGCCTGATATGAATCTACAGTTATCCAGCCTACTACATTTCTTAATTCCTACATGACTGCTATGCTAAGCTAATGCCACATATTTTAGATTTTTTGTTATAGTTGGCCACCATTTCTATTATTAATCCAAGTAGGTGATTGTTACTATTGTAACAAACAACCCTAAAATCCTAGTGTCTTAACCCAATAAAGATTTATGTTTTGCTCTAATCAGTACAGTGAGGATCAGTGTGGTGAAAGTGCTCTGTGGAATTATTAAGAGACCCAGGGTCCTTCCATCTAATATTTCTGCCATTCCTTAGCTCCTCAGAGTTTTCTGTATCTGGCTGACTGATGTGCAAAAAACAAAAAGGTTTTTTTGTTTTGGAGGTTTGAAGGGTCAGGTTTAGATTAGGCAATCACTGCTTCTGTCTATGTTCCACTGGCCAGAAATAGTCACACAGCCTGATGTAGAAGTAAGGGAGCTAGGAAATGTGGATTTCCTGGGTATACAGAGGAAGATAAGATGGTGAATATTTATCATTGTCGCTACCAGTTAGGATGCTTTCAGTTGCAGATAACAGGAAACCAAACTAATATTGGCTTTGTCAGGGAGGAAAAGCTTTCTCTCTACCCTCTTATATTTAGTTTTGGGGTACCTGCAAATTAAACTGACAAAAGACAGGTTAGCAAGAGAAAAGAGAGATTTTAATCACGTATCATGTATGGGAGTTCACAAAGAAATGTGACTCAAAGGGGTAGTTAGGATTTGGGGCTTATATACTATTTTAATAGATGAAGGGGAAGGGGGGAAAGGCATTTATGTGAAAACAAATAACTTCTTAGAAGGGGGGCTCGGGAGAGAGGGCATTTATGGGAAAAGCAATGACTTTTAGAAAAGATAAATGGGCCCTTAAGAGAATAGGTGGAAGATATGATAGTTTGTGACAATGTCTGTTTAGGTGTGGTGACAATTCTCATAGTCTCTAGCCATAAGTCACTCTTCCCTAGTTGCTCCCTGGGAGGAGATTTATGACACTTGAATTCTTTTGGAAGACTCTGCTTTTAGGCAGATAAGGAATTTCAGGAACTCAAATACCTTTGGCTAGGGACTTCCCTGGTGGTCCAGTGGTTAAGACTCTGTGCTCCCAATGCAGGGGGCCCGGGTCTGATCCCTGGTCAGGGAACTAGGTCCTGCATGTCCCAACTAAGAGCCTGCATGTCGCAACTAAAAGATCCTGCATGCTGCAACGAAGATCCCGTGTACCGCAGCTAAGACCTGGTGCAGCCAACTAAATAAATAAATATTTTTTTAAAATGCCTCTGGCTAAAAATAATTTTTATGCCACAGTGGCTTATTTTGGACCCCTTAGGCTTAAACAGAAAAGGGAATTTATTGGCTCATATAACAGAGAAGTCTAGCAGCAGAATGGGGTTCAGGTTGGGTTTGATTTGGAGGTTTATGATGCTCTCAGGGATTGACTTCCTCTTCCTGTGATTGATTCGCCCAGCCCTTCCTCCTCCACGTTAGCTTTACTCTCAGTTGGCTCTCAGTAGCACACACACAAGGAAGGTTGTAGTTTTTCCAGTATTCACATTCTAATGCCACATCATCCAGAGAAAGAATGAACTTCTCTTTTGCTCACAATCAAACAAAAATCCTGGTCTTCACTCTGATTGGTTTATGAAACAATAACTGGTTCAAAGGGAGGTGAGGCTAGCTGTACTATAGTTTTAGGCTAGTTGTACTATTCTTGGAGTTGGGATTGTGGTGATGATTATTCCACTCGAATTTGGGTGAACACAATAAGTTGTGGAATAGAACTAGGAAATCATCTATATCCGTTACAGTCAGGAAAGAGTGGCACATGATCTCACTTAAGGAGAATGAGTACTGTGAGGATACTTAGCCCGTACAGAATGTAAAGGGGCAGAAAATATAACAAGTCAGAGGAAGCACTTAAAAATGAAGGGAAGGTATGGATAGTGTCAAGAGAACCAAGACAGTTGTGTTACAGATCCAAGGGAGGAGTTTTGAGAATGAAGTAGTGAAATAAATCATTCAGTTTGTTGATTTCATACTCACCAGATATCCTTTAAAATTTGGCTTCTCATGTAAATGTTCCTTTTGAGTAAAAATGTGTACACAGTTTTCTGGTCTTCTTGGCAGTTATGAAGAATTTGGTTTATATATCAGTCTCTAGTAAGTCTGGTTGGCATGAATCATCCCACTGGATTTAAATTAGCTCTGGTTACATGGGACTGAGTGAACTGATGAGGATGATTATAATTTTTGTGACTTTGTTTGAATTAAAAAAAAAATTCCCCCCCCCCCAAAAAAAATTAGCTCTGGAGGCTAACAACATTAACTTTCTGTCTCTGCAAACTGAGGACCAGACTGTAGAATACAGAGTGAAATTTTAAGTTCACTTTCATACTGTAACACCCTTTGCTAACCATTAGGAACTATATTGGAAACATTTGAAATATAATGACTTAAGAATGCTCCAAGATTTTTGAACTTTTAGCTTTCCACGTTTGCTGTTTTGACTATTCTCTTTTCCTATGAAACTTATTTGCAGTGCCTACAAGAAAGGGAAAGCTGAGTGGACTATCCCTGGCCCAGCTGGGAGAAGAGTAGGTCATGGTCATCTGTAGCCATTCCAGGTTTCTAGGGCTAATTCAAGTGGTCTTCGGGAAAGACTGGTCTGGGAGTGGTAATCAATAAGGAAACAATTGTAATGATAAATGCCAGAGAAAAGCTGGGGACAGATTGGTTGAGAAAGAAGAAAGTGATTTCAAATAGGCAGGACGAATTAGTACGACCCAGTGATTGAATGTGAGCGCAGTGATTGGTGTGTATTAAGGATCTAACAAGGCAAGATTTCAAATCCAGGTCACTCTTGAGAGCTGGACCACTACTGACATCCATCTTGTGAGTACAACTGGGAGAGGAAACTTTCCTTACAGATCAGAGTACAATGTTTTGCAAGTATTTGTGCAAGCAGTATCTTAACAGGTGTTCTTGTAAATGCAGTTATCTTTTGTTTTCGTTTTTTTAGTTATTACAGGCATCCATATGGCAGTTAGGAATTGAAGGAGACGGTAGCAAAATCTCAAGTTTGAAACAAATTTGGCAAAGGTAGCCAATTATTAAAAGAACCTTCTCCACTTCTTTTTCTCATCTGGTGTGTGGTCTTTGCCGCTCAGGCACAGTGTTTCTTTTTTTCCTTTTTTAAATTATTTTTGGCTGCGTTGGGTCTTCGTTGCTGCCCGCGGGCTTTCTCTAGCTGCACTGAGCGGCGTCTACTCTTCATTGCAGTGCATGGGCTTCTCACTGCAATGGCTTCTCTCCTTGCACAGCACGGGCTCTAGGCCCATGGGCTTCAGTAGTTGTGGCTCGCGGGCTCTAGAGCGCAAGCTCAGTAGCTTTGGCGCACGGGCTTAGTTGCTCTGCAGCATGTGGGCTCTTCCCCGACCAAGGATTGAACCCGTGTGTCCTGCACTGGCAGGCGGATTCTTAACCACTGCGCCACCAAGGAAGCCCCTGGTGTTTCTTTTTAATGGCGCCTCTCTTCCTAGAACTTCTTACTTTCCAAGCCTGCAGAGAACTAGCTGTTACACACAGAGAGGCCCCGGAACTCGTGTTTCCACGCCTTCAGATTCGATGGAGCCCAGGTTTCAGGATTGCTGGCCGGGAAGCAGTACGCACCCACGGCCGCTCCAGCCCCGACCTAGTGCCTGACCTTCGGCCGCTGCCTGCGCATAGCTGGGCGCCGGGGCCTTCGAGGACCCGCAACGCGGCGCACATGCCCGTGCCCGCCTTCCGCGTCGGCGAGAAGAAAGGGAGCCCGGACGCGCGGAGGCTGACCCGGAGCCTACCCATGAGGCAGCGCGCCGGCTCCTCGAGAGCCCCCCCACCCCGCCCACGGCTCGGCCGCCTGCTCCGCAATGGGAGCCGCCGCCGTCGCCGCTGTGTAGTTTTTCGTGCTCCTCCTTTTCCTCCTCCTCTTTCTCCTCCTCCTCAGGGCCCTAGTCAGGCCGATCCGCTCCGCTCACGGTAAGCGCCCCCCGCCCCCGCCCGCCCCCGCCCGCCCCGCGCTGCAGCAGGCAGAGGCCCTCCCGCGCGGCCTGCGCCGCCTCACTCCGGGGGCGCCGGGCTGGGGGTGTCGAGGCCGGCGCGGGTCGCCGAGAGCGCCCAGGGCGCGGGGGAGGGGACCGGCTGCGCGGCGGCGGCCGGACCGCCATCTTGCGCCGGCCCTGGCGGGGGAGGGATCGCGGCGCGACGCGGCAGCCAGTTCGGTGCGGCAGGCCGGGGCCGCGCAGGCCGCGGACGACGCCGTTTCCCCGCCCCGCCTCGCCCCCCAGGGCCTGTTTGCCCCTGGCCTGGTTTGGGCTTTTCTTTCCGGAGGCTTCTCCCTTGGTCTAACGTACATTTTGTGCCGCTGTTTGGCGGGGACCCGTGCTCTTCTCGCTCCGGCTCTCCCCCCGAGTCTCGTGAGTCGTAGGCAGAGACCACAGGGGGTGCCGAACTTTGAGGTTCGGGGACCCTAGGGCCCAGGTTCCCCCGCCCGGGTGACCAGTCAGTACCTGCTCACACCCTCCTTCTTGTCAGAGGACTTCCCCGCTGTGCCCTACACGTCCCGTTATTGTCTGTAGGAGAGGGGCCCTGAGGAGAAACGTGGACTTGATAACACAGTTCCCTAACTGAGCTTGCAGGTTTCACTTCGTGAGACGGAAAGAATGATCTCATTCTGAGGTTTTATCCTGCTCTAGAGATGGACGGAGTTCCTCCCAACTTATCTCAAGTGTTAACGCTTTTATGGAGCGATCGGCTAGAGAGGAGAAACGTCGAAGTGAACCCACTTCTACAAGCACGGGAGACCTTCGTTCCAGGGGGTTCTCTTTGTTTGCCAAGAATTGTTAGTTTAAAGAAAAATTCTGTGAACTTAAACCTGATTTATTTATTGTTTTCAGGTTTGAACTGTGTTTTAAGGATTTGACGTTTTTCAGCGGCATTAAACATAAAATTGAAGCATTAGAGGAGCGATTTAAAGTACAAAAGCCACCTCTCTGCAATTGTGAGGTGTCCTGCTTTGGGGGATTACTATGCCAACTCAGGCTGTCTCTAAGCAGAAACTTACTGTGCCTGGTTTGCTTAGAGAAGGCACTGGTTTGCTTAGAGAATTAAGTTGGGGCTGTGTGCTCTCGATGTTTTAAAACATCGTACAAGTACCATTTTAATTGTATCTTGCATTTGTATGGGTCATTGTTACCGGCTGATACGTATTTCCTAACCCCTTTTACAGTGGTCTTTGCTGCTAGAACTGATTTTGAAGGTTAGGAAAGAGAGCTCAGGGTGAGAGGTCTGTAATGAAGTCATGGCTAGGAAGTGATAGAGCCTTTTCTAGAACCTTAGGTCTTCTGATTCCTCATTCAGTGCTCCATTCACTATGTTTCATTTTTTGTGAGAATGAAGTGATTGAGGAAAAGAGCAAAGGAGGCTCACCTACAAAATTTAAGAAGCACTATTCAGTTGCCCCTTCCTTCACATTTTTATTTTTAAGAGTTCATTTCTTAGCTTTTTAACTTCTTGTTATTTAAGTTTTCATGTTATTTTTTTCCCCAGACATTGAAAAGTTGAGTAGCCGGGTTGAGCTCTCCTCATACCCACCACCTAGTTTTTACGGTTGTTACTGTTTTGCCACATTTGCTTTATCCACCTATCTCACGGTTGTTTTTGGTGAACATTTTCAAAACATATTTCATACATCACAACAGTTCACACCGAAGTACTGTGTGTGTCTCAGTATGTATATCATAAGATTAAGGTCAATTTTCTATGTAACTGCAATAGGATAATCACACTTAAAGTTAAGAATAATCCCTACATAATCCCTGATAATCTAATGCATGTATGTAGTATGTATTCACATGTTCTTCACATGTTCCTTGTCCCCAAAATGTTCTTTTTAGTCATTTATTTTGGAAAATCATGCATTACATTTGTGTTAGTTCCTTTTAATTTAGTGTAGTTTCCTCTTTTTTTTTTTTTTAATGACACTGACCTTTTGAAGAGACCAAGCCAGTAGGCTTGTAGAATAACCTACATTCTGTATTTTACTGACAGTTTCTTCCTCATGGGGTTTAACTGTACCCTGTATCCCCTATACTTCCTTTAAGCTTGAACCTAGGTCTAAAGGCTTGAGTAGATCAGGCTAAATATTTTTGGCAAGAATACTTCACAAGTCATGCAGTGTACTGCTCATTATACAACATCAGAAGGCACGTAAAGTGGGGTTATCCTGTTGGTAATCCTAAATTTGATCTCTTGGATAAGATGGTGACAGACTATCTTTCCATTGTAAGCATTTCCCTTTGCAATTAGTAGATAGTCTATGGGGTGATATTTTGGCATTAGTATTTGGTAAGAGTTTTACTGCAGTAATCTGATAACATAGTTGGGAGCAATTGTCTAGAAATGGGTGTTTGGGGATGAAGGAGGGGAGCAGTTTTGAAGGTTAGAACTAACTTATCTAGTTTAGGAAACTTGGAATTGCTGCTCTAGTTGACATCAGAGCCTACAGTGGCTAGGGGAGAGGAGACAAAGTAGATATCAGACTTTGCCTCCTCTGAAAGTTTGCTCAAGACCCTTGTAGGCGTAGTGAGCTGTGAGACAAAGAAAGTTCTGGGGTAGTTTGGTTTTGGAGGACTACAAACCTCAGCATCCCCACTTAAACTCATTCTTTCCAGTTAGGCTATCTCGTCCAGTCCTGCTTCTTCAGTCCAATGTTTTACTACCCAGCATTGGCTTCCTTAGTAAGGGAGAGGAGGTCAAAGGAAAGGAATAAATAATTTTGTACCCTTCTCTCCCACACTGTTTTCTTTATTGAAGAGAATATTTAGAACCATACCAAGATTTCTTTTTCTTTACTAATTGGGCAGGGGATGTACCTATGCGGAATAACAATTTTAAATAGAAAGTAAATGATAGTTTTAGATGACAGGAAATTGGAGATTATTGACAATATATTTTGTTATTTCAAAAGTAACTTTTGAATGATAAGAAATATTTTTGACATACTAATTAAATATATAGTCCTGAATAGTTTATTTTTTCCTGCTTCAGAGGACTCAAAAATATTTGATTTTTCAGTCAAGTTGTTTTAAAAATATATAATGATTTGATTTACTTGGTAACTTTTTTCAA
Organism: Delphinus delphis; assembly: GCF_949987515.2. Taxonomy (NCBI): domain Eukaryota; kingdom Metazoa; phylum Chordata; class Mammalia; order Artiodactyla; family Delphinidae; genus Delphinus; species Delphinus delphis. Next base: position 145,686,785 of record NC_082684.1, read on the forward strand.
AAATGTGTGTTTGGGATTTTTATTGATTTTTGCAGAGCAGTTTTGTTTTAAGGATTCTTTTAATTCTCAATGTAACAGGAAAAATAGATACCACTCTTTATCTTCTAGATCAAAAGGAACTTTTATTTTTTAAACATTTTAAATTATTTTATATTTAAAATGTTTTTATATATTTTATATAATTTTATATCATATAATTTATATAATTAACAGAAGAATAAAGGAGTAATGTAAAACAACTTATTAGAGCTTTTAATAAGAATTCAAACATAGCAAATATTTTTGTATATACTTAGAAAAATAAGAAACAAAAAAATATATTTCATGCGTCTAATTAAATACTACCCCTACAATTAATATGCATCACATTTTAATGCTCTTGGCAAATACTATAATTGTAGCCCACAATTTTTTGGTTTTTTTTTTTAGTTTTTTACCCTCACAAAGAGCATCTTCCTTTATTCTTCTCTCTTACACTTGTGCACAAGAATATTGTAGCTAGAGGGTAAGACAGAATTCTCTTATAGTTTCTGCAAGTGCTTTTCCTAGTTGCATGAGGAATGTTCTTCTTGGTAACCTACAGTTTTGTAATTGAAACTTTCCCCATACAGTGATCATAATATCAGTCATAGGCCATCATCTTCAAGTCATTATTTTGCAAGTACAGTTGACCCTTGAACAACATGATTTTGAACTGTGCAGGTCCACGTGGATTTTCTTTTTCAATAAAAGTGCTACAGTACTATACGATCAGCAGTTGGGTTGAATCCATGGATGCCGAACCATGCATACAGAGGGGCCAACTAATACACACTGATTTTCAACTGCACGGGGCTTGGTGCTCCTAACCCCTGTGTTGTTCAGCAATCAACTGGATAGGTTCTAGCTTTCATAATCAGTGTCTAGCCCTCCTTTAGTCTTTTTATACAGTACAACTCTCTCCAGGTTAACTTATGCAGGATTTTTAAAAACTGATGGGCTTCCCTGGTGGCGCAGTGGTTGAGAGTCTGCCTGCCGATGCAGGGGACACGGGTTCATGCCCCGGTCCGGGAGGATCCCACATGCCGCGGAGCGGCTGGACCCGGGAGCCGTGGCCGCTGAGCCTGCGTGTCCGGAGCCTGTGCTCCGCAACGGGAGAGGCCACGACAGTGAGAGGCCCGCGTACTGAAAAAAACAAACAAAAAAACCCAACTAACTGATGCTTGAGAATGCATTGAGCTGAGAAGAGTACTAGTTTTTCTTAGGACAGTAAGAATCATCAAATATCTTTGAAAACCAGATTATGTGCAGTTGACTTCTCTTCCTTTCCCTTTGTGAAAATTCACAGAAGTTCAACCTTGTTCTTCCTGATATTGCCAACTGAGGAAAATCTCTCACTAGATAATACTAAGCCAATTCTAAACTTATAAAAATTTGTCACAAGTTGTATTTCTGACAGAATTTTCAAATTCTTTTGTCAATTCTTGTAATAATCTTGGTTCTGCTCTCACCCCTTTTATGAATCACCGTGTAGCTATGCATTTTTCAAGCTTACAGTGTTACACTGTCACATGTTGCCCAGATTTTTAGTCTATATTTTTCAGGATTGAAGCTTGCCTGAAATGGGCAACATTGTCTGCATGTGAGTAACTCATCAACTGTCATACGTGATCCTGGAACATAGTGATTTGAGATTTCAGATACTTCCCCAGTAGGTTCTTGCTTATCATTCCTTCTGGATCTTTTTGCAGTGTGCATCATCAGATGCAACATTTGAAGGATTTTTTGAAAACTTGTATGGTTTAAATTTTTGTTGAAAGGAAGATGGCCATCTTTGCTTTATAATTACAAGGTATTTTCAGTTTTAGATTTCTAGACACCAATTAGAATAATCAATCCAATGAATTAAAATTTCTGCATCATCTATTTCCTTCTAGTCACCATTGTATACACCTGCATTCAACACTTCTCCACTTATGAACTGTATCAAGTTAAATTTTAGCCCACAGACGTGAAGGATGAAAGAATACTGTCAAAATAGCATGGTCCTGCATTTAGCAAATGCAGGACCTCCTTTTAGCAAAATAGCATGGTCCTGCATTTTTGTAAAAACATGGCATGATGAAGTTCTTCCTGCTGAATGAGAATACTGTATTTCCTTTTAGTTTTTAGAAATATATTGTTCACTCGTTGATTGTTGAGTTTGAGAAAATCTATCTAGGGACTTAGTCTAATTACACTTAGTCTGAGATTTCCCAAAGTTCACTGTCATTATTACAGTCTGAAGTGCTTGCTATCTACCTTTGCATTTATCTTTAGTTTCATCTAATAATTCTGAAATGTCTCCTCTGTTAGTTTTCTTCTGTTCATTATTAACAGAAAATAAAAAGTTCTGAGTTCATAACAGTAGTCAGTGAAAACTAAAGCAGATGAAAGGGTCTGCCACCCTAAAATATGCCACTTTGACATAAGGATTATTTTGAGCAGAAGGCAATTGAGAACCAACAGATGCAGGAAGAGCCCTCTTCCCATCCCCCCCCTGCCCCGCCCAAAATTAACTGCCTAAAAGCAGGGCGTACATTTCTTTTTGTGAAGGTTCTTACCTTACTGCACCAGGAAAGGAAGAGTGACTCTTATCACCTAAGATGGAGAGTTGATAGATGAGTTTGCATAAACAGACCCAACTAAAATAACACTTATCTTCCATTAGTTCTGCCATGCATTTCCTAGTTTCTTCCCCAGGATTTATTGTCTCTCAAAGCCCCAATTCCCTTTCCTTTGTTAAAATGGTATATACACCCTGAGTCTAACTGCTTCTTTGAGTTTTACTTCTTTTCTGTGAACTCCAGTGTATGTAAATATTAATAAAAATTATGTGCTTTTTCTCCCGTTGATTTGTCTGTTGTTAATTTAATTCACAGGCCCCAGGTACTGCAACCTAAAAGGGTAGAAGTAAAGTTTTTACTTCCTGACACAGACTACAAAGATAATGCCTTGAGTCTTCTATACCTTTTGGGAAGCTGATGCAGTATTTTGTGCAAAACAATAGGAAAACTCAAGAAAAGAAAGGTGAAGGATAATGTATTAGTGATGATTTATTTCACTCTCGCGTTATCCTTCTAGGCAATTAAAACATTCTTCTGTTTTCTTATTATTTTAGTTTTTTTAAAGCATAGTTGGGAAAAATTGATGCTCAGTGGTGAAATAACACCTAGGATGATGGAATTAGCAAAATATTTTGAGGTGTAGGAAGAATAAAATCACTAATATCCCATAATGTATCTTAGATTTATAAAAGGAGTCTATGGGCTCACCTAGTAATTGTAAGATAGAATGATTTTTATTCTATTTTAAAGTAATAAGTTACTTTTCCCTTTGTTGTTTGAAGATCTCTAGGAAACAAAGTCATAAAATATTAATTTTTAAAACTAGAACTGCTAAGGAAAGAAAATTAAAAACTGAACCTATGGACTCTGATAGTGTGCTGAAGGTTAATGGTTAGTTTGGACGGTAAGGTGCAGAGTTACACTGCTTTCCAGCACTGCTTTCCTCCTACTACTATGATAGGTTTTTTTCACCCTTTTGCACTCCATCTCTAATGGAGTAAGGGTTCTACAAGGTTCTCCCTTTACCACGTACGTATCTTATGAAGCTGGATTTTCCTCACTTCAACAAAACAAGATGGTGTAACAGATTGAATACAGAAGCAGATAAGAGAATCCAGCTGTCTTTATGAATACAGATATTAAAATTAATGAGATTGTAAAAATGGAAAACAATGCCACTCTAAATTTTTGTTTTGGAAAATACAGCTATTTTTTATAAAAGTATTTGTGTTAATATGCAATGGGTTTGTTATAGTCACTTTTAAGTAAATTAATATATATTTCTTAAATTTCTCAGGTTGGGTTTGTAGGCTTCATCCTTAGAAGTTAATCAACTACACTCTTTTTTGCCAGGTTTGATTTCTTCAGCATGACAGCTGCCTGAATGCCTTTCAGTTGAGGGATATTAACCAAAGCAAAGATCATTAGTCTATGAAATAATTTGCTCCTTGCTTCTAGGCTCTACCCATGTGTTCCTTATTTTGTGGGTATTTGTTCTTAACCTTTGGCACGTTTGAGAAGCAAAACTTGGAGGGTTTGGGAGAGGTCTGGGGATTTTAGGTATATCCTAATCCCTATCGCCTTTGTTTACTCACTCATTTTGCTTTTCCTATTCAGGGTTTAAGATTATCTGACTTTGAACTATACAGGATTGCTGACTGCTGATAGAAAGGTCCTCATGGAACAAAATGCACCATGGAAGTGGCTTTGTTAAATTCCATGAGGAAAAATAAATAATATATCTCCCAACTGTATTGAATAGCAAAAGGTAAATAAGAAAATTGACACTACTTTTGACACTACATTGTTAGTATTTGTGTTTTTTTGAGAAGTTATAACACAAGATATCTTTCTAATTTTTCATTTCTTTTATTGTAGTGTTTTAGTGACTATAAAGTATTTCATGGTTATATTTCTTCCTCAAAATAAATAGTATTTGGAGATGGGTGGTATTATCCTTTATAGATGAGGAAATTGAGTTTCAGAAAAAGTTCATTTCATTCATTGTAATACTGGGTGCCAGACACTGCATATTCATTTTGTAAGGTGTGATACCGTGGTCTTCCCTCACTTCACCTTCAGCGTTTCTAGCTCAGAATTGTGTTCTCTTCTCTTTGGGTTAGACAGTGCAGGCCTGGCAGCACAGCCTCTGGTGGAAGTGCCAGCTCCTAGAGCATTTGGTCTATTCTCTGCCTCACTGCATTCTGGAAGCTTCTGGTACTAGTATAACCAAGCTCTGCATGCATTGGTGGAGAGTTATTGAAGAGTTTGGAATTGATAAGTGACACAATAAAAGCATTATTTTAGGAAATTGTTAATTTGGTGCTTCTGTATTGAATGGATGAAAGCAGATAGATCTGGATGCTGAGAGACAGTATAAAGTGAATCTTATAAAGTAAATCTGATGCTATAGGTGTGAGGTTCTAAGGGCCTGAACAAGTACTTATGAATGGAAAGGCAAGGTTGGTTGTGGGAAATATTTTGAGGGAAGACTGTAGGACTGGGGAATTGATAGGATGAATGAAAGAGGGAAACATTGAAAAAAAACTGCAAAAGGGTGACAGTTTCATTTGAGGAAAAAGAGAAAGGCAAAAGTAGAATTGTTAAAAATCGGAGTAAGATTAATCTAACATAAAATTTACCATTCTTGACTAAAGTGTACAATTCAGTGGCATTTAGTATATTCACAATGTTGTGCAATCATCAGTGCTATCTAATCCCAGAATATTCTCAGTTTCTCAAACCCTTACCCATTAAGCAGTCTCTCCCCGCTTCTTCCCTCTCCCCCAGCTCCTGGCAACCACTGATCTGCTTTCTGCTCTATGGATTTGCTTATTCTGCGCATTTTATATAAATGGAAGCATAACATGACTGACTTCTTTCACTTTGCATAATGTTTTCAAGGTTCATCATGTTGTCACCTATATCAGTACCTCATCTTTTTTTAATTCTCTTGTATGGATGTATCACATTTTGTCTATCCATTCATCAGTCAGTTGATAAACATTTAGCTTGTTTCTACTTTTTGGCTATTATGAATAATGCTGTAGAACTAATTTTTGAGGGAAAGTTAATGTTCAGTTTTGGAAATATTGAATTTGAGGTGAGCTTAAATATCCATATAGCAGTTTTCAGCAGTTAAGAGATGAAGGACTGAAACATAGTTAAGAAGTTAGGGTTGGAAGTTAATATTTGATGATTTTATAGGCTGCTATTGAGAACTGATAGCTAAGACTATGAAGTTTATTAGATTTGTCTTTTAAGAAACAATTTGTGTAGGGCTAAGGTCTAAACTTTATAGAACCTGACTTTACATTGTTTAAGAAGGAAGGGAATATGAAGAATCTGTAAAGAGTTAAAAAGGAGGAGATGGATAGAGAACCAGTCTATTGGCATAGAGAAAATTACTGAGGAGCATGTCTCAAGAAATTGGGTTAGGACTTCCCTGGGGGTCAGTGGTTAAGACTGTGCTTCCACTGCAGGGGGCGTGGGTTCGATCCCTGATCGGGGAACTAAGATCCTGCATGCTGTGTGACATGGCCAAAAATAAATACCCTCATAAATAAATAAAAGGTTTAAAAAAAAAAAAGAAATTGGGTTAAAATTGATGCAAGATAAGGAAAATGAAAATGGAAGAAAGGGTTATTTGATTTGGCTGTTGGAAAGATTATTGGGATCTTAAGATGGATACCTTCAGCAGAATACTGTGTGGTAGAAAATGTAGCTGTCCTGCTGTGCTCAGCTCAGTTTTGACTGACAGAGTGGGTGGTGGTAACTGCTGTAGCCTGGATCAGGATCAGCAGGAGGTTTTAGAATACTTGGACCAAATGGAGATGGTGCAAAGAGAGATTCCCCATACCTTGTTGTAAAGAAGGGTTGCTTTTATCAGTACATAGGAACTTTTAATGATTGTGCTGATTTGGATTGCTTTGTAGATTTAAGTAGTCTGCTCAAGCACAGGCTTTCTACTTATTAATATTATATTAACATTTTTTGTGTTAACAGAAATTTTAAAATTCTAAAAAGTTGGTTTGTCATGATGATTTGATACTTGAGATGTTTGCTCTGAATCAGTATCTGTTAAATAGATCTTGATATTGTTGGGAGTTCTGAGTTAAGCCATCAAACAGGCTTACTTATTAAAATGCAATTTATATTGTTTATTTAAAATTATTGGGGATTTCCCTGGCGATTCAGTGGTTAGGACTCCACGCTTCCACTGTGGGGGGGCCTAGGTTCAGTCCCTGGTCAGGGAGAACTGGGATCCTGCATGCCACGTGGGTGGCCAAAAAAAAAAATTATCAACTGTTATTTTTTTTTTTTCAGGAATTTACTTGCTTCGAATAAACTCAAGAATTTCATTCTGAGTGTTGTTTCATTCTTTACGTTGTACTTGAGAGTTTCTAGAAAATCTTTGGGTACAGTAGGTAGATTACTAAAATTCTTAATTTCTAATTCCAAAATGAACTTTCATAATTCAGCATTCTCAATTAGGGCAGTTTTTTTACTGAAATATGACAAATCCCCCTTTTCTTTCAGTCTAGGCAAAAAATTTACAAATACTAGATGAATATGTTTACAATATTAGGGTTGGAAGGATCCTTGGGGATCTTGAAAGTGACCATTTTCAATTGCATAATGTTTGAACTCTTCATATTTTTCTTTGGTGATCTGTCACATCTCAAGTTTATCTCATTTCCTGATATTTTAACTGCTGATTGTTTTGTTCTTATATGAAATGTGCCTCCCTGTTATTTTGGTCTTGTTCCTGGTGGAGGCAAATAATATGTGGCTGAAATCTCTGGCCTTCAAAGTGCCTGGGTTTGAATCCTTGTTCTACCACTTAGTTTTGTTACTTTGGATAAGGTGCTTAATCTCTATAATTCAATTTCCACAGCTGTAAAGCAGGGACACTAATGGTGTCTGCCTCATAGAATTTTTTTGGGATTGGATGAAATGCATTGGATGCATGTATTTAATTAATTAGCAAATGGTAATAATTGTCATTATAAATAATAACTTATTATAACTTATAATAGTATGTAATGAATTAAGTAGTTGTATTGAAGCTCAAACTAGGAATGAAATTCTCTAGTTTACTCAAAACAAGTAAATATTAGCAGTGTTGTTATCGTTATTATCACTTGAGCCACAAGGAACGAGTCACCCTCTTGCCTTTTTTCTTATGACAAACTTTAAAATATCTGTAAACAGCTTTCACTTCTACCACCCCTGCCTCACGGTCTCATGTTTTTCCTAGGTTAGATATATTAGTCCTTTGACCTAGACAAAGCTTTAATTTTAATTCTTTGTAGTGGGCATCTGTTGTTTTTACTACCCAACATCCATTCACCCTTACCTCCCTTACCTTGGTAACATATGTCTTGATCTTGATTTTCCTGTGGGGAACCATCCCCTCCTCCAGTATTTATCTTGTGGGTGGTGTGTTGTACCCGCCTCCCCCCTCCCCCGCCCCTTTTGGGTCTCTGGTACCAGGAGGATCAATAGTGATTGGTTTAGGGAAGGGCATATGACTTTAGCCAAGCCAGTCAACTCCAATCAGAGCTGGTCCTTTTATCATTGTCCTGGTCTTGAATGTTGGAAGGTGTTAAGTTGAGCTACTGTAGTCATTCACAATGGGAGGACCCTTTCTGAGGATAGAATCAGAATAGAGGAAGTGAAGCCTAGGGATGGAGAGAGAAAAACCAGGTTTACGTATCATTGTTTAAAATGTGCCTACAGCAAATGCTGTAAATGAGCCAATAAATTCTCTTTTGCATAAGCCAGTTTAAGTTGGGTTTTCTTTCTGTTACTTAAAAGTTGAAGGAGTCATAGCCAATACACAGTATTTCAAGTGGGGATTGAATCCGACAGAATAGAATAAAACCATCATCTCTTTGACTTTAGACTCAAATTCTTCTATTTTGACACTGTATCACAAGTCTGATATTATCAGTTCCTGCTTAAAATCCCCTCAGTGGCTTTCCAGTTGCTCTTTGGGTAAGGACAGAATTCCTTAACATGGTCTTCAAAGTGCAGCATTGTTTGACTCCTATCTTACCTCCCATTGTATACCATCTTGCTCTCTTTTCCAGTCACACTGGTTTCTTTTCAGTTTCTTATATTTGCTGTGCCATGGATCTTTTGCACATGCTGTTGCTTTTGCATGGAATGCTTTCTTCCCTCTCCTGTTTGCCTAGTTAACTCTAACTCATTCTTCAAATAACAATTAATCATTGCTTCCTTAGGGGAGCCAGTTTTGATTATGCTAACTAGACCTAACTTCCTTACTCTGAGTTTTAAAATTCCTTGTCCATAGCCTTCATAGCACATATTGTCAGTTTAATCTGTTTGTATGAGTGTTTGTCTCTGTCTCTAGACTGTAAGGTTCATGAGTGCAAGACCTGTGTCTTAATTTTTGACCGTCATTGTATTCCTGCCTGGCACGATGTCTGGCACATAGTGCATGTTTATGTACTTTTTATTTTTGGATGTGAACCACTTTTAAAGTCTTTATTGAATTTGTTATGATATTGCTTCTGTTTTTTGTTTTGGTTTTTTGGCCCTGAGGCATGTGAGATCCTAGCTCCCTGACCAGGGATTGAACCCTCACCCCCTGCATTGCAAGGCGAAGTCTTAACCGCTGGACTGCCAGGGAAGTCCCTAGATGTACTTTTTAAATGAATGAACTTTGGACTTACTGCCTCTCTGGTAACTAAAACTGATAAATAGTATATCTTCAATTTATATTTTTTGTAAATTTTGGTTTTTGAGCAAATACAAAACTAATTTTATGCTAGATTTTACCATTCATCCTACTTTGTTGAGATCTTTTGAAAGTCTCTTTTGTTATTTAACATGCATTATACTATTTACTCATCTATAAATGTAATCTGTACACAGTATGGTCTTTATCCAAATTATTGCTGTGAATATTGCCCTTTGTTAAGATATATAAGACATTGGAATGCCTTTCTTATTCCTGAACCATAACCGTATCTGCATCTTCAATCAGTATTATTATCCACTGCATCACATAGCAAACTCTGATGTGTGGGACTGGGGGTAGGGCAGGGGAAGGAATAAGGATTCATACTTTTTACTCTACACACTTCTGTATGTTTGAGTCCCCATTTAATGAGTATTTTTACTTTAAAAAAAACACTAATGAAAACATCCTTCCTTTAGAGATTAAGGGGTATGTTTCTCCCATGGTGGGGCATTTCCAAATCCTCCAGCTGGATGTGATTACTTTTTTTCAACCCCTGACCTAGAGATTCTTAGCCTTTTTGGTTCATAAACCTTATAACAGTTTGATGCCCCAGAAAATGTATGTGTGCACAGAATTTTGCACAGTTCTTATTTCTGTGGTTTCCTCAGCACCTTGTCATGAACCTCTGCTATAGCATTTCCAATTTTTATTTTTGTTATCTTTTTTGGAGTATAATTGCTTTACAATGTTGTGTTAGTTTCTGCTGTACAACGAAGTGAATCAGCTATATGTATACATATATCCCCTCCCTCTTGGACATCCCTCCCCACGCCATCCCACCCATCCAGGTCATCACAGAGCACCGAGCTGAGCTCCCTCTGCTATATGGCAGGTTCCCACTAGCTATCTGTTTTATACATGGTAGTGTATATATGTCAATCCTAATCTCCCAATTTATCCCTCCGCTTCCCCCCTGTGTCCACATGTCCATTCTCTACATCTGCGTCTCTATCCCTGCCCTGGAAATAGGTTCATCTGTACCATTTTTCTAGATTCCACCTATATGCATTAATGTACAATATTTGTTTTTCTCTTTCTGACTTACTTCACTCTGTATGACAGACCATCCACATCTCTACAAATGACCTAGTTTCTTTCCTTATTATGGCTGAGTAATATTCCATTGTATATATGTATCACATCTTTATCCATTCATCTGTCATTGGACATTCCAATTTTTATTATTGCAGCTACCATGCCCTGTTTCGTATGATATTTATATATTTATCATAATCCCCCTACCAGATAGTTTCTTGAGGTAGGGACTTTTTTCTTTGAGGATTGTGCCTTGCGTTAGATAGAAAATGGTTAAGTGTATTATTTTTTTAAACTTTTAATTATTTGTATTATGAAGTATTTTTATTGTTTTTCGAAAATCTGAGCTCACTAACTTGGAGAATTGGTTTTCACTTGTAGTGGAGGTAAAAGAACCCTTTTCCTTTATCCTCTTAGGTTAAGTGCCTGGGATCTGCAAATTAAGTTGATGAAAGACAGATTAATAGGAGAAAAGGTGTACAAATTTTATTTGATGTTAATTTAACTTTTACGTTAATGGAGGTGTTCATCGAAAAAAACGAAGACTAATGAGGTGGTTAGACATGGGGGCTTATATACCATTTTTTTAAAAGATGGTAAATTTCGGGAGAGTGGCAGGTCAAAGGAAAAGAGGTTTGGGCTTCTAGGAGTGGTAAATTGAGGGAATGTATACATATGGGGGAAACTAATGGAAGATTAGGGCTATTTTAGTAAGGTTTGTTTGTGCAGCCCCATCTCGATGCCGACTTTCTGTCTCCAGTGATAATGGTAGTTTTTCCTCCTCCTGGAATGGGAGAGGGAAAGGGGAAGACCTTCACAATGGGAAATGTATGTCCTGCTTTTAGACAGATAGGAGGAGGGCAGAGAGCTCTTTCTGTGTTTCCTGCTTCTTAATTGCTGAAGTGGCATATGTTGATCTCCTATAGGCTTTAAGGAATTCTGGATTTCTTCTAATTTCAGAGAATTAAAGTGTTAATTCTTTGATTACCTACCTTCAGAGAATGAAGTTTTTTCTGTAAATTAGGAGGTGGACAGGAGAAGCTGGCCTAATTGCTTTTTAAGCCTTATTCTTGGAAGTAGCTAGGGCAGCCTCTTTCAAGACCTGGATTTTCCCTATCCTTGTTCTGATCTCATTGTAGGCCACTTCTTTCAAGGCTGACTCCCAACCCTTCCCCTTCTCTGTTTGCGTCTTTCTCTTAAGATTCCTGAATGAATCTTTTTTTTTTTTTATTTTGCCGTACGCGGCCCTTTCACTGTTGTGGCCTCTCCCGTTGCGGAGCACAGGCTCCGGACGCGCAGGCTTAGCGGCCATGGCTCACGGGCCTAGCTGCTCCGCGGCATGTGGGATCTTCCCGGACCGGGGCACGAACCCATGTCCCCTGCATCGGCAGGCGGACTCTCAACCACTGCGCCACCAGGGAAGTCCAATCATCTTTTTTTAAAATGACATTTGAAATTTTTGGTTTATTTTAAAAATAAAACTATGTAATATCCATACTCTCCCTTTTGAAGGTCGTTTTCTCCCTTTCTTGAAGTGACCATTTCCAGAAGGCAATGTTCTACTTCAAATAAAAATTAGAGTCTTTCAGAAATTGGGTGAGATTTGATGAAATATCTTCTAGAGTTTCTGTAATTCCCCAGTATTTTGTCTGCAGTATTTTAGCTGCTAGTGATCAGATGTTTTTAGTTGTACATTTTGTGTGGTTAGAATGTGCAATTTTCAAGAATAAGTCTGTGGTTTTTAACAGTAACAACTAGACTGATTCTGAAAAAGATAGATGTTTAGTTTTCTAACAATAAAACAAAAGCCATAAAAGGAGGAAATACTGATTTAAAATTTCATCTACTTAATGTTTTTAAATAAAAATTATAAGTTATTTATAAAATTTCAAATTTAAATACCTGAATTTTATGAAATCAAATTTCTGTGGGTCTCTCTTTCAATTATATACAGGTTTATCTTATGATTTAAGGTTTCTATTTGCGTGACTTGTCTTAGAATGTCAAAGTAGACGTGATCATTCTCTGCTTTTCTAATCCTGTTAAAATTAATTTCCACGATGGAATCAGTAGGTGATGGATACTAAGTGATAAAAAACTGGAATTTTAAACATGACTCTTCTTCTTCAAAAGACCGTATGCTTTTAAGATAATGAACATTAAATTAAAATTAATTTTTAGTATCTCCTTGAGATAGTGGAAATTCTTGAGAGATCATAAAACCAGGGTTGGAAATATTAGATTGTTACTCATAGTTAAGAACCCACTTCGAATCCTTAGAGCTCTCTTCATTTGGGATTAGAATTCTAAAATTATAGACCTCCATTTCAGTATGACGTTAATGACAAAGACTAAAGAATTATTTATAAAATGAAATAGAACATAAACCAAAGCTTTAAGTCAGTGGGATGATTTGAATGCCTGATTTCTTGTGAAATTTGTGAGAGGAGAAAAGTGATAAATCAGACTTTTTTGAACAATGTTCCATGACCCTGTGTCATCCAAATCATTCCTCTGAAGAACTCTTCTAAGTATATAAACAAAATTGTTAAAGGTTTAATGTTTCTTATAGCTAGCATGTTAATCTTAGACTAAATTTATGTTAGTTGAACTTTATTTTTATGTGTTATTTTGAATATAAATTTTCACCGTTTGAAATGATTATATTAATTTCTGTTTCACATTTTCCCTTTTTTTTTTGATGTGGAACATTTTTAAAAATATTTATTGAATTTGTTACAATACTTCTTTTGTTTTATGTTTTTGGTTTTTTTGGCCCCAAGACATGTGGGATCTTAGCTCCCCGACCAGGGGTTGAACCCACACCCCCTGCATTGGAAGGCGAAGTCTTAACCACTGGACCGCAAGGGACGTCCTCTCACATTTTCCCTTTTATGTTAAGTTAATCATATCTGGTTTTGTTGTTGCCAACTTCTTGGTTAGTAATGTAACCCCCAATTAAAACATAATTTTTTTTTTTTTTTTTTGCGTTACGCGGGCCTCTCATTGTTGTGGCCTCTCCTGTTGCGGAGCACAGGCTCCGGACGCGTAGGCTCAGCGGCCATGGCTCACGGGCCCAGCCGCTCCGCGGCATGTGGGGTCTTCCCGGACCGGGGCATGAACCCGCGTCCCCTGCATCGGCAAGCGCACTCTCAACCACTGCGCCACCAGGGAAGCCCCAACGTCATTTTTTATGATGAAAAAAAAAACAAAGATTAACTTCATAATGTGATTTCTTGGATTATTTTTTCGAATAACTCTAACTTTTGGGGTCTGGTTAGATGGAGAACTTAACCATTTACCTTATTCTTCACATTCACTTTTGTATTCTATTTACCACCTACTCATTTTTAAAAATGATTTTTTTAGAATTAAATTATGGGGATGCATATATAATGAAAGTGCTTTTTTAAAAATGGAAATGGTATAAGACACTTTATCCAAGTGTTAATTTTTATATGTTGGTAATTTTGAATTAGATACTTATTTTATTCTATAAGATTAGTAGAGTGTATAATTTAAGTGTTGATAAATTATAGGTGTGTGTTATGTGCATATGAGGGTTTAACATTTTATATGTTACTGAGTGTTTTAACTAGTTTATAAATGCTTTTTTAAAAGATGAAAATATCGCAGGATAGATTAGACAGCCACATTCCAGAAGGTTTATTTATAAAGCTAAACTTTTATTATGAGGGATCTACTGTAATGAAGATCCTGTAAGACAAAATGATTTCTAAATGCTCAGCTGATAGCTAGCTTATAAATTTCAGTATAATAATGAAATTGTGATCTGTTTTTAGAGTTCTTTAAAATGGGATTTAGCCCAGAGTTAAAAGTGGTTAAGATTTATTCAGTGATTTCTGTGTGCCAGGCATTGAGCTATGTGCTTTATGTATATTATCATTTCATCTCCATTATAACTCTGTGAATTAAGTTTTATATATATATATGCATATATATGCATATATACGTGTGTGTGTGTGTGTGCATGTGTGTGTGTGTGTGTGTGTAGGCAAAGCACAGAGATTAACTAACTTGGCCAAGGTCATACGGTTAATAAGTAGTTGAGTCAGAGTTTGAACCTATTATTCTTCACCAAATTTTACTGTTTATGGTTAATAAATGTTTAAAGTATACATTAAAGTATAAAAAGCTGAATTAAACCTTAGAGATAATACAACTGAACTAAGAGCTGAGACCCAGAATTGTAAGGTAGCTTGACTGAAAGTTGTGCCAGTGCTGGGGCTATGACTTGCTTCTTCTGGCTTCTAGCCTAGTACTCTTTTTATGTGTAGACTCCACAGCTGTGGATTGTGGAATGGCTTAATTTCCCCCTTACCAGAGAGTGTATAGGACTAAATGCATTACTTTTATTATTTAACACAGTGACATTGCATCAGGTGGTATCTATCAATGGCTAAAAGTAAAATTTTCAAACCGTTTAAAATTTAGACCCCACATTTCCTTTGACTTAAATTTTTTGTAGGAAAAAATCCTTAAGATATAGTTTAATTTTAGATATATAAAATCTGAAACAAAAAATAATAAAGTAGAAATTATAATTTTTTATGTGAGCAGTCTCCAAAAGTCAATGAGTTATAATATAAAAAAGTCTTGTAAGTCATTTACTTGGAATTCATTTAGAAACAATCATATTAAACATGGTCATATAATTTCTACCTGAGTCAGTAGCTGAAGTGTAGTGTATTCTCTTCTTCTGGCTGTTTTGGAGCCACCCCTGAGCTGCAGAAGCTGTTGAAACCTTTTGGAGCTTTGAGATCCCCACTGCATACCTTTGTTGGATATTTCACTGCACTGGCAGCTGAATTCCATGCCTTACCACTAAAATTCTGAAGCGGTGACTTGAGAGATTTTGACCGTGATAGTTTTGGCGTGTTCCAGTGGCTGACATGCCAAAGGAATCCATTAAAGTGTTTGTTTATTAACCAGAATGAAATAAGGCAATGACTCTTTAGACCAGCATTGTCCAGTAGAAATGTTCTGTAGCTGCACTGTCAAATGCAGTAGCCACCAGCCACATGTGACTTTGAACATTTGCAATGTGGTTAGGGAAACTGAGGAACTGAGTTTTAAATTTTATTTAGTTTTAATTAAACTTAAATAGTCACCTGTGGCTAGTGGCTACTGTGTTACACAGTGCAGCTTTTGGCTGAATTACAGTTCTAATTGCCAGCTTTTTAGTGTGTTTGCTAGTGTGTCAGTTGAGGTTCCTAAGTAGCTACTATGATCCTCAGGCTTCTGAAGTAGGTTATCTTAAAGTCATCTTTATAGTCATAGGCAGCGGATATCTTGTTCATATGGACAGGTCATTTATTAATTGAATATTTGTAAATTGAGTACTAATTTTAAAGTTTTGCTAAATGATATTTATATGATCACTTAACAAAAATGTTATATGTGAGTCTCATAAGCTGTGTAATTAAGGCTCTTAGAGAATATTCTGTATTCTTGGTACTAGGAGGTCCTTAATGTTGAGCAAGAATTGTCATGTATCTGCTTAGGTACTGCTGATGTTAGTTTAGGGGCAAGCTACAACTATTCAAATAATTGAGTTAAAGAGACCTCATAACTTGGTGAATTTAGTTGAACACAATATTCACTAGAGTCTCTTGTAATAGTAATTTAAACATTTGTAGCAATAACTTCTGAGATTAAAATAATAATTTTTCTTTCCTGTGGACTAATTCAATCCAAATAACTTGGAAATTAAAAAGCAGGAAAACTAGCTTTTGTCAGCCTGAGAATAAAGAGGAATGTGAAGATTGTATTAGCTGTGTATCTTAATATTTTAGGTGTCTGCCATCTAATTTTTTACTTTTTTCCTTTATAAGTAAAGCAGTTTTAAAAATTTTTGTATATTTAAAAAAATTTTTGCTATTGTATGTGTGGGAATCCAGAAAGCAAATTCTTGTTTTAAATAAGGCAATTCAATTTTTTAAAAATAGATTTTATTTATTTATTGCCAAGTTGGGTCTTTGTTGCTGCGTGCGGGCTTTCTCTAGTGGCACCAAATGGGGGCTACTCTTTGTTGTGCATGGGCTTCTCGTGGTGGCTTCTCTTGTTGCGGAGCACGGACTCTAGGCACGCGGGCTTCACTAGTGGTGCACGAGCTTAGTTGCTCCGCGGTATGTGGGATCTTCCCAGACCAGGGCTCGAACCCATGTCCCCTGCGTTGGCAGGAGGATTCTTAACCCCTGCGCCACCAGGGAAGCCCCAATTCAAATTTTTATGTGTTTATTCTAAAAGCATTTGTTTTGAATTATAAACATATTTATTATAAATTTTTGAAGGCAAATACTGTGACTTATTTATCTTTGTTTTTTCCCTAGAACTTTGTACATTACCTTACATACAGAAAGCAATGAGTATGATTAGTTTGAATAGTTATTTTTTGAATGAATTAATCTATGATGAAGTACTATATCCAATTAATTTTTTCCTTTTAAGTTTCATTGATTAAAAAACCCAGAGAAATATAAACTAAAACTTATTTAAGATTATGTTGTATTATGGAATGTGAAGAATAGGTAACAGTTAAAGATTAATGTCGCTTAGCATCTGAAAAATTCAGATTTATTAAAATAGTACATTATGAGGCGATTATTCATTTTTACACAAGGATGCTTTTAAAAAAGTATTTGTAATTTAATAATTTCAGACTTCTTCAAATAGTAAGAGCTTAATAGAATCACCATTTCAATTATTAAATTTGGGTTCATTCAAGAAAGAACCAGTTATGTAGAGTGAGTTAAATGTTTATGTTAAACTTATCAAATTTAAAAATTGAGCTTTTTATAGGAAAAATGATTAAGTATGTGTATATTTAATTTAATGAAATCCACTTTAATACTAGGTATCTTCATTTTATAGGAAGGAAAAGAGATAACTTGCTGCCTTGTGTGGAGTCACATGATGATCAAAATTAGATCCAAGAATTTCTAAACCCCAAGTTTCACATTTCAATATTTGGCTTTACTTAAAGTGACTCATAAAATTGACTGATGTCTTGTGTCAGTACTTAAATGACAATTTACAGAAAGTCAGCTCTTCAACTTGATTGGCGACAACGCTTTTCAGCCAAAAAGTAAGTGTTGCTGCCACTACTGATACTAGTGTATGTGGCTTTTGTACCAATAACTTTGCGTCAGGAGAAAGGATGAGAGGTAGGCACATTTCCTTAAAAACAACAACACTTAAAATTGTTAAGGTAGCAAATGCTCACATAAAAACAAATAATGTGAATTAAAATATGAGTAAAGTAGAAATGAAATGATTTCTCTCTGTGCCTGGTGATTGCTACTATTATTAGTTTGGTATACATAGTCATGTATGTTTCTTTTATGCATAGACAAAAATTAATTATTTCTAAAAAAATTGTAAAGCTGTTACGTATCTTCAGTAATTTTTTTCTCAACAATATATCCTGTATATATTGACAATGGCAGTACCGTGCTAAAAAGAGTAAGGAAGATCTTTGTCTTCTGCATGAGTTTGGTAGGGCTGCCATGACAAAGTATCATAGACTAGATGGCTTAAATGACAGAAGTTTATTTGCTCACAATTCTGGAGCCTAGAAGTCTAAGATCAAGGTGTTGGTAGGGTTAGTTCCTTTTGAGGGTCGTGAGGGAAGGATCTGTTCCAGGCCTCTCTCCTTGGCTTATAGGTGGTCATCTGCTTCCTGTGTCTTCAGGGTGTCTTTCCTTAATACGTGTATCTGTGTCCTGATCTGCTATTCTTCTTTCTTTTTTAAAAATAATTAATTAATTTTGGCTGTGCCAGGTCTTAGTTGAGGCACATGGGATCTTAGTTGCAGCATATGGACTTCTTAGTTGTGGCATACATGTGGGATCTAGTTCCCTGACCAGGGATCAAACCTGGACCCCCTGCGTTGGGAGCGCAGAGTCTTACACACTGGACCACCAGGGAAGTCCCCTGATCTGCTCTTCCTTTAAGGAAACTGGTCATAGTGGATTAGCGCCCACACACTGTCCCATTCATATATATATATATATATATATACACACACATATATATATATGTGTGTGTATATATATATATATATATATATATGGTATATAGCTATATATGCCCTCTTTATATATCTAGTTAAGCATCACTTGTATCCATCTCCATTGCTGTTACTTTAGTTTAGACCTTCAGTACTGTTTCTCTTTTTTCCTTCCTCCCCTCCTCTTACTCTTCCTTTTTCTCCTCCACCTCAGCTTAAAGTAATATATATACATAGTTTTAAAAAATCAAACAACCTAAAAAGGCTTTAAGGGGTTTAACCTCAGTTTCTTTAAGAGTGCTTATGCACATATATATATATATGTGTGCTGTCTGTTGCATAGTCAGTTTTAACCATTTTCTAATGATGTTTATCATGAGGATTTATGCTTTCTTACAGCTACGCCTTCCTTCCCTCTAAGTATCTCCCAACATAAAAAATCAAATCTGTATTTGATATTTTCATTATGGTGACCATATAAATACTGTTCACTGACAAGCATGGTAATATGCTATTAATATGCCATTATATATAGAATAGCATATGAGAGGATACATTTCTTTTTATTTTTTTTCTTTCTTCTGGTGTACCCAGCAATTAATACTTTTCATGTTTTTTAATTTGCTAACTTGTATTGAAGTCTATAGCTAAATCTTCTCACACTCTCAAGAGCCTCTCAATTCAGGTTTTTATACTGTAAAACTTGTCAGGTAGTCTAAAAGTTTATACTTTGATCATCTTTTCTTTGGCCTCCTAGAGACATTGCTCCTGAAGGTACTGTTCTCCTGAATTAGTCTGGACTGGTTGTTCTCTAGGCCTACTGAACTTCTGTTGTTCTGGGACTTTGTATTGTGGTGAATGCCATGTTTTCTTCATCCTGTGTCTTCCTCTTTCTTGACTGAGTCTCATGTTTTGGTGGATTGTATAGTAGCTTCCTGAGAAAGGGTGCCTGGGAAGTAAATCTTGTGTGATGTTGCTGGTCCTTACTCTCACACTTGATGAACAGTTTGAATTCTAAATTGAAAAATAATTCTGGTAAGAATTTTATAAGTATTACCTTACTGTCTTTTAGTTTCTGTTCTTATTACTCTTGATCTTTTCTATATGATCTGTTTCTGCCCCCCAACCCCTACAGATCTGAGGATATTCTCTTTATCTTTTTTGTTCTGAAATTTGGTAATTATATGTCTTGATATAACTTTTTTCTTGATTGTTGTACTGAGTATTAGTGGGATCTTTCAACCAAGAGATTTTTGTCTTCTGATCTAGGAAATTTTCTTACATTATTTCTTTGATAACCTACCCCCTGCTTTTTCTCTATTCTCGTTCTATAAATTTTATTAGGTGAGTGTTGTACTTTTGAAATTGATTTTCTAACAACCTTGTGTTCTCTGTTTTGTTTACATATATACTTGTGTGTGTGTACGTATGTATGTATATATAATTTTTTTTTTTCTCTCGTAGTTCCACCTTTGAGGACATTTTGTTTTTTTTAACTGAATTTAAAAATTTGGCTATCGTATTTTTAGTTCTATTTTTGTTTCTGAACATTACTTTTTATAACATCCTTTTTTGTCTCATATCTCTAAAAATGCTAATTATATTTTTTCTAGTATTTGTCTTGCTTTTTGCATTATCTCTTTTCCTTAGGACTCTTTATCTGTTTTATTGATTTTGGTCTGAAAGACAAGAGGTTTTCCGAAAATTTCTGGTGCTAATTGGTTGTCTATTATTGAGGCACTGAAATGTTTCCTAGGAGGTCTGTGCTTGGTCAGGACTTCTAGGGTGGTGATATTTACTGTATGTTCTTTGGTCTGTTTCTTCAGGTGGGAAATGTCTAATTTTCCTGGATTGGAATAAGCCTCACTTTGTTCTTTTATTTTAGCCTAGCACCTCATCCCTGCTTTGCTGTGTACCTGGCATTCCTGAATTTGATTCAGTTTTTCTGTTATATCTCCCACCTGTTGCCTCTTATTCTTAGTTTATCTGCCTTTTGTTAGTACATTTTTTTTTTTTGGATAATGGTTAGGTGCAATCTTTTTTTGAAGATATGATCATATTCTAGGCATATGACTGAAACTGACTTTGTTTCCAAATTTTCTGTCCACTGTAAAGAACTACTGTCAACTATCATCCATCTGTCTATCTATCTGTCTACCTATCTATCATCTCTTTATCTAAATCTTACTAGTTTATATCTTAGAGAGTGAGCTCTGGGTTTCTCATTGTTGCTACCATGTACTAACTATAAATATGAATTCAGAAATTGCTATTAGGATTATTAAAGTAGATCTTAAATATCATACTATGTATTACAAAAAATGTATTTATTTTTCTTTTTGAAAATAAGGTTTGCTTCTCTCCTTTTGAAAATTAGATAAATCAAAAATGGCAGAACTCTTTATGGAATGTGAAGAAGAAGAGTTGGAACCATGGCAGAAGAAAGTAAAAGAGGTTGATGATGATGATGATGATGAGCCGATCTTTGTTGGAGAGATATCAAGTTCAAAACCAGCAATTTCAAGTGAGCATTTACTTTTAGTGAAGCCCAGTTTTGTAAGATACTGTTTCTAATAGAAAAACTTGTGAACTGTTTTATAGGTATTAAGTTCTTGTTCCTCTGTAGGGAGTTAGGGATGACAGATTGGGTGGGAGGTCAGTAAGAATTTCAGAGTCAGGGTTTTGATTGGGGACTTAAGGAAGGAGGTAAGAGGTTAAAATATCAGATGTGAGAAAAAGAAACGGACTAAGATTAGCTGGTGACACTGGAGGTCTTTTCATATTAGAAATCATAATTTTTAGTGGAGCCGGGTAAACCTATTTATATTTTTGTTCATTTTCTTTTTTCCTCTTTTAAACTGAGAAACAGAAGAGTTTAGAATATTTTGCTTAAAATGTCAGAATACACTAAATAAGTTTGGGTTAGTCTCAGGTAGGGGTTCTTACATCTAAGCAACTGCCTCATTGCAGTGTCATCTATACATAGCTACAGAATATATAGGCAGTGAATGATTTCAGTTAGAGTAACTCGATTTGACATTGTTACAATGTTAAAGACAAACGACACTTGTTAAAACGTCCACTCAAAAATGTATGGAAGTACAGAGAAATAATGTACAAATTTCAGGAGAGAAAGAGAAAATAGATCCCTTCCCACTGCATTTACATGTTTATTTGCTTGTTTAAGTCAGGAGAATTTATGAAAGAATGTAACCAGCATACTAGTGTTTTCTTACCAAGTTAGTGCGTAGAAGTGTAATTAAGAGACTACTTTTAAATTTTCTGAAGGCCTGGCTCTTCCTTCTGTTGCCTCTAAACTTGGAATGGCATTTTTAGTCAGTTTTATTAGAGGAAGAATAGCTTAACCAATTGAATTCTCAGTAGCATTTTTTTGTGGCAGATTGATAATAACTCCTAGAGGTTCTAAGTGGAGTGCCACTTCGATTATAAATTG
This sequence comes from Delphinus delphis, assembly GCF_949987515.2. Taxonomy (NCBI): domain Eukaryota; kingdom Metazoa; phylum Chordata; class Mammalia; order Artiodactyla; family Delphinidae; genus Delphinus; species Delphinus delphis. Next base: position 145,708,663 of record NC_082684.1, read on the forward strand.
AACTAGGCGTGATGGCATGCTTGTTGATGATAGTGGAACATAATTATATATTCTCTTAATTACTGTTTCTTGCCACTGTGATTATTTTATACTGGAATATTACCATATTGCAAAATTGTTACTCAAGTTCTCTTATTGAAAAGATGACAGTTAAGATTTAAGTTGAATTTATATTGATTGTAGATGACTGTTAACAGTATTCAACTGGAATAACATATATTAGTTTTAAAATAATTCTGTCAGAAGGGGATTGACCAGGAAGAATTTCTTTTGTGTACTCTTAAGATGCACAATTTAAATGATTTTATTGCTGTTTATGTATAAGCCATAAAATATTTTAACATATGGAGTATGAGCTAAATGTTTATATACAGTTGCCAGAAAGGAAGGTACGAACTTTTGTAGAATACAAACACCAAAAGGACTTTAGCAGTAGTTCTTTGATGGTTTGAGTAAATACTTAATCTTGAATTTCTGAATGAAAATGGGGTCAAGTTGCTTGAGCAGATTTTTCTCCTTTAAGACATCTCTAGTACTTAGGTATAGAGCACTGCATTGCCATTTTCAGAAAACAGTCCTACTTTTATATGGCCCTTTACTTTATAGAATTATTTTATGGGAGCTGGTTTCTTTCTACTACGAGGGGAAAAAAGGAAATTTATATGAGGTCTGGTGTTTGTGCTTTTACCTTTTTCTAACCAACAATTTCAGGCAATCCTTACTCTTCTAAATTTTAGTTTGATTACTGAAAAACCTGTAATTAGGAACTTTAAACTGCAATTAGGAACTTTAAACTGATCCTGAAAGTCATATTATGCTCTGACTTCTGGTATAGTGATAAATTTGAAGCCCCTTAAGTTGTAAGATATTCTGGTAAACTGTGTGTTCACTGCAGTCTGTATTCTCTGATAGTTTCCCTTTAGGACTCAGTAACGGTGCAGATAATCCAGTGAGATCCCTTATAATGATACTTCAGGGCTTATAAGGGTGTGAATTGGATATGGATGTTAGACAGGGTTTGATTTTGAGTAATAGGAACTTGAGTGTATGTATAGCCCTTTCATCACTCAAAGAAAGATATATACTTCAATTATAGTTGTATATGAATATATTTTTAGAAATTTTTTGCCAATTATATGACTATTTCTTTGCCATGCAGAAGGTTTGACTTTTATGTAGTCATATTTATCAATCTTTAACTTCTGGCTTTTAGATTTTGAGTTACAGTTAGAAAGATTGTTCTTATTTTATAAGATAATTAAGATGCATAATCTTATTTCTTTAGTAGATAAAGATATATACGTTTAAAATTAACTATATTCATAAGTCAGCGTTAACTTGTATTCTCCTTCTAAGAATCTGTTTGTTTTCAGTGTATGATTTCTATTATCTTAATATATATATCATTCAAACAATGAATTTTAAAATAAATGTAATCTTTTATAGATATTTTGAATAGAGTAAACCCCAGCTCATATTCAAGGGGAATAAAGAATGGTGCGCTCAGCCGAGGTACAGTATTATTGTACTATTTTTGTTTTAAAGTGAAGTATTTTGACATCATTGATTATATAGAAATATATTCAATGTGTTGTATAATTTTAAAATACAGGTATTACTGCTGCATTCAAGCCTACAAGTCAACACTACACGAACCCAACATCAAATCCAGTGCCTGCCTCGCCAGTAAATTTTCATCCTGAATCTAGATCTTCAGATAGTTCTGTTATTGTTCAGCCTTTGTCTAAACCTGTAAGTGTTTCTGAAACTACACAGCCAGCTGAGGGATACATTGGATATTATTTATCAGTATCAACAATGCCTAGTTAAAATTCTGTACTACCATGGGTAATCATCTAATGGAATCATAATCAGCATCAGAAAATGTCACCTTCTCTATGATAGCTCAACTGGTACCCAAATAATAATTGCAGTAACAAACTACTCAGCCTGTTTTTAAATTAGGTAATATGCTTAAATTAAATAGGTACAGTATTGAAAACTGTGCTATCAAAACATGAATAAAAGTATAATTAGTAATGAATATTGCATAATGGCAAACTATTTCAGATTGTAAATTGGGCCAAATGTTCTTAGTTCTTAATTGGGAAAATTGCTAAGAGGCTACTGGAGCTTTTTATTCTGAAAACATACCGTCATAGTTTAGTTAGTTTAAATAACTCTTAACAAAAACCAATAGTTAATATTTATTGAGTTGTTAATATGTGCAAGGCTTTGTGCTAAATGCTGTACATGAATTAATCTCATTTAATTCTTAAATGTTCCTATGAAGTAGGCACTATTATTTTTCTCTGTTTTATAGTTGAGGAAACTGAGGCTCACAGTGAATTTAAATAATTAAATACTAAATTTAATAATTTAAATAATTCACTCAGGGTCACACAGCTGGCAAATGATAGATCTGGGATTTCAATCCAGACTAATCCGTAGTTTATTTGTATTTGTATATACATGCATGTGTATTGTACGTAAATGTACACTTCTAAAAATAATGGAAGCATTGCCTTAGTGTGAAAGTTTTCAAAGTGTAGTCTTCAGTCCCCTGGGGTTCCTGTAAGACTCTTTTATAGGTTTTGGATCAACAGTATTGTCACAATAACACAAAGACACTATTTGCTTTTTTCACTGTGTTGACATTTGCACTGATGATGCAAAAGCAGTGGTGGGTAAACTGCTGGTTCCTTAGTATGAATAGTAGTTTTTGTATTAGTCACCACCCTGCACTCACAATAAAAATTATTCCAGTCATACTCCGTTCCCTTGATGAAGAATTAAAACGTTATTAATTTTATTAACTCTCTACCCTTGAATACATGTGTCTTTTAAAATATTTTGTGTGATGAAATGGGTGGTGTGCATAAAGTATTACTGTGTCTGAGGTGTGATGATTATCTTGAGGAAAAGCACTAGTGTGATTAAATTGTGAGCTAAACTACCCAGAAGACCGTTTTTAACTTGAAAGGATGACTGACAAACCATGGTTTATACTACTATTAACTTAATGATTTAAAAACACCTACTTTTATTATCTCACAGATTTTGTGGGTCAGGAGTCAGGTCATATCTTCATAGTCCCTCAAGGCTTCATTCAGGGTGTGGTCTCTGAGCTTGCAGTCTCATCTGAAGCTCAACTCAGGAAGTATCTGCTTCCAAGTTCTCATGCTTATTGGTACCATTCAGTTCCTTAAGGGTTGTCAGATTGAGAGTCTCTGAATTTTAGTGGCTTTTGGCTGGCTCCTTGCCAGGTGGGTCTTTCCAACATGGCTTCTTACTTCCTCAAAGTACACAAGGAAGAGAGAATCCTTAGCAGGATGGCATTACAGCCTTATGTAATGTAATCACATACAAAAAATCATGTACATTCTGTCACTTTTGCTATATTCTGTCAGAAACAAGTCACGTGTCTTGCACACACTCCAAGAGAGGGAATCACACAGGACATGAATACCAGGGCGTGGGGATCATGGAAGCTACTTTAAAGTCTGCCACACATGAGTTTTTCAGTCTTTGCTGTTTGGTAGACAGTTCCTCAAAATTGAACAAAGTGCGCCTGCCACTTCAAGGAAAACAACTGGTGGTATTTCTTGCCACCGATGAAATTTGAGCTATTAAGCAAAGTTAGAATTTTGAACAACTTGAACCTGCCATCATGATCTTGACAGCTTCCCAGTACGTAAAATCTTTTCTGGTGGGTGGCGGTATTAATAAATATGATTTTTTGATATTGTGTAATTTTTCAACGTTTGGAAGATGTGCGTAATTCAAAGAAATCAATATTTTCTAAATAACTAATGTATGATGTAATAAAATCATGCATGGATAAAATTCATTCAAAGTGCAAGATAAGGCTAATAGATTTTAATGTAACAAAGTTCAAAAAACTCAGTGATAAGGAGTGAGATTTCACATTGCAACAAACCTTTAAGAGAATACCAACTGTCTGGCTTCCCTGATGGCGCAGTGGTTGAGAGTTCGCCTGCTGATGCAGGGGACATGGGTTCGTGCCCCGGTCCGGGAAGATCCCACATGCCGCGGAGCGGCTGGGACCGTGAGCCATGGCCGCTGAGCCTGCGCGTCCACAACGGGAGAGGCCACAACAGTGAGAGGCCCGTGTACCACAAAAAAAAAAAAAAAAAAAAGAAAGAAAATACCAACTGTTGAGTTTTGGTATTGTATATTCTTCAACCGAAACAACATATTTTAACAGAATGAAAGCCAAAGCAGGTATGAGAGTATAGCAGTTTTTGATTAATCTAGACATTAAAGAGATTTGCAGAAATGTAAAACAGTGCCACTATTTTCACTGATTTTTTGTGTTTGCTAGATAAGCCATTTTTTACAAAATGTTATTTATGTTAATCTGTAATGGATTTATTATTGTTTAAAATGAAATTAATAAATATTTTTAAAATTTCTCTGTTTTAATCTCTAATATGGTAAATATCAGTAGATATAACCTACATAAATAAAAATTCTTTTGGGTCCTCAGTAATTTTTCAATGTGTAGAGGGGTTCTGAAACCAAGGAGTTAGAGTACTAAAACAAAAAGTTACCCAAAATGTGAAGATTCTTTGCTACTGGAATTGAATTAACTCAGTGGATTTTTTCATGCTTCATAAGCTATTTGGCATTGGCCTTACAGAAATAGTAAATTTCCCCTAAAATGTTTGTTCTTTTTACAATAAGTGAAACAACTACCAAAGCACCTATAAATTTTCTTGCAAATATTCAATTTCAAAACCAGAATTGAATCCAGATATTTTTGGTATGACTAATCCATTTTTCCTTCACTTTATATCATATTACTGTAAGGTAATCTACATATTTGTTACCACTAAAAATTGATATTTGAGGTGTATCTTTCATAGAAGACTTATTAAATTTAATTTTATTTACATGAAAAGAAAAATCTATGGCGAAATAAACTCTGCCCCCACTTATATTTTGAAGAGGTCACATATCATAAAAAATAAGAGTATCTTTGGGCAAATACCATGCCCCCCCCAAATCTTTTCTGTAGTTTTAGCATTTTGAAATAATAATATTGATATGAGCCCTGGACTAGTAGTTTAAATAACTTAAGATTGAAGCAAGAGACTTGAATGCTGATTCTGCCTTGTTCTTAACTAAAGCATTGGCAAAACCTCTCTGAGCCTCATTTTCTTCGTTTCTAAAATGAGAGATAATTTTACCCAGACTGCTGATTCTCAATCTTGGATCCTAAGATGGTAAGCTACCCAAAATGTAAAGATTCTTTGTTATTAGTGGAATCAAATTAACTTGGTAGGTTTCTCATGCGTATTGTAAGCTGTTTGGCATTTGGAAGGATAGAAAACCGGAAAAAGAAACTTTATTATTTAATTCAGTTTGATAGATAAAAATCTTTCCAACATTGGACCCAGGGAGAAAAAAAATAAAATGAGGGGTGATATCTTTGGTGTTATAAAAGTTAGAAACTAGAGCTTTTTCTAACTCAAAATGTTTTACTTCTGTGGGCATAGTTTTTAAATCAAAACACCTCAATTGATAGTTCCAGATCTTGGGGAGTTTTTAAAAGGCGAAATTTTGTCAGTTGGTCTGGGTGGATGGGTCTTGGAAGTAATACATTTTAAAAAGCTCTCGAGGTGATTCTAATGTGCACAGATAAGAATGACATATATTCTGGAATGAATTGAGGATGCTATGTAAGGAAATTATTTACTGTGAATTTTGGAAGCCACTGCTTTTAATTATAGTTTTTCATTTTATGTCATGTTTTGTATGTATGTGTATATTTACTTTTTCATGTGTAACATCTCTATACTTCAGTGTCTCTTTCAAATCTGTTTCAGGTAGTGGGGATATATTGTTATCATTTAAAAAGTCAGTGTGATACAGCTTAAGGGCATAGGCTTTGTAATTAGACCCAACTTCTAATTACAGCTCCATCAATAATAAGTGGGGCTGTATTGGGAACCTTGCATAACCACACCTAACCTTAGTTTACCTACTTATAAAATGGGGTATAAGGTCTTTGTGACAACTACTTGATTTAATACATGCAGTGAACCGTGAAGTGTAAGTATATTTGAAATATGACTGTGGCTTGTGTTTTAGGTGTGAAGGGTGAATAACTTCAAGTTCAGAAATGACTTGCCCAAGGTTTTGTAGCTAAATAAATGTGCAGATTTTCTGGATCCCAGTCTAGCACCCATTCTGCCCTTACTGTTGTGTTTGATATCTTTCTGAACAGTTTTAGGAGACTTTAAAAATTCCATGTTGAATAATTATTTTAACCAGTTACTGTTTTTTTTGTTGTTTTTAAAATTTATTTTTGGCTGCATTGGGTCTTCCCTGCTGCGCACAGGCGTTCTGTAGTTGTGGCGAGTGGGGGCTACTCTTTGTTGCGGTGCGCAGGCTTCTCCTTGTGGTGGCCTCTCTGGTTGTGGAGCCACGGGCTGTAGGCACACAGGCTTCAGTGATTGCAGCACGCAGGCTCAGTAGTTGTGGCTCATGGGCTTAGTTGCTTCGCCAACATGTGGGGTATTCCCAGACCAGGGATCGAACCCATGTCCCCTGCATTGGCAGGTGGATTCTCATCCACTGCACCACTCAGGAAGTCTACCAGGTATTGTTGAATAATGTGTGCCTGCTCCCTGAAACTGTGGTGCTTACATTAGCCAGAGTTATTTCCTAGGAAAGTGTTTAACAGTATTAACTTTGTACTTCTGTTAAAGAACTGTTTTAGAAAATGTAGGTGAATATTATCCATTTTTTTAAGTGTAAATATTTGAAGAAAATATCTTGAAGCAAGATTGTGCTTGGTTACAATTAAGTTAGATGGCATCACAGATTTTTTTTTTTTTAAATGTTGCACGTTAAGGCTCGAATGCAAATATCTGTCTGTTAGGCTTCAAATTCTTTGAGTGGCTTGGGTTACTTCGATACCCATTTCCATAACAACTTCTTTTTTTTTTAAAACAGCAACAATCATTTATTTAGTCACAGATCTGCAATGCGTGCAGGGTGTGGTGAGGAAGGCTTATGTCTTTTTAAATTAAGAAAAAAATTTTTATTGAGGTGTAGTTGACATACAGCATATTTGTTTCAGATGTACAGCATAATGATTCAATATTTGTATATATTGTGAAATGATCACCACAGTAAGTCTAGTTAAAGTCCGTCACCATACGTCGTTACAGAATTTTTTTCTTGTGATGAGAAATTTTAAGATCTCTCTTAGTAACTTTCACATATGCAGTACAGCATTATTAACTTTAGTCACCATGCTGAACTTCACATCCCCATAATTTATTTATTTTATAACTGGAAGCTTATTCACTTTGACTCCCTTCACCCATATTTTGTTTCTATAACTTCCCATGGACAAACTGATGTCAATAGAAAAGTTAGTAGTAAACCAAAATTCTTAAAACTTATTTGTCCCTTAATTTATAAGCACAAAATAAGCAAAACCTTCCTGTTTGTATTTTGAAATAATATGTATTTTGTTGGGAAAGTTTAGAAAGAGAGAAGTGTACATACTGTATTTTGATTTTTTCCCCCCTTCAAACAGTGTAGATTATATCAGTCAGAACCAAACTATATACACAGATGCGTATTTCTCTTTTTTCACTGAACATTCTACTAGGAATGTGTCACTGGATATTTCTCAAAAACATATTAGTGGTTGCATGGTAATCTTTTAATTTATTTAACCATTTTTCCATTGTTGGACATAAAGATTTTAATTTTTTGCTGTTAAAAATAATTCTCCAATAAACAGTTTCACTTCCTTACTATAAATTTTTAAAGTGGAATCGTTGGATGAAAGGATGTGAACTAATATAAAGCCTGTGATAGCTGCTGCCACAATTTTCATGTGGAAAAGTTATACCTAAATATAGCTTCTATTTTGCCAGTAGTATATGTTATCATTATTTTTTAATTGATAAATTTTAATTTTATTTCAAACTAATTTTAGACTTACAGGAAATATAATACAATATCCCTAATGCTGACATTTTACTTATCAAAACTAAATTGCAGACCTTATTTGAATTTTACCAGTTTTTCCATTAATGTCATTTTTCGTTCCCAGCATCCTATTTAGGATCACACCTTAACAGTTTGTTGTTTCTTCTTAGTCTCCTCATATTTTTCTACAGTTACTTACTCTTTGTCTATTATGACCTTGATACTTTCAAGAGAAGTGGCAATTATTTTGTGTTATGTAATTGCCATTGTCTTTACTTGCATTTCTTTGACTAGTAAGTTGGGAAAAAAGTTTTTTGTATGTATTGGTCATTTGTTTTTTGCTTTTGAAGTGCCTCAGTTTATGCCCTTTGCCCGTTTTTCTCTTAAAGTGACTTTTTCCCTTTTGATCTTTAAGTCTTGCTAAATCTTAGAGCTTTTGCTTGTTATATATTATGACTCATAGAATGGTCCAAAATCACTCTAACGAGAGCTCACTCTGTACAATGATGGTCTTTTGTAAATAGAATTGGGTTCTATTTTTGTGTATGTGTATCAGTATATTTAATATATAATAGTTTTGGAATACATATATATCCCTAAATTATATTGACCGCATTTTATGATTATTTATATTAATATATGTGTGTGCTAACATATAAATTTATACTGTCTTATATTTGACTATATTATGATTCATTTCATACTTTTCACTCTTGATATCTTCCTGTTAACTGGGACCACACTTTCTCCTGATGGAAGGTCTGAAACTTTCCTTGAGCTCCAAGCACTTCAGGAATGGAGCAGGTGTCCCAGATCAGTCCTATAAACAGCTTCCATTCTAAACCCTGTGTGCCTAGCTTTCTTGTTTGTTCATCCTGCTGACCTGGCAGTTTTGTATTTGCCCTAAGAGGTGGGAGATTGCCTGGCCCAGCATGGCTTTCTGTAGGGTGCTGGGAAGAGGGGGGACCCATTAGTTTTCTTTCTTAGACTTGGCTTATAAATTTTGCCAGTAAAGACGATCCCAAAACTCATATCATGTGATGTGTTCATCCTTAACCCTGATGCACCATACTGCAGATTAATTCCCAGTATGTTTGCCCTGATATTTTTATCTGTGGGGTTTATAGAGGTATAGAAGCTTCTAAAATTGTACGTATGTCAGAATATTTACATATTTTTTTCCTTGCTTTTACCCAAAGATTTTGGTAAGTTCTATTATTTGCTCTTTGATAGGAATCCTGCATTTTTAGTGACTCTCTGAAGTGTATCAGTCTTACTGATTTAAAATGGGTTTGTATGTTTCTTTTACCTTGAAAAAAAATCAGGCTAGAATTTTCCCCCCATTTTAATTGACTAGTCAGGAACAAGCCAGCTCTAAGTAATAGCTTGCTTTCAGTTTTAGTAGATGATAATTTTGGCATAATAGTAATAATTGCTTTTGTGTTTTATAACTTATTAGTAATGGAGTCATCAAAGGTTATCCTTATAATATTGGCATACAGTTAAATTTACCTTTATAAAAGCTTATGAAACAAAATAATTATAATTATGTTGAATATATGTAATGTTCTTCCTTTGAAATATTTTAACAGGGTTATATAACGAAGTCATCACGAGTTGTTTCTAATAATTCTTCAGAGTTACTGTTTGACTTGACCCAGGATACAGGATTACCACTTTACCAAGGAGGACCAACACTTTCTATAGCAGGTTGGTTTCAGCACTTTTTCAAAAAATTAGAAAAAGAAACTTGATGAATATGCATATGGAATTGACTTTCTGTTTTGAAGTCCATGCCTTCAAGTTAAGTTTTTCACATATTGTAAGGTGTAATGGCGCTAGTAGTTCTCGAATGCCTTTTTAGGTAGTTTTAAATGAAATCTTATTTACTAATAGAATATTTTATTTCTTCCTGTTAATTAAGTAGGCTAACCAACTTTGACCTTGTTCGCACTTGGCATTAAACATGGCCTGAAGAAATCTTTATTTTTATTTTTTTATTTTAATTTTATTGGAGCAGAGTTGATTTACAATGTTGTGTTAGTTTCAGGTGTTAACAAAGTGATGTTATACATATACATATATTCATTCTTTTTTAGATTCTTTTCTCATATAGGTTATCATAGAATACTGAGTAGAGTTCCCTGTGCTATACAGTAGGTCCTTTTTGGTTATCTATCTGATATATAATAGTGTGTGTATGTTCATCCCAAGATCCTGATTTATCCCTCCCCACCACGTTTCCCTTTTGGTAACCATAAGTTTGTTTTTGATATCTGTAAGTCTGTTTCTGTTTTGTAAATAAGTTCATTTGTATCATTTTTTAAAATTAAATTCCACATATGAATGATATCATGTGATATTTGTTTTTGTCTGACTTGCTTCACTTAGTATGATAATCTCTAGGTCCATCCATGTTGCTGCAAATGGCATTATTTCGTTCTTTTTATGGCTGAGTAATATTCCATCGTATATATGTACCACATCTTCTTTATCCATTCCTCTGTTGATGGACATTTAGGTTGCTTTCATGTCTTGGCTATTGTAAATAGAGCTGCAGTGAACATTGGGGTGCATGTATCTTTTCGAAGTATGGTTTTCTCCGGATATATGCCTAGGAGTGGGATTGCTGGATCATATGGTAACTCTTTTTTTATTTTTTTAAGGAACCTCCATACTGTTCTCCATAATGGTTATACCAATTTACAGTCCCATCAACAGTGTAGGAGTCTTCCCTTTTCTCCACACCCTCTCCAGTGTTCATTGTTTGTAAACTTTTTGATGATGGCCATTCTGACCGGTGTGGGTGATACCTCATTGTAGTTTTGATTTGCATTTCTCTGATTATTAGTGATGTTGAGGATCTTTTCATGTGCTTTTTAGCCATCTGTATGTCTTCTTTGGAGAAATGTCTATTTAGATCTTCTGCCCATTTTTTGATTGGGTTGTTTGGTTTTTTTGACATAGGGCTGCGTGAGTTGTTTGTATATTTTGGCAATTAATCCCTTGTTCGTTGCTTAGTTTGCAAATCTTTTCTCCCATTCTGTGGGTTGTCTTTTCATTTTGTTTATGGTTTCCTTTGCTGCGCAGAACGTTTCAAATTTAATTAGGTCCCATTGTTTCGGTTTTTATTTTCATTACTCTAGGAGGTGGATCAAAAAAAATATTGCTGCAATTTATGTCAAAGAGTGTTCTTCCTGTTTTCCTCTAAGAGTTTTATAGTGTCTGGCCTTACATTTAGGTCTTTGATCCATTTTGAGTTTATTTTTCTGTGTGATGTTAGAGAATGTTCTAATTTCATTCTTTTACATGTAGCTGTCTGGTTTTCCCAGCACCGCTTATTGAAGAGTCTGTCTTTTCTCCATTGTATATTCTTGCCTCCTTTGTCATAGATTAATTGACAATAGGTGCGTGGGTTTAGTTCTGGGCTTTCTATCCTGTTCCATTGATCTATATTTCTGTTTTTGAGAAAAATCTTAAAATAATATCTATAAGTTAGAGAAGTCCTCTGATATCCTAAATACTCTGTTAAAAGGAATATTTATTATGTTCTATGACCACTAGTATGGAAAAGTGTATGGTTATAGTTAAATTCTCAATTAGGTTAGTGTGTTTCTATTCAATAAACGATTTAGGTATAAAATATGATTACAGAGTGCTCTTATAAAGTGGCTGCACTAAATTTGTCTGTAGTCATTACTCAGTAAATGCCTATTGAAGGAGTAATGAAATTTCCCTATTGAAGAAGTTACTTTTATTATATACTATTAACAAAGTTCTTCATTAACCAAAAATAAATTAGTGTGTTATGAAAGAATTTTATCTAATTGAAAATTCCTTGTATAGGCAGTTATGCTTTGTATACTAGCAATTTTGATATATTTCAGATATTTGACTAAATTGAGATTTGGGGGAATTTTTAGATTTTTCACTAATAAATTAGTGTGGAAAAATTACCAAATGCTTCCTGATTTTTTAAATAGTAATATCAGTACCTAAAATGTTTTTCCATTTAGATAATATTTAGTTGATATTCACTTCTTTGGGTATCACCTACAAATTTGTAAAAAACTAGTTAGTAAAATAGGTAAGAACCAAAAGAAACAAGGAGAAAAAATAATTGTCTTAAGTCTGGTTTTACAAAACACATGAACTTTATTTATAGAAAAAGTCTGAGTTCTTGAAACTTCTTGGGGCTAAGAACAATGACTCCTGCTCTCCTTCTAAGTTTTTTTCTGCAGAGAGACTTTAGCCTGTAGATTTGAACTGCTATTCTTAAGATTTTTGTAGCCTTTAGCATGTCTTTACGCTTCAGTTTTCTCATACTCTTAAAATGGAGATTTTATTTTTCTTATTTAATGCATTCATTCTCCAGACCTTCAATCAGCCATTTGTAGATATAATTTTAATTCTTGCTCTATTTCAGTTAGGGCTTTCTGAAGCCCAAATAAGATAAATAAAACGTGAAATGCATTATAAGCTTTAAAGGACTCTACAACAAATATTTGTTATGAATGGTAACAGGTGCAATATGTTCAATAGCATTAACTGATCAAGGTCAAGTGATCATGGATATTTGGAGAGAACTGGGTTTGAGTTTGATCTTGAATGAGAATAGGATTTTTACTGGCCGAGATAGAGGTGTTGAGTGTGGGAAACAATACAAGCCAAAGGCAATAGAGATGTTAAAGGGTCAGAATTTAAAACTCTTAAATTCAGAGTAATTTTATTTCTTATGTTAAAAAATACTTATAATAAAAGTCCGATGTACTATCTAGGCTGTTATATAATCAGAATATTAATCCAAAATACCAGCACTCATTAGCTTTTCAGGTAACCTCAGCATCTCACAAGAATGCTACTGTGATTACACAGAATGTTTCCTGCGTTCCCATAGTATAGCCATAGCCGTCAGTAATCACATGCTTTGAAGATAGGAAAAAAAAAATCATTTTTATGTTATCTCAAAGGATGAAACGGAGGAGCCAACTATTGTAATACTCTTATTTTCTGGGCATATTTCTCCTTATTAAAAAGCAGACAGGTGAATCTATTACAATAATTTTTTCCCCTCTGAAGTAAGTTAAGATATAAAATATTAGTAAAGATAATAGCTGTTTTTTATTATTGAATGCTTTCTATGTACTAGATGTTGTGTTGGTTGCTTTTAAAAGTCAGTTATGAAATTTTTTTAGTAATGATAATAGCTTTCATTTATTATTGATTGCCTTCTTTGTACCAAATATTGTATTCGGTGTTTTAAATACAGTATCTTATTTGATCTTAAAAGCCCTGTGTTAAAGACACAGACCTACTAGAGAATGGACTTGAGGATATGGGGAGGGGGAAGGGTAAGCTGTGACAAAGCGAGAGAGAGGCATGGACATATATACACTACCAAACGTAAGGTAGATAGCTAGCGGGAAGCAGCCGCATAGCACAGGGAGATCAGCTTGGTGCTTTGTGACCGCCTGGAGGGGTGGGAGGGAGGGAGACGAAAGAGGGAGGAGATATGGGAACATATGTATATATATAACTGATTCATTTTGTTGTAAAACAGAAACTAACACACCATTGTAAAGCAATTATACTCCAATAAAGATGTTAAAAAAAAAGCACTGTGTAAAATAAGGTATTATAACTCTTACTTTATAAAAGAACAAACTGAGGCTCAGGGAAGTTAATTAAATAAGCCAAGAATACATAGCTATCAGTGACAGAGCCTGGATTTGAACTTATCCTGTCTGGTTTAAAAGCCTGGAATATTTCTAGTGTATTTACTGCTTCTACTTTTAGTGTACAGTTGGGAGCATTAGAATATGATGTGCAGTTTTAAAATCCTTGTTACCCAGCCTAGTTATAGCCTAAATATCCCCATTTCCCTTGCTAATGCTCTGAATAAGGCTAAAATCCTTTAGCAAAAAGGTTATAGTTTTCAAAGTAAGACTTCATTTAGGAATGAAATTCCTGTAAAAACAAAATTTTATGCAAAAGTCTAATAAGTAAAATATAAAAGCAGAGTTTCTCTGTCAAACACACCCAGGGTATTCCCTAAGAGGAGCCCATTAAGCTCTGGGGAAGATAATTTGAAAACCATAGTATAATACTAACTCTTTCTATTATGAACCCTTTCACATGAATGAATGAGGTTTTATCATTCAAGATTAGTAGTTTCCACTTTGTATGTAGGAATAAATGGGTAATATAACCTAAAGCCATCAGTAGACCACCTCTTAGTTAGGTGGACAAAGCTAACTTTTCATTAGACATTTTAAGTCATTAAATAAAAAGCTTCTAAAGTGTCTCTGTAAATTTTGGGTTTTTTTTTTTTTAAACAAACTCACGCACTTAAGCATCTAAAGTTAATTCATTTGTGGGAACCCTGGCATATTCTTTGTGCTTTAACTTTTTTTTTGTTTTTGCTTGCTCTGCCTTCTTTCATGATAGCTGTTTATATATTTCTTTATTTGAAGTTATATTTAGTATTGCCTTACATAGAAAGGTATTTTATGAATAATTTGAATATATATATAGTATATAATAGATACTTATACAGTTTCTTTATATCCCCTAACTTTTGATCACATCAATTTTTGTCATTATTTATTGTTATTTGTATGATGTGATAATTCAATTATATTACATTTAATTTCACTCCAAAGTATTTTTACTTAGTTGTAAACAATGTTCTAAAGTCTTTAAAAATATTTTCTCACTATTTAAATCATTATAGGTATGAATGAAAGTTCATTTTTATCAAAACGTCCTTCTACTTCTGAAGTAAACAGTGTTAATCCAAAAAAGTCTAAACCCAGTGAAGGTGTTTCTGGAACAAATTCCTCAACTGTATTTTCTTCAGTTAAATCTCTTTCAGTGACATCTCCCCAGGCTATGCCATCAAAAGGTAAATATGAAATGTAGCATATAAAAAAGAAATTATAGTATTTATATATGAATTATAGAAATTGTAATACAGACTATCAATAATGGTTATTGAAGGTTAAAAAGTGATGAATTTTGAATCATATATATTTTGAATTTATTTTAGGTACAAATATCTCATCAAATCAATCTAAAAATGGAACACCTTTTCCGAGAGCTTGTCCAAAGTGCAATATTCATTTCAATCTTTTGGATCCTTTGAAAAATCACATGAAGGTAAAACTTTTTCAAAATTTAATTTTAAAAAGGTTTGCAAATCCCTAAAAATATTGATTGATTTGCAGTAAATAATGATTTGTTCAGATATTTAGTTAAGAAATATTCTCATATTGGTATTTACATATGTTAGGTAAAAGTTTATATTCATAACGATTGTCTTTATATAAGATTTTAAAATTTCTTCTGAATCATCAAATTTAAAAAATTGTTCATATACATTATAATGTCTGCTTATTGTATTCTAATTTTAAATGAAAATAATGAATTGTTCAGAATATCTTATTTACTAGCTTATGCATACTTGAAACTTCTTAAAAATAGGCATTTTATTATGTGTTTAATATTTCATATAAGTTAACAGTTCCTTTAGTTATCTTTTTTGTTCATACTAACATGTGCATATCATGTTACACAATGAAAATCTTAGTTTTACTTTAATTTCAGCACTCAGGCATAAACTCCAAATGATGGAGGATTTTATATGAAATAATTGTTTTAACTTAGTCTAGAATATAGTTTGTGTAATTGTTATAAATTAATTTGAGCTTTTTATTGGTATAAGAAGATCCTGAAATTAGATTTTAAGAAATTTTCAAAGTACAAATGAAATAGGAGGTTTAGGTAACACTTCACTTAAAATATTTTGGTAGATATTACAGTACCCTGCTGTGTCTATGGAAAAATAGCCTGTATTCCTCTTCTGTGCCCGGTATAAATGCAAGGAAGGGGGAAAGAGACAAGAAAAAAGGCAGTGTAGATCATATGGAGAAAAGAAGGAAGGAGAAGGATGCAATGGTAAAGAAATATCTAAGGAAAAGTTTCAGGGATTGCTCACTGTTTCAGGGATTGACAAATCTTTTTTGAAATTCAGTATTTTACAAAAAAAGGAGAAAAAAATAAAGGAACTTTTTTATTTTAAATATAGTCTCTTTATTTAAATACAAAACTATTTGGTCTGTGACTACTTCTAGCTCGCAGTATGTACTCCCTGATAATTGCACTTTGTGGTTTGTTCTTATATGAGAATTAACCTGTACAAGTGCTTTCAGTTTTCCTATTTATGTAATATTTTGATGAGATAACCTGATGTTTTTTCATGTTTTGCATTTTGGACATAGGGAAAAAAGAAAGGGTTAAATTCTTTAGTTATCTTTAGTTATTTGAATAGGTAATAGTCATATGATTCAAAATTGAAAAGTTTACAAAGGCATACAAGTAAAAACTCTTATCCCTGTCGCTTATTTACCTGGTTCCCAGTATGACTCTCAAAGAAAATAATTTTTATTAGTTTGTTTTCTATCCTGCCTGGTCTTCTTTCTGCATAAACAGGTGAACACAAGTGCTTTTCTTTTCTACAGCTTGTACAGTGTACAAGCTGTAGCACATTATATATACTGTACCTGGTGAGACTGGCAATCATTTTCCAAAAGGTAGCTTTACTTCCAAAACATATTATAGCATTGTTTGTGATTACTCATATTAGAAACAATCACAACTTCATATAATATTCATATAATAAAACACTATTCAGCATTTTTAAAAAGGATGGAATCTCTAGAATGATGATATGGGAAGATAGCTCTAAGACATATTATTGAACTAAGTTGAATGTATTATGAATAACTTATTATATTCCTTTATATCATAAAGACATCTTAGAGAATAGTCACCAGATCTCAGACAGGGAAGTATAAAATTATGGAGACTTTATGTTCTAGATTATGCATTTTATACATAAATTATAATTTACAATAATAATTTCTATTTTGAAAAAAATAAGATTTTTATATTATTTGTAAATGATTTTTTTGCTTTTATTTTAGATAAGTAGATGACTGTACCACAGAAATAATGTTTTCTTTCAATGAAGAATACCTAAAACATAATTCAAATATGCTACAGTAATAACAACAATATACTTACCTGAGACCATGTGAGACTACTAAGCTTTAAATACATATTTCATTTAATCCTTAGAAAATTCTTTGAGATAGACATTTTTCTAATTGTTTTATAGCCAGTTAATTGGCATAACTGGTATTCAAACTTAATGGTAAAAAGCTCAAGTTCTCCCAAATACTTATTATTATTCCCCTTTTGACAAGTGTATGGGCTATTTAACTTGAAGATAGGTACATTATTTCTTTTTAGGGAATTTGATATTTATCAACCAGATCTAGCTTATTAATTACATTATTTAGATTTCTATAACTTATTTTTTTGTTTACTTGCTCTGTCATGGATTGAGAAATACCACATCTCAATCCACATCTTTCACCACCAATATATTTTTTTGCTTTATTGCAATTCTGTTTTAAGATTGTTGCTATTATTTGTGATACAGATGAATCTCTTTTATAACTGTATTGTGAATGCATCCTTTAGCATTTTTATAAAATGTCCTTTTTTGTTTTAAAGTTTAATGACTTTTAGGCTCACCCCTTGTTTTCTTCTGGTTTCTATTTGCCTAGTGTATTCTTTGTTTATCCTTTTATTTTCAACCCTTTTGAGTGGCTTTGTTTTAAGTATGCCTCTTGCTTTAAGCAGAAAGTTGTGATCCTATAATGAAAATCTTTTTTGTTTCAGTAGTTGAGTTAAATTTACTTATTTTCATAGATGTGATAGGTTTATTTGATCTTGGTTCTGTCACAATTTTTTGCTAACTCTTTTCTTCCTCTCTCTCTCTCTCTCTCTCTTTCTTTCTTTTACTATGTTGTTGCTTTACATGTATGTAATTTGGGTTTTTAGGGAAGTTGTATTTTTGTTTTCCTTTTTATCCTTCTAATTTTAATGTTAATATAATTCCAGTAGTCTTCTATTCCTTTGGCTATTCTCTGCTATTAAAATTGATTAAAGTAGCATTAAATTTCCTATTCTTAAACCCATCCTTACCTTCTCCTCTCCTACTGATTTTAGTCAATATTATCTTTGAGTGTACTATTTCTTTGTACTATTGAAAATGCTCATACCTGCACTTCTTTATTTGGTAGCTCTAAATTATATTCCTTGATATACTGCTACCATATGTAAAGCAATCTATGAACTCTCTTTACCTCATACTTATTGTCCTTTTACCTCCTTTTAGTTTTTATTTGTTGGTTGTATCATTTTTCCATTGTCAGGGCATATGACATTTTCATTCAGTTTTCTTAACCTTATGTCCATATTTGTTTTAATCCTTTTCCACAGTAAATATATTCAGTGCTCATCACCAGTCTTTTTGTTATGGTTCCTTTGGTTATCTCTTGTTTGACTAAAGTTCATCCCATAGTAATTTCCTGAGGAAGGGCCTGAGAACAGTATTCTTTGAGTTCTTTCATGTTCAAAACAGTTTGACTATAGTCCATTCATGAAAGACAGTTTGGCCAGATATAAAGTTGGATCCCACTTTATATCTGGTGTTGCTTTTGTTTTACAATATCTAATGTTTACAATATCTAATGTTGCTTTTGTTTTACAATATCTAATGTTGTTGTTAAGAATTTGGGATAAGTTTGAATTATTTTGCCCTTTATAAATGATTTGCTCTTTTTGCCTGGCTGTCCAGAGGATTCTTTATTTTGAAAGACTGATAATTCTACAGTGACTTCGTGTTGAGAATTTTGGATCAGTCTTCTCTGACATACAGCATGTTCTTTCAGCTTGTAAATTTGTGTCTTCCTTTATTTTAGTGCAGTTTTCTTGATTTGTATCTTTAAATTCCATACAATTGTTTTGTTATTTGGGGGGCTGGGTGTTGTCCAGTACTCATTTGTTCATTTGTTCAATGTCCTTTGGCATATTTGTGATTTTCTTCCTAATCCTTTTAATTCTTTCTCTCTTCCTTCTTCTCTCTCCTCTCCCCTCCCCTTCCCTCTTTCTTTTAATTTACTAAGCTTTTCTAATTTATTTTATTTTCCAACATCTGTTCACCTGTGTACTTTTCTAATTTGTGTTTAGCTATCTGGTTTTATTTTTTTTCTCTACTTTTACTCTTGATTTTGCCACTCTTTATGTCTTGCCATCTCTTCTTGCTTTTTGGTTTTCCGAATAGACACAGTTGCTTCATTAAGTTTTTTTAAATTTATGGCAAAAATTTTGGCCCCTATTTTCATCTGCATCTGCTCTAAGGTGTTTTTGTGAGAATTTTACACTTCCTCAGTTTATCTTAAAGTATTTTTGTTTAGATGTAAGTTCCTATCATATTGAACAAGTTAGATTTTCTTGGGTTAGTTGTTTTGTACAAAGCTCCTTTTGGGAAGCATAAGTTGCCAGGATAATCTCACAGCCTATTAGCTGGTTTATACAACTTCTTCCTGTAAGTGTAACTTGTGTGTCTGATTTTATATGTAGCATTCCTTTTCTGTTTCTCTGTACTGAATGAGGTTTGAGGAATTTCTGCCATCCTTCTTGCTCCAGCTCCTACACTTGGTTTTGCAAACAAAGAACATAGATTTGCACTTCATGATGTGTATTTCACCTTAGAATATATGTTTTCCTGACACTTTCTAAGGTCTGTTAACATTGAGTTCTTTTGACTTCTCTGGTCGGCTTCCAGCTGCCTGTCTTCTGCCTGATCTGGCTGCTTTTGGTAGTGCTTTCATATGTTGTGGAGTCTGTGGATTCTGACTTTGAGTTTTAATGAAAATTAAATTTTTGGAATTTGGTTGTTGTGGTTTTTTGGATGTATCTCACAAGGAGAAGGGAAAAATGTTGACTTATGTAGGATGACCATATGGGAAGGTTTTTTTTACTATTTAAAAATGGTACCCCTTCTTTGCTCTGGAAATCCCATCTAAATTTTTAGGTACTAACAAAGCAACAGAACATGGTATATCTATTGGGAGGAGTAAAGATTAGAATGGTGTTTAGATGTTATCTACTGTTTGTCAAATTACAGGATATGGCATTAAAGTGTTTAATATTTGCAAAATGACTAACCCAGGAAATGAGGGATGAACCTGGGGTTACAGTGAAGGGCTAGAACCAAAAGGGTACTAGGGCTGAATAAAAGGTGACCAGTTAGTGTTGGGCCATAGCTCAGCCGTGCCATCCATCACTTGTTCTGTCTTACCATAAAACTTTAAATCTAAGCCTAGTTCTCATTTCTTAACTTACTTTCTTGCCTTTTGGATATTTTCTGTAAGATACTGTCTTCTCAATTACTAAATCCCCCAACCTTCTTCAGTGCACCTCATCCATTCTTGGTTGTCAGTGGTTTATCATTCAGCTATTTTATAGGAATATGAAACATTGTTTAAAGGATATTGTGAATGAGATTTGCATGTTTATTTTTAAAATCTGGTCCTATCTTTCCTGTAGAACAAAAAAGAAAATGGAAGAACAGCAAACAATTTATCGTCTATAATGCATTTATGAGTATTTAGGGTAACAAACGTTTATAGATGTACTAAATTAGACATTTCTGGAGAATATAAACCTTGCAGCACACTCTACTGTAGATTACATAGATTATTTTATAGATTTCAGAAGAGAATCAATTCTCAAATATGACTCAGAGTAACTCATACAGTCTGAAAGCCAGATTTAATGTTTGAGTATATAAGATTTTCCACATTTCTAATTAGTGAGACTATTCTGTGTTACGTCATTTTGTGCATTATAATTTTTTCCAATTGATGTTTGAGATCATCCCTATAGTAAAACTGCAGATAAGATGAAGAATTTTTTTTTTTTTTTTTTTTTTTTTTTTTTTTTTTTTTGCGGTACGCGGGCCTTTCACTGTTGTGGCCTCTCCCGTTGCGGAGCACAGGCTCGGGCCGCGCAGGCTCAGCGGCCATGGCTCACGGGCCCAGCCGCTCCGCGGCATGTGGGATCTTCCGGGACCGGGGCACAAAGCCATGTCCCCTACATCGGCAGGCAGACTCTCAACCACTGCGCCACCAGGGAAGCCCAAGATGAGGAATTTTGTCTATCAAAATGATGTTACTGATACACATCATTTGTAGTAAGACATATATTAAATCATTTTTCTAATAGTGTTGGTGAGTTTACTCTGACTCATCCTTTTCTCCATTTGTCCTTAAAGTCAAAAACAACATTTTTAGACTTTAGCTTTCTAAAGTCCTTTGTAACAGTGCGACTTTTTTTTTTAAAATAAATTTTATTTATTTATTTATTTTTGGCTGTGTTGGGTCTTCGTTGCTGCAAGCAGGCTTTCTCTAGTTGCAGCGGGTGGGGGCTACTCTTTGTTGCAGTGCGTGGGCTTCTCATTGCAGTGGCTTCTTCTGTTGCAGAGCATGGGCTCTAGGTGCACGGGCTTCAGTAGTTGTGGCTCGCAGGCTCTAGATTGCAGGCTCACTAGTTGTGGTGCATGGGCTTAGTTGCTCCGTGGCATGTGGGATCTTCCCAGACCAGGGCTCGAACCCATGTTCCCTGCATTGGCAGGTGGATTCTTAACCACTGTGCCACCAGGGAAACCCCAGTGTGACTTTCTTAAGTTTGAGCTCTTAAATATTATGTGTCTCAAGAAGAATCTAGAAACATAGGTAGCAAAACCTTTCTCATTTCCCTCTTTTTATTGTGGTTTCATTTCAATTGTGTTTATTCAGAGTGGTAGACTACAGAGGGTCATGTTGTCTTAGAGAATTAATACCCTTATCCTAATTAAGCTTATGGGTGCAACCTTAACTCCTAAGCATAAATTATGTCACTTTTTTGTCAGTTCATTTTATTTAGTATTTTTTTCTCCTCTCTTTTGGATCTATTTCAGATTTTTTGTGTGTGTTCTTTTTCCTCTGTAGGTTTCAGAATTGACAAGTGAACAAAATAAGTGCAATCGAAGGAAATATTATAGGTCTGTCTTGCATCAAAAGTCCAGCTTCTCATGTGACACAGAAAGTTTCACCAATAATGTAACATTTCAGTATGGCAGGAGAGGAAGTGGATTTTGTTATTCTTAGAAATGGAATAGAGTTGTGTTTAGATTTTCAGACTTTCTTATGATGCTACTAATTTATGAGCTAACATGTTTAGGAAGAGTTTAAGTCAGTTGGTTTATGTTGTAAAAGAATTACGTAGGCGCCTTGTTAAAAAATATAGATTTCTGGGCTCTACCTCTAGACTTTGTGGCTTATTGGTCTGAAGTAGGCCCAGGAATTAGCATTTTGACAAGCACTTCTGGTTTTTCTAATGCAGGTCTTCCTTGGATAGCCCTCTGAGTAAAACTGCCTTAGAGATATTCTAAAACTGAAAATTATGTACAATAAATTAATTATCTTGTTGGAAAAAAAAAGCTCATGTATGAAAGTGTTTCATATTGGAACCAGTTTATATGACATCTTGATTTTCCAGATGAGGAACTAAATTTCCCTGTCAAATATATAAGCATTCTAGATTTCAAGATGTAACTGTTGAAGCTTTCAAGACATGACCGATGGTTCTTTATTTTTCCCCTATGCATTTTTTAGCACCTTGAGTCTAAGGAATGGCAGGTTAGCTGTGCTCAATATCCAGTTCCAACCAGATATTATGATATTTAGTATATATATAGTTAAACATATACATTATAGCATGTAAAACTACATTTCCATTCTGTACTCTGTCATGGCATGGATATGAACAATGTTTAGTTTTAATTTAAATGTTGTTAAATATTTACATCTGAAAAGAAATTATAAGGAAAAGACTATTAGATCAATAGTCGAGTCTTGGTTTTAAGGTTTTTCTTTTCTTTCTTTAAAAAAATTTTTTAAATTAAGATAATAGATGTTTATTGTTTGAGATTTTGAGAGTATGTATATGCACCACAAGCTTTTGGTGAATATTTTTCCAGATATATCGCCAAGCATAGTTTTACATGGTCTGACCTTAGTTGTAAACAAAGAACCGTATTTTTGGTTTCTAATTGTTTTAAGAGATAAATAAGACTTCTGTTTTTTCTCTTTCAGTACTGTTGTCCAGACATGATAAATAACTTTTTGGGACTGGCTAAAACAGAATTTTCAAGTACAGCAAATAAAAGTAAAACTGTTGATTCAGAAAAAGGAAAACTGATCATGTTAGTTAATGACTTTTATTATGGAAAACATGAAGGAGATGTCCAGGAAGAACAGAAGACTTACACAACCTTTAAATGCTTCAGTTGCTTGAAAATTCTTAAAAATAATATCAGGTATGTTAGCATTTATTTTTATTTCTACTTGAAAATTGGAATGCTACAGATATAAATGTTGTATCTTTATCTTGCATTTTTAAATGTTATTCTAGATAAGAGATTTTAACACTTTGCACTAAGAACGAAGACATATTCTCTTGTTAAAAAAAGCTTTTGTCCTTTCTTATATTTTAGAGTTGACTCTTGGATCCAGTTAGTTGTATTTCTTTAAAATAACTTAAGAAAGGACAAACTTTATTTCAAATAAAACAAAATTAACTTCTTTTACCTATATTATCAGTGATCTAGGAATTTTCATGAGATAATTTTCATATTTAGCTGCTTTTGAATTTTATTTTTTTTCACACCACAAGAAGAACCACTTATTTATGTTTTGTCCAGTTTGACCTCTTATATACTAATCTTGTTTAATGCTCAAATCCCATAAAAGAGTTAGTTACAAGAATAAAATGAGAAGACATATTGATTGATATTTTTATTGGTTACATAGCTTGACATTTATATTTGGTAAGGTTTTTTACCATCATTTTATTATAAAGATTTTCAACATTCAACAAATTTAAAAATATTTTGTAATGGACACTTGTATACTCATCATCTTGATTCTATCATTAACATTTAACTGTACTTGCTTCATCATATAGCTATTCATCCTTCCTTCAAACTATCTGGGTTTTTTTATGCATTTCAAAGTAAGTTGCAGATGTCAATGTACTTCCATCAGTTGAGGTGTGTGTGTACAAATATACGTATGCATAACCTTTTATATTTACCCTTGGTGACTATTATTTGTAATTAGCATTCTTAGGTACCTATAGTTTACTTGTAGACCCAGCATTTATTTTATTTTCCTGTGAGTTCTTGGGTCCAAGAAGAAGCATATAGAAAAACCCTGAAATACACTGCGATAAACTCCTATAATAATTATTTTTTTATGGTAGTGCTTTATAGTTTTAAAAATTCTTTTACGTATATTATTTCATATAAGTTTTCACATTTATCTCCTTTCATCAAGTTTTAACAGCCATCAATAGCTAATGGTCCCAGTAGCTTAACAGAAGGAATATTGTACTTGGAGATATAACACTGAAACAATATTACAATAGAACTCTTTTCCCTATTTTCACATTTTTACCATTTTAGTAGTAAAATACACGAGAAAAATCATGTTAATATAGTAAAGTGCATAGAAATATGGCTCCCCTGCTTAGTTCTTTGTTATTCTTAAATGTTATATATATATGATATTAGAATTTATTTCAGCAGTTTTTTTTATTTTCCTTTGAGATTAACACATTAATATTAAACATATGAAAGTAAAAATTTTCTTTTTTTTGTTATTGTTTCAGAATACTAGTTACATATTTCTAGAGTGTCCTAATATCTAGAAATTTTAAGCAAGCAGCACCTGGTAACATCCAGGAATTGAGCTTTTTTTGAAATACTGATTGTTTAGTAAATGTAACCTTAATAGAAAACAATTTATAACCAAAGAAGTTCAATATGTTAAGTAATATTTTACCTTGATAGTAAAAACTGGGAGGGTAAATTGATATTTGTAGAGAATGGTAAGAAGCTGATAGCTGTAGATTTCTCTTCTCTGCCTTGTCAGCGTATGGTGTTTTTTCCCCTACATTGAGTGTCACCCAAAACAGGTTTATTTTATTCTGTGAATATCCTTGCAAGATGTTTGCTTTTTTTGTTTCCCTCATTTCCATCTGTTGGTTTAAGTAGTATGAGCTCCTGATGGGGGCCCATATAATAATTGAGAGAAAGCTTGCTAGTTAAGAAATTATTTTATTTAGATACATTTTAATTGCTGAAAGTCGTAAGCTGAGCGTTTAATGGCTCATGACATTTTCTCTATACCTAAATATTTAGCCAAGACTAGGATTTCCTATAGGTGTTTGTAGAGCTGGCGTAAAAACCAAAGGAAGTCTAAAAGATATTTCAAAGTGTACCATAACCTGTACTAAAGAGTAGCATTATGTGAGGTGTGAAAAAAAATAAATGTTATAACCTTTATGATGATTGCTTTCCAGATTGATGATATTATCACTTAATTTCAACATTATTTCCTGTAGTGACTCAAAGTGAGTAATTGTTAATAGTTGACCCCATCTAAAAATTGTTATTTTGATTGAATAACTTTACTTTCAAATTCAGCAAAAAGCTTCAGTAAGCTCTTTTAAATAGGCATTCCCATTTATATTGCACTCTCTGTTGTGGAAGGTCATAGTTCCTGCTCATAAGAAGCCTTTTTAGGGAAGCTGAAATAGCAGAATGTAAAACTGAAAAATGGACGTTGCCTACAAAGGGCACAGTCTGCAAGTTAAAATGAACAGTCTTTGGTAACAGTAAACCAGTATCATTAAATAAGACAAAAGGTTCTTGTAATTGTAGGCATTAAAATTGCTATTACATGCATTTAGAAACCAAGACACAAGTAAAAATACCAGTAATTTGTCTTTTAAGCAGCTAGAATTTAATGTATATCTTCATAGCTTAAGAGATTTCTCTCATGACACTGTAGCTGCTTTTGGTGGTAGAGTTTCCTTCCTTTCAGTATTTTATTTAAAAATGTAAGTAGTATTTCTTGTATGGAGAAGAAACCTTCTGTTTTATCTTTAAAAAAATTTTAATAATCTGAAATGATCAAGAGAGCAAATTAGTGATATTTCAAATTCATAATAACTATTTATTTTAAAACAAGGATGAAAAGATGTTGACTTAGTTACTTAATAAAAGTGATTATTTAAAGTGCACACTTTTCTAGAGGACTTTAGAGATTTTATCTTCAGTAATCATATCTCTAATTTTAAGATTTAGATTCAAGTACTTATTTGTGAGATTTTTGTTTTTAAATCTGAATTTTTGCACCTGTTGACAATCATTTATAGGTTTATGAACCACATGAAACATCATTTGGAACTTGAGAAGCAGAGCAGTGAAAGCTGGGAAAACCACACCACCTGCCAGCACTGCTACCGTCAGTTTCCCACACCATTTCAACTGCAGTGTCACATTGAAAGTACACACACACCCCATGAATTTTCTAGTAAGTTACAATTTCATTTAAGTATTGAGTATTTTGATTTTAACAATGTAAACTCTGAGAAAAGTTTGTTACTGAACTCTGAACAAGTGTGTTAGAAAAATAAGATGACTTTGAAATTTGAGAGTAAAGTTGAAAAAGTTAATTTTTAACTTATATAAAGTTTTAAATAAAATGAGTTACTGAAATTAAAGTCCCTCTTGTAAGTAATTCACTATGGTAAATAACCTGTGCCTTACATGTGGGGGAGTAAATTAGAAGCCTCAGATAATAGTTTTCAAATATGAAATCAGTGCCCTTCTTTTAAAACTGAATAAGAAAAGTAAATACAACGGTAGTTAAAATCACAGATTTTGGAGCAAGACAGCTTGGGTTCACATCCAAGCTCTGCCTCTTAATATGTGATCTTAATGTGATCTCAGACAGGTCACTTAATATTTGAATAATGGGGATAATAAAAATACCTGCTTCATAATGTTTTGATGGGAACTGAGTGAGTTAATGTAAGTAAAGTCCTTAGAACTGTGCATGGCACACAGTTAACAACTATGGAACTGTTCACCACTACCACCACCACCAATACTACTACTGTTATTATTGTTGTTGTTGATATAGATGTACAAAATGAATTATATATGTATATATCTGATTTTGTTTATTTGCCTCGATAGGATACTTTTTAAGAAAATTGCAGTGTAATTGACATATAACATTGTATTAGTTTCAGGTGTACAACATAATGATTGAATACTTCTGTGTATATATATATCTTAAAATGGTGTAATGTCTTTTTTCCCCCACTTTCAGCCATTTGCAAAATATGTGAATTATCATTTGAAACAGAGCATATTCTTTTACAACATATGAAGGACAATCATAAACCTGGTGAAATGCCATATATTTGCCAGGTATACACATATTTTATTGTATACATCGTGTTTGTTTGGTTTGTTTATTATCTCTTGTTTTGGTTACAAGATTTAAACCTATTAGGCCAGGCATCAGCAAATTTTTTATATAAAGGGCAAGATAGTAAGTATTCAGGTTTTGAGGATCATAGGTCTCCGTTGCAACTAATCAACTCTGCCATTGTAGCACACAGGCAGCCATAGACAATAAGTGGATGAATGGGTATGACTGTGTTTCAATATAACTTTATTTATGGACACTGAAATTTGAATTTCATATAATTTTCACGTCATGAAATATATTTTATTTTTCTAACCATTTCGATAAAATTGGTTGCTAAAATTAAAATATCTTCTGTAAATAATTATTAGTAGGAAGTCCCTTGGCATAACTCATACATTGTTATGTAAGGTCAGCAGACAGTTGGAATTGGCCCATAGGCCATTGTTTGCCCACTCCTGTACTAGACAAAGAAAAGCTCTGTGGCAGAAAGACAAACATGAACTTATCTTACCCTGTAGGGAAGAATGTAGGCATACAAGGGAAATATAAAATGCTTTTACTTCAGAGAACCCTACCAAATGCTTTGGGACTAGTATTTTTCCAGAATTTGGAGGAATGAGAAAGTAAGATAAAAATAAATTGTCACTTCCATAGCCTGGAGGCCATTTATAATCTAAAGGAAGATGCTATTTTATATAGCAGAAGAACTTTATAGTACCAGAGGTGTCAGAGTTTGAAAACTCAAGTCAAGATTGGGGGTGACAGATAAAAATATCTGATAAAAATAAGGGAATCTAGTTATATTTTGGGAAGTATCCTTAAGCTTTGAAAGGTAATGACGCTTCTGTCTCAAAGATTATCTTTCAATGTTTGCATTAATGGAATTCTTGGTTGCATAGGCATCAGAGCTGAATTAATAGTACAAAATATTCTTCTGAACAAGTGACCTATCATTCTTACTTTGAAATTGGATATCATTATAAGTTTTCAAGTTAAACTAAATCTCTTTTTTTTGTAGGTTTGCAATTATAGATCATCATCATTTTCTGATGTAGAAACTCATTTTAGAACATCCCACGAAAACACTAAGAACTTGCTATGTCCGTTTTGCCTCAAAGTTATTAAAATTGCAACACCCTATATGCATCATTACATGAAGCATCAGGTGAGATTTGCCAGTTTTTATTCCTTTAATGTTGTTTTAGAGAAAAGATAGATTATGACTTAGAACATTGGTTAGATTTGTTCTGCAGGGAAAGCAGCATTGTTCTAAAAGACATGATTAATTTGTAATTTATGCTGAATTACCTGTGAAACTTCCACTTCTTTTCCTTGCTTCCTTTCTGGTGATGTTGTGGTTCCTACATGAAAATTCTGAAAGATAGCTAGAAATAGGAAACCTTGGATTGAAGGAAAAAAGAGAAGATGAGTGGAAGAATATCCAAAAGATTGGATATTTCGAGGCTAAGAATTACCTTCTGGGAAAGGTAATTATCAGGAGCAGGGGAAAAGATGAGTTTGAACTGATAAAGAAGATTGATGACTCATAATCGTGTTTTCCTCTTTCTCTTCAAACTTTATTCCCACTTTTAGCTCCCATATTATAAGACATGTTTGCGTCATTGACCAGGAGTGGTCTTTTATAGCTGCCAGGGATAGAGGAAGCAGTAGTGACACTTACTGCTTGATATATGAACTCTGGCAAAGAACTGTATTTAGTCCTGCTACGTAATTTTTGGGACCCAGTATTAGTGCTTATACCCATCTCTTGAACCCTGATGTTATACTTACTGGTTCTTTTCCTGAAGCAGTTAAGTCATCCTTTGGGCTGAAAAGTTTAATGCATCACTGATCCTGTTCTTAAGTGCTTGAAAGAACAATAATAGTGCCTTTGCCAAAACCAGAAGTCAGTGGATTTATTCAGTATGATCATGTAATCAAGTTTTGCCACCTCACTAATTAGCTCATTACATTTTCTTGTTATTGATTAAATTGGCATGTCAGTTTATTCAGCATTGGTGCTCACTTTGCTTTCCATTCTAGTCATTAGATAATCATGAAATCGGCTTATGGTTCTTCATTGGGAGAGATCATAAAAGTAGAATTTCCAAATAAATTTGGGATCACCTATGTTGTGACTGGGTTGCTACCTATCCTTGAGGAGTTCTGGCAAGATCTTTCGATTCCGGGTTTCCCCGGCAATTTTGCATCAGTTGTTAATACATGTTCCCGCCCCCCTCCCCCTCCGCCGTCACCAATTGCTACTGGTAAATGAATTTGGTAAAGGCCTAGATTTACAAAATTAAATCGTTGTTTCTTTTTCACAACAGGATTCCTCAGAAATTTTAACATGCTAATGAACATTGTAAATCTCTAAGTAATGATATTATATGTATTCCCCAGACTTATTTAGCTATTGAACCCTTTATTTGCTCAATACCTATTAACATTTCGTGCGGAACAGAGTTTGAGAAACACTATTCTTGATACTCTGTATTTCTTCTTTGGCTTTTAATTTTCAAAGGGGGAATAAAGTATAAAACAGTAGTTTTATTTCATTATGGGGATTTAACATCATTTTCCCCATATGCTATATTAAGCTCCAGAGTGAGATATAGATGTAGGAAGAATGATAATTATGAAGGAGATGTGTGGGCCAACTGTATGGGCTACATGATTTTTTTTTTTAACGTTTTTATTGGAGTATAATTGCTTTACAATGGTGTGTTAGTTTCCGTTTTATAACAAAGTGAATCAGTTATACATATACATATATCCTCATATCTCTTTCTTCTTGCATCTCCCTCCCTCCCACCCTCCCTATCCCACCCTTATAGCTGGTCACAAAGCACCGAGCTGATCTCCCTGTGCTATGTGACTACTTCCCACTAGCTATCTATTTTATATTTGGTAGTGTATATATGTCCATATATACACTACCACTCTCTCACTTTGTCCCAGCTTACCCTTCCTCCTCCCCGTGTCCTCAAATCCATTCTCTAGTAAGTCTGAGTAGTTATTCCTGTTTTGCCCCTAGGTTCTTCATGACCATTGTTTTTTTTTTTTTTGTTAGATTTCATATATAGGTGTTAGCATACGGTATTTGTTTTTCTCTTTCTGACTTACTTCACTCTGTATGACAGACTCTAGGTCCATCCACCTCACTACAAATAACTCAATTTCGTTTCTTTTTATCGCTGAGTAACATTCCATTGTATATATGTGCCACATCTTCTTTATCCGTTCATCTGTCGATGGACACTTAGGTTGATTCCATGTCCTGGGTATTGTAAATAGAGCTGCAATGAACATTGTGGTACATGACTCTTGTTGAATTATGGTTTTCTTAGGGTATATGCCCAGTAGTGGGATTGCTGGGTCATACGGTAGTTCTATTTGTAGTTTTTTAAGGAACCTCCATACTGTTCTCCATAGTGGCTGTATCAATTTACATTCCCACCAACAGTGCAAGAGCGTTCCCTTTTCTTCACACCCTCTCCAGCATTTATTGTTTGCAGATTTTTTGATGATGGCCATTGTGACCAGTGTGAGATGATATCTTATTGTAGTTTTGATTTGCATTTCTCTAATGATTAATGATGTTGAGCATCCTTTCATGTGTTTGTTGGCAATCTGTATATCATCTTTGGAGAAATGTCTCTTTAGGTCTTCTGCCCATTTTTGGATTGGGTTGTTTCTTTTTTTGATATTGAGCTGCATGAGATGCTTGTAAATTTTGGAGATTAATCCTTTGTCAGTTGCTTCTTTTGCAAATATTTTCTCCCATTCTGAGGGTTGTCTTTTCATCTTCTTTATGGTTTCCTTTGCCTTTGGAATAAGTTCCAAAGATTTAAGTTTCATTAGGTCCCACTTGTTTATTTTTGTTTTTATTTCAATTTCTCTAGGAGGTGGATCAAAAAGGATCTTGCTGTGATTGATGTCATAGAGTGTTCTGCCTATGTTTTCTTCTAAGAGTTTGATAGTGTCTAGCATTGCATTTAGGTCTTTAATCCATTTTGAGTTTATTTTTGTGTGTGGTATTAGGGAGTGTTCTAATTTCATTCTTTTGCATGTAGCTGTCCAGTTTTCCCAGCACCACTTATTGAAGAGGCTGTCTTTTCTCCATTGTATATTCTTGCCTCCTTTATCAAAGATAAGATGAGCATAGGTGTGTGGGTTTATCTCTGGGCTTTCTATCCTGTTCCATTGATACGTATTTCTGTTTTTCTGCCAGTACCATACTGTCTTGATTATTGTAGCTTTGTAGTATAGTCTGAAGTCTGGGAGCCTGATTCCTCCAGCTCTGTTTTTCTTTCTCAAGATTGCTTTGGCTATTCGGGGTCTTTTGTGTTTCCATACAGATTGTGAAATTTTTTGTTCTAGTTCTGTGAAAAATGCCAGTGGTAGTTTTATAGAGATTGCATTGAATCTGTAGATTGCTTTGGGTAATATAGTCATTTTCACAATGTTGATTCTTCCAATCCAAGAACATGGTATATCTCTCCATCTATTTGTATCATCTTTAATTTCTTTCAACATTGTCTTATAATTTTCTGCATACAGGTCTTTCGTCTCCTCAGGTAGGTTTATTGCTAGGTATTTTATTCTTCTTGTTGCAGTGGTAAATGGGAGTGTTTTCTTAATTTCATTTTCAGATTTTTCATCATTAGTGTATAAGAATGCAAGAGATTTCTGTGCATTAATTTTGTATCCTGTTACTTTACCAAATTCATTGATTAGCTCTAGTAGTTTTCTGGTGACATGTTTAGGATTCTCTATGTATAGTATCATGTCATCTGCAAAGAGTGACAGCTTTACTTCTTCTTTTCCGATTTGGATTCCTTTTATTTCCTTTTCTTCTCTGATTGCTGTGGCTAAGACTTCCAAAACTATGTTGAATAATAGTGGTGAGAGTGGGCAACCTTGTCTTGTTCCTGATCTTCGTAGAAATGGTTTCAGTTTTTCACCATTGAGCACGAGGTTGGCTGTGGGTTTGTCATATATGGCCTTTATTATGTTGAGGAAAGTTCCCTCTATGCCTTCTTTCTGCAGGGTTTTTATCATAAATTGGTGTTGAATTTTGTCAAAAGCTTTCTCTGCATCTATTGAGATGATCATATGGTTTTCCTCCTTTAATTTGTTAATATGGTATATCACATTGATTGATTTGCGTATATTGAAGAATCCTTGCATTCCTGGAATAAACCCCACTTGATCATGGTGTATGATCCTTTTAATGTGCGGTTGGATTCTGTTTGCTAGTATTCTGTTGAGGAGTTTTGCATGTATGTCCATCAGTGATATTGGTCTGTAGTTTTCTTTTTTTGTGACATCTTTGTCTGGTTTTGGTATCAGGGTGATGGTGGCCTCGTAGAATGAGTTTGGGAGAGTTCCTCCCTCTGCTGTATTTTGGAAGAGTTTGGGAAGGATAGGTGTTAGCTCTTCTCTAAATGTTTGATAGAATTCGCCTGTGAAACCATCTGGTCCTGGGCTTTTGTTTGTTGGAAGATTTTTGATCACAGTTTCAATTTCAGTGCTTGTGATTGGTCTATTCATATTTTCTATTCCTTCCTGGTTCAATCTCAGAAGGTCGTGCATTTCTAAGAATTTGTCCATTTTTTCCAGGTTGTCCATTTTATTGTCAAAGAGTTGCTTGTAGTAATCTCTCATGATCCTTTGTATTTGCAGTGTCAGTTGTTACTTCCTCTCTTTCATTTTTAGTTCTGTTGATATGAGTCTTCTCCCTTTTTTTCTTGATGAGTCTGGCTAATGGTTTATCAATTTTGTTTATCTTCTCAAAGAACCAGCTTTTACTTTTATTGATCTTTGCTATCGTTTCCTTCATTTCTTTTTCATTTATTTCTGATCTGATCTTTATGATCTCTTTCCTTTTGGTAACTTTGGGGTTTTTTTGGTCCTTCTTTCTCTAATTGCTTTAGGTGTAAGGTTGGGTTGTTTATTTGAGAGTTTCTTGTTTCTTAAGGTAAGATTGTACTGCTATCAACTTCCCTCTTAGAACTGCTTTTGCTGCATCCTATAGATTTTGGGTCATCGTGTTTTCTTTGTCATTTGTTTCTATGTATTGTTTGATTTCCTCTTTGGTTTCTTCAGTGACTTCTTGGTTATTAAGTAGTGTATTGTTTAGCATCCATGTGTTTGTATTTTTTACAGATTTTTTCTGTAATTGATACCTAGTCTCATAGCGTTGTGGTCAGATAAGATGCTTGACACAATTTCAATTTTCTTAAATTTACCAAGGCTTGACTTGTGACCCAAGATATGATCCATCCTGGAGAATGTTCCATGAGCGCTTGAGAAGAAAGTGTATTCTCTTGTTTTTGGATGGAATGTCCTATAAATATCAGTGAAGTCCATCTTGTTTAATGTATCATTTAAAGCTGTGTTTCCTTATTTATTTTCATTTTGGATGATCTGTCCATTGGTGAAAGTGGGGTGTTAAAGTCCCCTACTATGATTGTGTTACTGTCGATTTCCCCTCTTATGGCTGTTAGCATTTGTCTTATGTATTGAGGTGCTTCTATGTTGGGTGCATAAATATTTACAATTGTTATATCTTCTTCTTGGATTGATCCATTGATCATTATGTAGTGTCCTTCTTTGTCTCTTGTAATAATCCTTGTTTTAAAGTCTATTTCGTCTGATATGAGAATTGCTACTTCAGCTTTCTTTTGATTTCCATTTGCATGGAATATCTTTTTCCATCCTCTCACTTTCAGTCTCTATGTGTCCCGAGGTCTCAGGTGGGTCTCTTGTAGACAGCATATGTATGGGTCTTGTTTTTGTATCCATTCAGCCAATCTGTGTCTTTTGGTGGGAGCATTTTGTCCATTTACATTTAAGGTAATTATTGATATGTATGTTCCTATTACCATTTTCTTAATTGTTTTTGGTTTGTTATTGTAGGTCTTTTCCTTCTCTTGTGTTTCCTCCCTAGAGAAGTTCCTTTAGCATTTGTTGTAAAGCTGGTTCAGTTGTGAATTCTCTTAGCTTTTACTTGTCTGTAAAGGTTTCAGTTTCTCTGTCAAATCTGAATGAGATCCTTGCTGGACAGAGTAATCTTGGTTGTAGGTTTTTCCCTTTCATCAGTTTAAATATGTCCTGACACTCCCTTCTGGCTTGCAGAATTTCTGCTGAAAGATCAGCTGTTAACCTTATTGGGATTCCCTTTTATGTTATTTGTTGTTTTTCCTTTGCTGCTTTTAATATTTTTTTGTGTGTTTAATTTTTGTCAGTTTGATTAATATGTGTCTTGGCATGTTTCTCCTTGGATTTACCCTGTATGGGACTCTCTATGCTTCCTGGACTTGATTAACTATTTCCTTACCCATATTAAGGAAGTTTTCAACTATAATCTCTTCAAGTATTTTCTCAGTCCCTTTCTTTTTCTCTTCTTCTACTGGGACCCCTATAATTCGAATGTTGGTGCGTTTATTGTTGTCCCAGAGGTCTCTGAGACTGTCCTCAGTTCTTTTCATTCTTTTTTCTTCATTGTGCTCTGCAGTAGTTATTTCCACTATTTTATATTCCAGGTCATTTATCCTTTCTTGTGCCTCACTCACTCTGCTATTGATCCATTCTAGAGAATTTTTAATTTCATTTATTGTGGTGTTCATGGTTGTTTGTTTGCTCTTTAGTTCTTCTAGGTCCATGTTAAACGTTTTTTGTATTTTCTGCATTCTATTTCCAAGATTTTGGATCATCTTTACTATCATTATTCTGAATTCTTTTTCAGGTAGACTGCCTATTTCCTCTTCATTTGTTAGGTCTGGTGGATTTTTACCTTGCTCTTTCATGTGCTGTGTGTTTCTTTGTCTTCTCATTTTGCTTAACTTACTGTGTTTTGGGTCTCCTTTTCACAGGCTGCAGGTTCATAGTTCCTGTTGTTTTTGTTGTCTGCCCCCAGTGGCCAAGGTTGGTTCAGTGGGTTGTGTAGGCTTCCTGGTGAAGGGGACTAGTGCCTGTGTTCTGGTGGATGAGGCTAGATCTTGTCTTTCTGGTGGGCAGGTCCACGTCTGGTGGTGTGTTTTGGGGTGTCTTTGACCTTATTATGATTTTAGGCAGCCTCTCTGCTAATGTGTGGGGTTGTGTTCCTGACTTGCTAGTTGTTTGGCATATGGTGTCCAGCACTGTAGGTTGCTGGTCATTGAGTGGAGCTGGGTCTTGGCGTTGAGTTGGAGATCTCTGGCAGATATTCGCCTTTTGATATTATGTGGAGCTGGGAGGTCTCTGTTGGACCTTGGCTCTCCCCCCCTCAGAGGCACAGCCCTGACACCTGGCTGGAGTACCAAGAGCGTGTCATCCACATGGCTCAGAATAAAAGGGAGAAAAAAGGAAAGAAAGAGAGAAAAAGATAAAATAAAATTTAAAAGTTATTAAAATAAAAGCAAAAAGTAATTATTAAAAAATTTTTTGAAAGTAATTAAAAAAAGGAAGAAAGAAGAGAACAACCAAACCAAAAAACAAATCCACCGATAACAAGCACTGAAAATTATACTAAAAAACAAAAACAAAAAACGTACAGACAGAACCCTAGGACAGATGGTTAAAGCAAAGCTATATAGACAAAATCACACACAGAAGCATATACATACAGACTCACAAAAAGAGAAAAAGGGAAAAAAAATATATCGTCGCTCCCAAAGTCCACCTCCTCAATTTGGGATGATTCCTTGTCTATTCAGGTATTCCACATATGCAGGGTACATCAAGTTGATGGTGGCGTTTTAATCTGCTGCTCCTGAGGCTGCTGGGTGAGATTTCCCTTTCTCTTCTTTGTTTGCACAGCTGCTGGGCTTCAGCTTTGGATTTGGCTGCGCCTCTGCGTGTAGGTCGCCTGTGGGCGTGTGTTCTTTGCTCAGACAGGACAGGGTTAAAGGAGCAGCTGATTCGGGGGCTCTGCCTCACTCAGGCCGGGGCGAGGGAGGGTTACGGAGTTCGGGGCGGGCCTGTGGCGGTAGAGGCCAGTGTGATGTTGCACCAGCCTGAGGCGTGCCGTGCGTTCTCCCGGGGAAGTTGTCCCTGGATCACGGGACCCTGGCAGTGGCGGGCTGTACAGGCTCCCCGG
The DNA here is from genome assembly GCF_949987515.2 of Delphinus delphis. Classification (NCBI taxonomy): domain Eukaryota; kingdom Metazoa; phylum Chordata; class Mammalia; order Artiodactyla; family Delphinidae; genus Delphinus; species Delphinus delphis. The sequence continues at coordinate 145,744,969 of NC_082684.1, forward strand.
AAGAGGGGGTATGGATAGTGACCTGTGCTCGCACACAGGCTTCTTGGTGGCGGCAGCAGCAGCCTTAGCGTCTCATGCCCGTCTCTGGGGTCCGCGCTGATAGCCGCCGTTTGCGCCCGTCTCTGGAGCTCCTTTAAGCGGCACTCTTAATCCCCTCTCCTGGTGCACCAGGAAACAAAGAGGCAAGAAAAAGTCTCTTGCCTCTTAGGCAGGTCCCGACTTTTTCCCAAACTCCCTCCCGGCTGGCTGTGACACACTAGCCCCTTCAGGCTGTGTTCACGCAGCCAACCCCTGTCCTCTCCCTGGGATCCAACCGAAGCTGGAGCCTCAGCTCCCAGCCCTCGCCCGTCCCGGCGGGTGAGCAGACAAGCCTCTCGGGCTGGTGCGTGCTGGTCGGCACGGATCCTCTGTGGGGGAATCTTTCCACTTTGCCCTCCGCACCCCCGTTACTGCACTCTCCTCCGTGGCTCCGAAGCTTACCCCCGCTCCTCCACCCGCAGTCTCCACCCGCAAAGGGGCTTCCTAGTGTGTGGAAACGTTTCCTCCTTCACAGCTCCCTCCCACTGGTGCAGGTCCCGTCCCTATTCTTTTGTCTGTGTTTTTTCTTTTTTCTTTTGCCCTACCCAGGTACGTGGGGAGTTTCTTGCCTTTGGGGAGGTCTGAGGTCTTCTGCCAGCATTCAGTAGGTGTTCTGTAGGAGGTGTTCCACATGTAGATGTATTTCTGATGTATTTGTGTGGAGGAAGGTGATCTCCACGTCTTACTCGTCCGCCATCTTGAAGCTTCTCCCTGGCTGTGTGTGATTTTTAATCAGTTTTTATACCCTGAGTTTCATGTCTTCACTTGACATGCGTGTCCAGTTTTTTTGTGTGTGTATTTGGAGCACCTAGGAGGTAGACAGCCAGCAGTTAAGAGGGGAAAATCTGTCAATAAGAAGGATCATCATGCATCCTTCAAGAAATTTACAATTTGTATGATTATTTACAAAAGACTGGAAAATTATAGCTGAGCAAAAACTTGTATTTGAGATGACATTATTAGAGCAATGTCATGTATATATAGTGGCCTTGTCTTGTATATATAGTGGCCAAAAACGGGCCTCTCTGAAGGAAATAAAGGAGTAAGCTGTGAGGAAATCTGGGAGAAGTAACATTATATCGGGAGCGAAGTGAGTGTGTACCTGGAGCACTCAAAGAACATCACAGAGGCCAGTTGTGGCTGGAGCAGAGTAAAGTAATAAGAGGAAAAGTAGTAGGAAATAAGGTTGTAGCAATAGAATGCAGGCCAATTCATATAGAGCCAGAATCAGGACTTTGTAAACTGGAATCAGGACTTTGGAAAACCATCAGCATTTTAGGCATGTGAAAGATCTGCCATGTTTTAAGATCATTGGCAGCTGTGAAGAGAATAGACCATAGGGAAGAAAGAACATGAAAGGGAGAACATAGGAGGTTATTAATAGTCAAGTTGAGTGTCTTGGACAAGTATTGTAGCAGTGGTTGTAGGTAATAAGTGGAAATATTATGACAGTTTTTGAAGGTAGAGCTGACACCTTTTATTAATGGGTTGGATATAGGATGTGAGAGAGAGTGACCAAGTTTTTTGTCCTAAGCAGCTGCAAGAGTGGAATTTTCATATATTGTCATATGGTGAAGACTGAGGAAAGAACATATTTTGGGGGGCAGGGAGGTAGGGAAGAAATCCAGAATTCAGTTTTGTCCATGTTGGTTTGAGATGCATATTAGACATCAAGTAGTGATATCAAGTAGGTAGTTGGATAGATGATACTTAAAGCGGTGAAATGAAAAGGTAACCTCGGGAGGGATTATAGATAGAGAAAAGATTTCTGGGTACTGGATTCTGGAGAACTTTTTTTCTGTCCTCTTGACTTGGTATCTGTTTCTTGCCCACGTTTTCTCTTTTTCTTCCTCTTCTTTGAGCAAATATGAGTGAATTTAAGTTGCCTGTACCTCCAAGAATGCATCACACTTCTAAAATAGTCTTAAGATGCACCTAAAATACAATACAAACATATTATATTTATATATTGCTTTGAACTTTGAAAAGAACTTTTATTTATGAAATGCCTGGTGTGTGCCAGTACTGTGCTAGGTACTTCCCAGTGTATTATCTGTTCGAATTTTATAAATGATTGATTGTATTTAAATGGAAATAGTGATGTATCTGGCAGATCGTAGCTTTAGAGAAAACATTCTTTTGTATTTATATGTTGTTTCAGTTTATATATATGTTTGCATATACATATATAATTTTTAAATTAATGAGAGCATAAATATCAATATTGTAGTTGATATTGTGTAGTAGAAAGAACACTGGATTAGGTGTCTGGCAGTTGTCACTGAATAGCTATGGGAAAGTGATTTGGATTTTTCTTGGGTCCTGTTTCCCATCTGTGGAATAATAACAGGATTAAGTTTGAGGAGGGACTTAGTCAAGGGGTCTCAGCCAGTAAGTGGATTGGGAATAGTTGTTTTTATTTATGCTTCCATATCCACACTGTGCAATGTTGTAGCCACTAGCTGTATGTGGCTATTTAACCTTAAATTAATTAAAATTTAAAATTTGTTTGCTCAGTTGCACTTGGCACATTTCAGGTGCTCATTAACCACATATGTCTAGTTGATACTGTATTGGGTAGTGCAGCTCTAGAACGTTTTCATCATTGAAGAAAGTTTTATTAGACAACACTGCTTTATACAACCATTGCTATAACAACTTTCTCTGAAATCTGTGGTTGGCTATTTGAATTTATTTTTCCAACTTGTCAACCAACTAGAAATAGCAAAAATTAAAAAGAATTTACTCTTTTATAGGATAAAAATGTAGTATAGTTCATTTTCACAGTATCATGTGTCTAAGTACTTTAAAATTATAATTAAAAGAGCTTTCATCCCTGGTGGCGCAGTGGTTGAGAGTCCGCCTGCGGATACGGGGGATGCGGGTTCGTGCCCTGGTCCTGGAGGATCCCATGTGCCGTGGAGCGGCTGGGCCCGTGAGCCATGGCCGCTGAGCCTGCGCGTCCGGAGCCTGTGCTCCGCGGCGGGAGAGGCCACGGCAGTGAGAGGCCCGCGTACCGCAAAAAAAAAAAAAAAAGAGCTTTCATAGCACTATTGAGAGAACTTTAATTAGAATCTATTGATGCAACTTTCATGTTCAATTTCTGGATAGTAACAGACATTTTTGAAACCTAAATACTAATGCAAAGAATGTTTTAAAAAATAAAACAACATTTTGCTATTATATATGTTAAGAGATGTAAAATACTAGTTTTAAAATTAGTATCATTAAAATTAAATCAGAGCAGTTTCAGGACACAATATTTGTGGTTGTAGAAATTATTTTTCTTCACTTTTTCTGTTTTCTAAACAGAAAAAAGGAATACATCGTTGTACAAAATGCAGACTACAGTTTTTAACATGCAAAGAGAAAATGGATCACAAGACTCAGCATCATCGGACATTTATAAAACCTAAACAACTAGAAGGATTGCCTCCAGGAACAAAAGTGAGTTCAAATATGCTGTATTTTAACATTCTGTATGATAATAGACACTCCTGCCTGGTTTTATTTATTGAATAGAATACTTTAAAAATGATTTCTGATTTAATTAAGACTTTAATTTTAGGTTTTACCATTCCTATGTTTAGGAATAAAACTTCTAACCATTGCTTTTTGGTCAGTAGTGTGTGCAACTCTAGAGTGGTATTCCTTTGTAAAAAGTATAGCTAGATTAACTGTTCCAGGGTTAATGGGTTATGTCAATGTTACATAGGCTATTTTGGAGCTATTCCAGTTGGCAGTGTATATGTCATTTTTATCTGTTAAACTGTAAGATGCTTGAGATCAGGAATCATGTTTTATTTATCTTTGTGTCCTCAGCATCTGGTATAGTGCCTTGAATGCTGTAGGTTCTCAGATGTTTATTGAAATTGTTATTACTGAGTCTACTCTCAGAGAAGCAAGTTCTGCTGCTGGATAGCATTATGTTTTAAGTGAGCAAACACATGTCTGACTGCATACTGATGATTGTAATTTACTTTTCCCTTTTTGCCTTATATACCTCTGTTTTTTCTGACTTCTTTATACACAGTCAGCTCTTGAATATTTGCTCCAGTGGAGGGAAACAGAGGCATGGATAATCCAAAGTGAAATAATCCCCAAAACATTTATATTTGGCTTTGGGTTCTTACCTTTGAATGTGGGTATGTCTGTTATTTGAATTAACTAAAACAATATAAAGCCATGCTCTGAAGACCTAGAGCAAGAGAAGCTATCCAGCATCCTTCCCTGCAATCCATTCATTCCATGCTGGGACTAGACATGCAGAACACTAATGTAAGCAGTGCAGTCCTCTCTCATATTTTCCCTTAATAATAATAATAATAATGATACTAAATGTTTTTATAGCACCTTAGAATTAGGCTTTTGTTATGTTTATTCATATATTCTATTATTTAATCCATATAGTAAGCCAGTGAGGTAGACGAGGGAAGTATTGTCCCTTATCATAGATAAAGAAGCTTAGAGAGGATGTTACTGATTCAGGGTCACATGGCTAGAAAGGAGTGGTATTAGCTTTAACCTCAGGTCTTTTGATTCCTAGTCCAATGCCTTTGTATGATACTAAAGCACATGTTTTTCATGGTACTTCCTCATAGGCTGTGTGGGGGTGTATAATCAAATGATTAATGAGAAAGTTGGAGCAGTTGTGTTTTTCATTGTCAACCAGCAAATATAATTTCTTAATACCAAATGTTAAGTCTTGTATTAGCTTCCTTTAAGGAAATTCTGAGTGTTATTAAACTCGCCCTGCAGTATAGTGAATTGATATAACCCCTCACATAACCTTTGTAAACATAAATCCTGCCCAATGAGCCCCTGGAAAGAAGTCACATTTACTGTAGATCTCTTTGTTTTATAGTTGTCGAAGGGTAACACAGTCCTTTCTAGGCTTTGAGATTTAAATTTTGACCTCTGTGTTTGTGAATTTTTAGTTATATCAGAGCATAGAAATAGCTATGGAATGTGCTATTTTAATATTCATATAATTTGCTTTAACTCCTAATTATCCATTAATAACTCTTAACATATAACTGATATCAGTACAAAAATGTAAGATTACAAGTGAGTAAATATCAAGTTTAATTTCATTTAATTGATATGAACATTTAGAATAAATGGAAGACTTACCAGTTACAGTTTATACTTGCCCTTTCCAAAAACTTGATGTTTAACTTTTCGTTATGCAGTGATATTTTAACAGTAATGCAGTGATTAATTTTCTAAAGCAAATATTATCTTCATTTTTGTAGGTTACTATTCGAGCTTCAGTTGGCCCTCTTCAATCAGGATCTTCAACTACACCTACCATTAGTGCAAGCACTTCTACCCTTCAGCTCTCACCTCCAAGGACTAAAAATATAACTGCTAAAAATCCCACAAAATCTAACACAAGTAAACCTAATATAACTAAATCCATTGCAAGTAAACCTAATGCAAGTAAGCCTAATGGAAGTAAATCTAAATACAAATCAAAAATACCTAATATGCAAAAGAAACAAAGCACATTGGCTAGTAGCAATAAAAAAAGTAAAGTCAATACAGCATTGAGGAATTTAAGGTAATCTTTTATTCTTGATACACAATACTAATTTAATCTTAAGTATAAAAACTTTATTTAATATAAATTTACCCTATTAAACAACTCTCTTGTACATTTATACGCTGTCACTTAAGGCCAAGCAACTAATAAAAAATATTTTTTACAACAGTTGAACAGTACTTGAATTACTGTTTTTCTATAATATTCATTTATTACACTGGTGTTTTATGTTGTGCTTATATCTTGTGATGTTTGAATTGGTTAATTTAACCAATTGATTAATCCCTTTTTTCCAGTAAGAAACATTAGCTGATATTAGATTTTTTATATTTATTGTAGCTGCTGTTCCATAGCAGATTTTTCAAATAATAAGTCTCTGTTTGAAGATGTTAAACACCTTAGCTTTAATTAACAGAAAATTAATAAGGTGGTCCCTTATTATTTTTGTTTTAAAATATATTTTTATCATTTTCTTTATATCTCTATAAGGTGTCGTCGGGGAGTTCACAAGTGCATTGAGTGTTGTTCTGAAATAAAAGATTTTGCAAACCATTTTCCTACATATGTCCACTGTAGTTTTTGCAGATACAACACTAGCTGTAGCAAAGCCTATGTGAATCATATGATGAGGTAAGATGAGTTAAACATCTATAATTACCAATTAAAATTACAGTTCAGCAAGTTTGTTTTTGAAAACAGTTATCCTATTAGAAGTCAGTTTTTCTCTTCTAAGAAAACTTCTAAGATGATTCCTGGCACTATTTTTCGGCATAGTAATTCATGAAGTTCCTGGAAACTCAAATTTTAAGAACAGTTAGACTAATGAAATTAGGATAGGTTTGTTAGGGAAAATAGTTTTTCTATTGGAATTTTTTTTCCTATAGAACTTTCAAACATGGTTACTTCCAAAGACAGAAAAGTAAATGTTTTAAGTATATTTATGAAACAAAAACATGTAATCTCATGAGTGTTATTCTCTTCAAAGCAGTCACTTTGAGAGATTCCAGGGTTTTCAGTGATGTTAGAAACTTCATTGAGTCTGTTTCTCTCTCTCTTTTTCTCTGTAATGCATCTGTCTGTCCATCCATCCATCAAGCCATGTCTCCTTGCATTCATTCAGTGAAATGAGAGACTATTTCAGTCATGATGCCATTGTTGGAATTATTTTTCTTTAATTCATTCAACTTAGATAATTAGAGTATTCTATGCAGAGAGAGCCTTCATAGCCTATGTTATCTTCATTTGTATCTCATTAGTTGGGGCATCCTTCAGGATGGATTTTTATTTTTTAAAAAACAGTCAAAAATTGGGACTTCCCTGGCAGTCCAGTGGTTAAGACTCTGCGCTTCCAGTGCAGGGAGTGTGGGTTCCATCCCTAGTCAGGGAACTAAGATCCCACATGCCACGTGGCGTGGCAAAAAGAAAAAAATAGTGACAGATTATGAGAATAAAACATTTAAAAAATAAATAAATAAAATTTTAAAAAATAGTCAAAAGTTGTTCAGATATAAGCCGGTTAGGTTGATTATTCAAAGTGAGGTTCTGTTTTTTCAAAAGTTAGAATATGATTAATAAAAGTGATTTTCTTATAGATCAAAACATGACCTCTGTGTTACTTTCTGATCATTATCAGGTACTCCTTTCAAGGACTCTCCCACGTTTCTTGATGGCTCCGGCACCTCTCTCACAGTTTTTTAACCCCCTTGATGACTAGCCTGACATTATGGTAACTTGACTTCTTTAGTGCCAGTGCTTTACATCACCTTTAGACTTGTACCCCCTTTCTTACCACAGTACTATTTTAGTCTTGTCATATATACTGTTCATTTCTTTTGAATTCCCATTTCCCAATGACTTTCTGGGCTTTGAGTTCTTTTTCCAGTCCAGCAGCACCTATCTAACTATAGTCATCCTCACCCTCAGGGTCATCTGTTTTGATTGCTGCTTTGTTTTTGTTCTAGAATCCTTTACACATTTAGTCATGCTTACCTGGCATAAAGGCCAAAGACTTGACCATCTTCTTCTGAACTTTATGCTCAATTCTAGACCCCCAAATAGTGCTTGATTCAATCAACTCTGACTCATGATCTTTAACTTGAATTGGGTCCTATATTTTTAAATACTTCTTTATTCTTACCTACAGTATCTGATTAAACATTTTTTTGGTACTCTAAAGATTTTATTTCGGATTCTCTTAGTCATTAACATGGCCTACAAATACACAGTTCGAGGTCATCCTTTTAATTAATCTTTTCAGCCTCAAATTTTTTTCCTGTTACATTTATCCAGGCATTAATCTCAGAAATCAAACATGTTCTACTTCTCCAAAGTTAACCCTGCCCCTTATCTCCTCTAGTTCTTCCACAACTTCATTCAGTTAATTTGCAACTTCATCTTTTATCTACCAGGTTCCTTCTGCTTACAGATGATTTCAGGTATTTTTTTTAAGATGAGGGAGACTTGTCCTTACTCCCTACTTTCCTTATCTCTTGTCTTCTTATTACCATGGACATTTGTAAAAAGTATTTGTTACTAGCATATTCGTGATTCATTTCTTTACCTTTTAATTTGAGTATCATCCTCACCTACCAACTAACACTGCCCCTTTAAAGATTATCAAGTACTGATCCCCGTATTTATTCACTTTTTTTCGCTCTTACTACTCTATGACTTCTTTAGAGTCATTGTTGTCACTCACTTTTGAAACTGTTCTCCTCAGCTTGTGTTTAACCGTTACCACTATTTTTCTTCTTCCTTTTTGCCTACTCCTATTCATTGCCTTCCTTCAGCTCTTCTCGCCTCCTTATATTTCCTTTCTTCGTAATGTAACCACTGTCACTTTTACCTTTCAACTTTGAATCTTCCAGTTTCATTCCTTAGTTTTCCTGAGATCTAACTCTGTATTTCTAATTATTTCGTGTTTTGTTTTGTTTTTACCTTTGACTCATTGGCATCTAAAAAGAACCTAAATAAACCAAACATTATCATCTTTCCAGAATTCACTTTACTACCATCCAGTACTCTTTCAGTGCATCATTTGTGTGAATGTGGAATACCAGCTGGAAAAAATTCACTGTTGCAAGTATCTTAAGCTTGTGAAGTTCCCTTGATCTGCCACTGTGCGTCATGGCTTCCTGAGACAGCACCTTCTGCATTCTGCCTCTCTGCCTCCCACCTACTACAGTGGACTACACCTATAATCCATTTCCTCTAAACCAGGCCCTGGCCATCCTTTCCCAAGTGTACTTCTGTGTGGAATGTCTCTTGTTCTTTGACAAATGTATGGCTTCCCAAATACGGCCTTAATTCTGCCCTTAGTTTATAGGGGAGCAAATCGGAAAATATTTTGTGTTTTCCTAAGCCAAGGGTCATTCTACTCTTCCCTTTCCCATTATCATAGGCTTCTCATTTGTCCTGTAAAACCTCCACATCCATTCTATTCTAAAACATTCCCAGTTAGCCCAACTGCCTTCTACCCTTATCCCAATTCCCAGTGAGCCCCAACCCTGCACTTCATTGTCAGGACACACAATCCTACTCATGGTTAGCCTCATGTGGAACTGAAAGCTTCCACTGCCACTCGTAGGGTTTGGTAAATCACTTTTCCTTTTTCTCTACTTCATATGTACCCTTGCCTCACTCACTGCCTTAGGTATCTCCCATTGAATGGCCCAACCACTACTTCTTCCCAGTGTGAATTCTTGTTACAGGTTTGAGTTTTATATGTACAGAAACTTCATTTTCTCCAGAGGATGAGTCCCTTAAATCCCTATCCCATACTACCTCTGTACTCTCAATTGGTCTTTTCCCCTCCAGTCTCAGACTGCTCTTCTCCAGAATAAACTTTCTCCCATACTCATTTTTGACAAGTGGCTTTTCCTTCTTTGTTAGTCCCTGGAATACCCCTGTCCTTCCTTTCACTTTACCTTCTTTGAAGTGTCTGATCACCACAACCACTCACAGGGATCATTCCTTGCTTTGAGTTGTGTGCCATTCATCTGTTCTGCCTTTTGTTATGTTTGTTTGTATGTGTATTATCTCCTTGAGAAGAAGGGGCTCTTTGTATTTACCATGTCACCTAGCACATTACAAACAGCAAGTGAGAGTCATTATTGTAATTATAAAAGAAAGCCTCTAAATAAAATCTCAAAAGAGGATATTAAAAAATCTTATGCAGTTGGAGCATTTTTGGAATAAGACTCTTACAAAGAAGAGCATCATTAAACATATAATTTTTAAGTGATTTTTTAAAGAAGTAGCATTATTTCGGTTTGGTTGTTTAAATTATTGCACCCTGTTTGCTTATAGCCTTTAGGTAGCAGTAGAAGTCACCTGAAAAAATGAAAATGCATTACTATGTAATATTGCTATTATTTTTCAACATTATGTATAAGAAAGAAGGCTTTTTTTCTCTACATGTAATAGAATTAAGGTAACAGCCATAAGTACCTAATATCTCTTTTTGTAGCAGAGCTTACTGTTTGCTAAGAAGTGTGGTAAGCTGGTGGTGAAGAATCTGACAAATCTGGATTTGAAACCAAGCTTCACCATTTATTTATTACATGTGTGACTTTGGGCAAATTACTTAACTGATTCCCATTTTCCTTTTCTTGAAGAGAAAGTTACTGTGATTATTAGAGGAAATGTACTTAAAGTGCTTAATAAAATGATTTGCACTTAGGAGATATTCAAGTAATTTTAGGTTTTATTTCTAAATTGTCATTATTCAGTATCGTAAAGTTTTTGCCTTTAATTTTCACAATTTAGTAGGAGAGATATATTTACCTAGCTTAATGTGATAAACAAATGACTGTGAGAGCCCAGAGAAGGTAACGATGAATTCTCTAAACAAGAAATGAGAAGGTATTGTATAAATGACATTTCATTTAGGCTTTGAAGGATGATTTAAAATTTTTCCAAGGAAAAAGAAAGTTGGTATAACAATTTGTTCCTATATAATAATAAGACAGATTCCTGAATTAATTTTTATAGGATATGCTTTAGTTCATTATATTTTTTATATAGATTTATTGGCACTAAATAATAGTCATTAGAAAAACAGTTAAGATTATTGTGATGGCATCATAAATGGTCTTCTGTCCACAACCCACCCCTTTGGCCCTTTTCCATTTCTTCCTTTCTTTTGTTACTCATATCTGGTCAGGATATTTTTTGGCCTAAAATCCTTTACCTTCCTAATATTAATAGGATGAAGTTGAAATTTTCTGGAGAATGTAAGACCTTTTAATATCTAATTCCTAACTACTTTTCCAAGAGCCTTCAACTCTTATTTTCTTTGCTTTGCCTGGAGTAAGTCAGTATATGGAGCTTCCTAACTGAAATGTACTACTAATTGTGCTGACTTCTCCATTTACCTGCAGCTTTCCCTCATGCAACCACAAAACTGTGTGTGTGTCACTGTTGATGTTTATCCTGTGATAATGAATATATATTCACTTGTTTAGCATATGTTTATTGGCATTTATTCTGTGCCAGTTGCTTTTTGACAACCTTCCCCTCCCAAACCCTGGACCATGAACTCTAAGGCAAACAACCTGCTTTATTGTATCATCAACCTCCAGTTTGGTGTCTTAATAGTAGGCATACTGTCAATATTGTTGCATACTTTTGTATTTTATCAGAGGTAAACTTTTTACTTGTATCAAAGCAAGATGGTCAAAGGGAGTTTTTTTTGCCTCTAGTCCTATTGAGGTATAATTTATATACAATAAAATTCATCTATTTTTAGAGAATAGCTTAATGAGTTTGGTAATTATGTATATATAGTCTAAGTAGATGGTGAATTTTCAAAACCTAGATTTTAATGTTATGTTTTACTGAATCGTAATAAAAATCTTAACCTTTTTTTTCCTTTATTAGATTATTTCCCTATTGTTATTAACTTTACACAGGTCTATTAGGAAGAAGAAAGGTAGTTTTTTTTCCCCTCTGTTGGTGAGCTACAGATCCACTTTTCCATTCCTATAATACACAAAACTAGAAGAATGGAATTTGTGTAATAAATATAAATGAAATGACAGTATAAGTCTTTTTTTATAGGTAGGGAACTCTAAATTAAAACTGGATTCAGACAACTAAAATTTTAAAAGTACCAACATTTTAATAAGGTGCAAGTTATAGACAGAAATGGAAGCCATCAAAAGACCCTAAAACGTAATTTTTTCCTCTCCTCTTACCAAATAAAGGAACCGAAACAGTCTGTTGAGAAGGAAGAAAGAGCTTTTAAAAGTTACTTTTAAATCTCATAAAAAAAAATAATTTACTTGGTTCACATTATTTGGGAATCAGATAAAATCTGGGACACACTCTGAGGAAATACAGTATGTGCACAAATTTTTGCATATTATTTCAGTGGTTCCCAACCTCTTGATGGTTTCTTCCTAAAAAAACCATTCAATTATTTTTGTCATGTTATGCTGAATTTATAAACTCTTTAGTAGTAGTTATCCCCAGATTGAAGAAATAAGTATTAAAAATCTTCTGAGAATGTTCTCTGGGGATTATAACTGGTCAGAGTATTTCTTTTCCCATACATACATGCTCTGCTGGTGATGGTTGCCTTGTATCTGAGACTTAGAATTGATTTGGTGTGTTGGCTACTTTAGGTCTATCATTGCAAGCTGCTGCTCTTCAAACTTTAGCTTGCATAAGAATTACTGAAAAAGTTTGTTAAAACAGATTCCTGGGCCCCACTGCCAGAGATTAATTCAGTTGCTATGTGGGAGGGTGGGAGTCACAAGACTTTGCATTTCTAAATAAGCTCCCAGATGATGCTCATGTTACGAGTCTATGACTCCACTTTTATCTGTGCTAAGTAGTACTGTGCTAAGCCGATCCTGGTTTTCTAGTATAGGAAAGCTTTCCTTATCAGATTTAAAAGGGTGTGTAAAAGCTATCAGCATCAGCTACAAAGCTTGGTTAGGGGTTTTCTGTTCTGTGCTTAGGGGAAGCATTGTTTTAGCTCAAGAGTTCTGCTTTAATTTGTTTTTTTAAAAAAAACCTCTACTAGTAATTGCAAAGAATTCTAAATGTTTGATTTTACAAATCCATTTTACAAGTGCCAGCAGTGGCATTTAGCTCAACTACTGTTAACTTCCAGGATAATTTGGAATCTACTCCCCTTCCTCAACACAAACATGTTAAGTTGGTAAAGGATTTTTAAAATGATTCTTATTGGTAACCATTCATATTATAGCAAAAATGTTATTAGCAAAACTTTTAAATTGTTTTCAACTCTTAACAGTTGAAGAAAATAATTTGACTTGCTTTACTTTTTTAAACTCTTGAGTATTTCCTTTTTTTATGTGAGGGTGAGGTGCTGATTGTATAAAAATATGCTTAGTGAAATACATTTCACTAGAAAATAAATAGATAAATAAGAATGTAAGCTAAAATGCTGAATGAAACAGGGATGATGAACATTATATTATTATTTATATCATAATATTTTATTCAAAACTAGGGATTTAAGTATAGACTTGATATATAGCTAATAAATTAATATGACTTACTGTATAGTAAAATTAATAAAATCTGTTTTGTCTCTCCCAGCTTTCATAGTAATCGTCCAAGTAAAAGGTTTTGTATCTTTAAGAAGTATTCAGAAGATCTCAGGTAACTAGTTGATCTTTTAAATTTTTTTCTATTGAAAAATTATATGACTTAAATCTTTTGTATATAACATTTTTATTGAGATACAGTTCATATACCATGCAATTCACACATTTAAATTATACAATTAATAGTTTTTGGTATATTCACAGAATTGTGCAGTTACCACAGTTAATTTTAGTACATTTTTATCACTTTAAAAAGGCACTCTGTACCCGTTAGTGGTTATCTCCATTTCCTTCCAATTCCTTTCATCCCTAAGCAACTACTAATCTACTTTCTGTCTATTTAGATTTGCCTATTCTGAACATTTCATGTAAATGGAATGATAAAATATGTGATCCTTTGTGATTTGTGTCTTCCATTTAGCATAATGTTTTCAAGATTCATCCATATTGTAGCATATATCAGTGCTTCTTTTTCTTATTGCTGAGTAATATTCCATTGTATGTATATATGATAGTTTGTTTATCCATTTAGGTTATTTTAACTTTGAATCTGTTATGAATATTGCTGTTGTGAACATTTGTGTACTCATTTTTGTTTGGACATGTCTTTTCATTTTTCTTTAGTATATATCTAGGATTAGAATTGCTGGGTTATATGGTAACCCTATGTCAAGCCTTTGAGGAACTGCCAGAGTGTTTTACAAAGTACCTGATTGGTCTATATTCTCTCGCTAAATTTGTTTCAGGGGTGACCAATGGTGTCAAGATGAAATCTTCATGTATTTACACTGTAAAATGAGAACAAAAATAGGGCTGTCCAACAATATTTGATTTAAAAAAAGATACCTAAAATATGTAGTAAAGTGACTAACACTTTTTCAGTTTTGAAGTAAATTTCTTAAATCACTAGAATTCTTGAAATTAGTATGTAGTCTGTATAATTCTTTTTCCTTTTCAAATTAAGAGAAGTGTACAACTTGCTTACTGTGCAGAAAGAACTGTTGATGAATATTTCTGAAGACACTGAGAATTTGGTTTTACCACACACTTAACTCAGAATTCACTGAGCACCATGTTTTTCATATTCTTCTGAATTCTTTAGACCCCACTGTTCTTTATTTTTGCTCATGAGGCCTTTGCTACCTGAAATATCAGTATGTTTGCTGCACCAAGCTAATCTATACAGATAAGATTAACCAATAGTTGTTTTGATATTTTGGGTTAGTGGAAAAAATGGAAGAGGGGATGATATTATGTCTCAGGACCTTTGTACTTATTATTCTCTGTGACTAGTTTGCTCTTTCCCAGATTTTTGTATGATTAGCTCCTTTATCTCCTTTGGGTCTTTATTCTGATGAGTGAGCCTTTCCTTGACCACTTGATTTAAAATTATATCCTTTCTCCTGTGCTTTACCCCAGTGCTCTTTATCTCCTTTTTATGCTTCATTTTTCTCTGGATCATCTTTTGTCATCTCATTCACTGTATATTTTGTTTATTTTCTGTGTCCTCTCACTAGAATGTGTGTGGTTTGGATTTTTGTCTATGCCAGGCATTGATAGTGATTAGGCACCCAGTAAATATTTGTTGAATAAATTAATGTATGCATTGAAAATGACTTATGTGGACAATAGGTCCCATCTATGATGTTGGACCAGTAGCTCACAGGGAGAGAAAAATTTGGTTCAGTTTTAAAAATATATTAGTACTAATTTTAAAACATTTACTGAATTCAAGGAAATAGATTAAGCTATATTAGAGGTTGCCTATTCTGAAAATTTTTATAAGAATGAAGAGTTTTATTGCATTCAAAAGATGAGATTTTTGATTTTCACCTCACTGTTGTTAAGCTCAGTTGTGTGTTTGGTTTTTAAATGAATC
Source organism: Delphinus delphis (assembly GCF_949987515.2). Taxonomy (NCBI): domain Eukaryota; kingdom Metazoa; phylum Chordata; class Mammalia; order Artiodactyla; family Delphinidae; genus Delphinus; species Delphinus delphis. Next base: position 145,760,051 of record NC_082684.1, read on the forward strand.
ATATGATTTTAAACCTCCGGGATGTTTTTCTCTCAACTTGAATAAGTCTCAGATTGAAAATTTGCCTATTTCTGTGAATGGAACATAGAAACTTATAATTGTATAGAACAATAATTTTTGTAATTATTCTTTTATTGGAATGGAATATTTGTTCTTTAGCTATTTACTGTGTATCTACTAGGTCTATAATGTAGCAGATCCTATAAAGATAATAGTAATAATGAAGAAGTCTTGGAACCAACCTTCAGAGAATGTACATTTTATTGGGTGGGAGATAAGAGGTGAATGTAAATAACCACAATAAAGCAAGAGGGATTTTAATAAGTGCAATGATGGTTGGTTTTTTTTCAAAGGGGAGTGAGATTACTTTACTTGGAATGATCTACATAAGTGTTAGTTTACTTGGCTTTAAAGGATGAGTATTGTTTATACTGATAGAAGAGGTACAGGTGCATTTGAGTTGGAATAACATGAATAGAGGTGCAGAAATGAAAAAGTTGAAGGCGTACAGAGGGGGAATGGTAGTAGTAAATGAATGGAGCATTGAAGTTATAGTGGTAATATTGAAATTGGGGGCAATAGTTTTGAGCTTAGAGCCAGATTGTAAAAGCGTTGAAAATAAGGCTAAGGAGTTTGGACTTATTTTGGAGGGCACTGGACAACCCTTGATGTTTTATATAGAATTGAATGAAACTGAAGGAAGGTTGAATTTCTTCTCACCTTTAACAATAGGGTGAATTATAGATGCATGAATCCTATTGATTAGGACTTTTGTGGTAGTTATGAATAATCTAGTAAGGACTTGGGTTAGAATGGTGAGATAGTATTATTTCATCTTTAAGAAACTGGGCTCTGGAATGAAAGTGCTTGATTTCAAACCTGATCTTGACCTTTACCAGCTCTGTGTCCTTGGTACATTACTAAGCTAACTCCATCCTCTATTAAAAAGGTGATAAATTATAGCGTCTACCTTTTATGGGTTGTTTAGATTTAGATGAGATGGTGTGTCTAAAATTGTTTGACTAGCACAGAATAAGTACTCAATAAATTGTTGATATAAAATGCTTGACATACTGACTGTTTAAGGAAGAAGAGACAGAGATAACTATAGGTTGAGCTTTATTTTCAGAGGAAATGGCATCATAAGAAATGCCAGTCAGGATAAGTTAATTTGGGAAGGAAGTACATGATTTTAGTTTTATGAAGGTCAGTTTTTTGTGTGCCAGTATGACATCTAGGGGAAAATATACAGCAGACTGTTAGACTAGAGCTTTAGGGGAGAAATCAATCTAAGGTATGTTATTTGTTTGTATTTGTATATTGGTAAAACATTTAAAATTTTAACGTATGTGATGAACTTCAGAAATGTATTTATGCTTTATTAATAAACTGACAATAACAATGATAACATTACATGATCTATTTTTTTTCCACCTAAGCAAAAATAATTTATTAGCAGGATTCCAAAGACCCTCATGGACCCCTAGAAGGAAGAGATACAGCGAGAACATACGTGGGAAACAGAAAGCCATCAGTTACTAACACGGCTTCTTTCTAGTCTGACCTGCTGAAGCAGGATGATTTTGTCTGTTATTTTCTCTGGACATGAGTTCCATTCTCCTTTCTCTGTGTAGACCAGCTTTCTCTGTTGATGACCCAAACATAGTATTCCTAGCTTCCCACATTTTCCCAGATCAAGAAATGTGATTATATATCCCAATTACAAATCCCTGTTCAGAGAAGGCTTGAGTTAGACATTCCATCCCTGGTCCAATTAACTATGTCGAGTGGAATAGGCATTTAGCTACTTACCATTGAGACTACTTTTAGTGTCTGTTGAGGGCAGTTTGTTAATAGAAAAAGACTGTAATTATTAAATTTAAGTATTTAAATCTTAACTTTCCTTAAGCTTAAAAATATTCCATTTAGAAATCTAGTACATTTAATAATCACTTTTGGGACTTCCCTGATAGTGCAGTGCTTAAGAATCCGCCTGCCAAGGCAGGGGACACGGGTTTGAGCCCTGGTCCAGGAAGATCCCACATGCCGCGGAGCAACTAAGCCCGTGTGCCACAACTACTGAGCCTGAGCTCTAGAGCCTGCGAGCCACAACTATTGAGCCCGCGCGCCTAGAGCCAGTGCTCCACACAGGAGAAGCCACCACAATGAGAAGCCCACGCACTGCAAGGAAGAGTAACCCCCACTCACCACAACTAGAGAAAGCCCACGTGCAGCAACGAAGACCCGACGCACCCATAATAAATAAATAGATTTATTTAAAAAAATCACTTTCAAGCGGGCCTTTAAATAATGTTTGATAAAGTTCATTTAAGCTGAACAGACTAGAATTTTTTATTTTAAAGTCTCATTTACACTTCAGTTACCTTTAAACAATGTAACATCATTTATACATTTAATATATTTGATTTTCTTTTAAACAGCTCTTCAGATGCTTGACCCCAAGCTCCCAAGTGCTTAACTCTAATAAACATAATAAATTAAACACAGTGGCTTTCTAAGTTCTCTGAAACATTCACATATTTTTGCAGGCTTAATATTTTAAAATAAAACTCAAAGCTAAAAGTTTAAACACATTTTAAATTAGAGTCTTAAGACCAATTTTACATACTATAATATGCCAATTATGTTTAAATACTTCAAATAGCAAATGCTGCACAGTTTGATCCAATAAGCATAAAAACTATTTGTGAATTCAAAAAAAATGTATTGATGACTATGGGAATTGCTTTCTAACCTTTTTGAAAATTTGTAATCATTACATATTTAAGAACTACAGTACTCAGTGAAGTTTTCTTAAGGGAACAAGTAGTTTAGGTCCAGGCAACTGGGCCAGTTCAGAGTACTGGGATGCTGAGGAACTCAGACTTTGGACTTCAATAGTGAATTAGCTACTTCAGTTAATTCAGTGTTATATGAGAATAATACCAACCTTGGATGCTTGTGGTGAGAATAAACTAAATAATATATAGGAAAATCTTTAACACATAGTATACAACGATAGCAGCTACGACAATGATCTATTTTTAAAGCGTTCACATTTCTAATTTTTTCCTCACCTAGAAAACACTAGATAAATGTTCCATTAGAGCACAGACTGTATTTTTTGGTCGTCATTGTATTCATAATACAGTACACTAGTAGTACAGTATGTGTAATGACAGCCTTAGTAAATATACACTGGCTAATGTATATATTGTACATTTATATATACTGAACTCTTGTTTTGCAGATGGGCATAGGCACAAATAGACTGTGACTTGTCAAAGTGACCCATGTTGTTAGTGGAGCCAAGACTGGACTGTAGGTCTCTTGACTCTTAGTTTTCAGTAACTGTTATGAGAGAGAAAAGTTTATAAAGCAAAAATACTTTCTGTATATAAATGGTAGTATAATTTGAATATGACTATGACATTTTCTAGAGAATCATTTCAGTTATATCAAGTTTATATAACAAAAATTGGAATGACAGTTATGACACAAAAAGCAAATCACAGAAAAGTATTCATTGAACTGGTGTGTGGATTTTCATAAAAGATAAAAACATTTTCTTTTATACTATTTGCTTTGTTTTTTATAGGGGCATTACTCTAGTGTGCCTTAATTGTGATTTCCTAACTGATGTTTCTGGCTTAGATAATATGGCTACACACTTAAGTCAACATGAAACTCATGCTTGTCAAGTTGTAATAGAGAAAGGTACGTATATAAAATTGTTTTACTTTGGATTTTTGATATTTATTCCGGTATTATTGGTCAGCCACAGTATGTGCTCTTTACTAAATCGTTTTTCTCACTCATCATATTTCATATGCTGTTTTAAATATAATACTTTTCTTCTAATTTCAGTTTCTGTTTGTATCCCAACTTCTGAACATCTTTCTGAGTAAGTGTAATTTTTATTCAGTGCATTTTACTTTGATGGATTTTAGCACTATTGCATTTTTAAATGTATCATTAACAGAAATGAAGAATATTAAAGTATTTTGTTTTTTTTTTGTTTTTTTTTTTAAAGCTGCTTGTTGAAATAGGTTCCTGCTCTATGGAGCTCGTGACCTGGTGCAAGACAAGTTGGAATTTCCTAAGTTCAAAGTTCTGAGATGTTTTCTTACACAAAGGCAGTTAAGCAGCCAAGTTCATGACACTAGCTCTCATTATTCAGCTCTTTTCAGCTTCAAATGGGACTAGATTCTTATTCCACCTTATCTTTGTGTCAGGTTGACATATCTTAACATACGTTTTTTTTTCTCCAGTTGGCTCTCTCCAAAAATAACTTTTGTTGCTGTGGTCATTTCTTACTTTGCTTAAAATAATTTGTGTTTTTCTCTGCTGTACTTGACTTCAGAATAATATGTTCCAAATGATATGGCTGTTTGTCTTTTTGTCTGTTTTGTCTGCTTTCTTAATTTCTTATAAGTCTTAAGTTTTTTAGGCCAGATGATTGTCTTTTTCCTCATTCGTTGTCTGTCATTGTGCTATTTTTCTTATTTTTCAGATGGAGAAGCAGCCCAGAGATTTCAAAAAATGTTCAGGGTACACCTGGACAGTGTCCCCCTTCGATGGACACAACTGATGCCTGTTCTCTCTTTCCAAGGAATGTGACTAATTTGACTGTGGGACCTGCTCTAGGTTGTGGTCTCAGGAAATCAGATCTTGGGGAGACTCCCTTCTCTCATGGCTGGCCTTCCATGAGGCTGATGCTGATATAGCCAGAGATGGTATCAAGGCCCACCAAATAGAGCACAGCTTCCCACTGGGGGCTTTGGCTCTTGATCTTAAGCTCGTGGGTCACTTCTGGCCAAGAAAATCAAATCTGTGCTTCAGTGTCCCAGTTGAAGTTTAGTCATTTTGGCTGCTTCCCTTTAATCTTCCTCTAGCATGAATGCATCCAAGGAATACAAAAGCTCTGGTTATTAGGAAATGGTTATTTTTCATATCCTTGGAACAACAGGTCCCTACAATTATGTTCCAAAATTTCACTTATTTTTACTGTTATTTAAAATGTATTACCCAGGAGTAACTTCATAGTTTTTTAACAGCATCAATTATCAGATTTTTTATTTTTAAAAAATTTAGTTTAATTTTGATAGCTTGGTTTTATGTTCTCCAAATGTATTGATGTCTATTTTTATATTCTTTTCTTTAAAACTGTTGTTTAGTGTTTGCTTTATTTTGTTAAGAACTCCAAGATATTCCCTAGAATTCTCTACAGATTTCCTATAGCTGCTTATTTATAGCTTTTTAATTTGGCTGTTGTTCAGACCGTTAGACATGATTATATCCATTCTTATTTCGGGATTATTATTATTAATATTATCTTAATAATTGTGAGTTCTAAGGTGTAAAGAATTGACAAAACCTATTCTTGGAGACCTTAAAACAAGGTTTTTTAAAAATTTAGTTTTATTTTTTTATACAGTAAAACAAGTTTTAAAGTTGCATATTTGTACATCTAATACATAATACCTACTTAGCTATTAATAGTTCCTTTGGGTAGTGGTAACATTAAAAAAATATAAGGGCCAATAATGCACTTGTTTCTATCATATATAAAACATATTTCCACATATATATATTTTTTAAAGTTGACATTTGTTTATTTTAGTTACATTGACTATAGCTCTAATAAACAGTTTTGATGTTATTATTTTGTTTTAATAAAAATTCTGTTGTTTAAGTGCCTCAGGAATTATTTACTAATAAAGAATTTCATATGAAAGCTGTAGATTTAATCACATAAACAGGAGCATTGCCTTTATTGTTTCATGGAAGCCCTATTATTTGGCCTGCACACTGAGAACTGTATCTACTTAGTGCATCTTGCTTTTTTTCCTCTGGCACAATTGAAAGTTCACTGTTTATACTCTACCAACTTATTGAATTTTAATGACATGTAAAATACCTTTTGTGATCTTAGTTGCCATAAGGGTTAGGCAGGCTCTGGAAATATGACTCAGTCATGTTTTTTTACTCTGAAGTCAGAACTTGCTCAGTTTTACTTTGAAACAGATTTAAAGCCAGTATAGATGACTACTTATTATGTAATGTGCTTCTTGTAAGTAATAATAAAAAAATTTGAACCCATTAGTTTTAAATTTCCAAACTAATTTCTACGGTAAATGAATAATTTTTCAAAAGCTCTGGAAGTAGCTTGTCTCTCAGTAGGTGAATTTGGTGTTATGCTAGTCTTTATTTCCTTATCTGTCTCTAGGAAGTTTTGTCATTCACCCTCTTTCTACCCAGTTTTTTTTTTAATTTAAAAATTTTGTCCAGAAACAACTTCTTTACATTTTTAACATAAGTTCCTTTTTCATTTATAGATATTTGCTCTACCTTGGCTATAGTTTAAAAATATGAGAAATTGTATTCTTGATATAGCAATGTAGGAGTACTGCTTTGTGTTCTTCCATAGGACTCTGTTTTATAGTATTATCAAGTTCATTTTCTTAAAGTTTAAACTCCTAAAGTTCTATCACCTATAACTTCCTTTTTAAAAAAATAATTTAAATAAAACACCTAAGGCAGCTAGTACAAAATTTGTTGATTATAGGCAGTTGGTCATATTTTAATTTTGTGCTAATGACCCTCCTTGCCATCAGGTTATTCTAAATAGTTTATTCACCTGATCAGAAATTGCCATTTCATGCATGTGTGCTTTTGGTTACCACTGAAAAAAAAATGAGATTGGTTCAGTTTAAGTCCATCGCTCTTTTGAGAAAAAATGACTGCTAAACTACAGAGACTTGGATTCTTGCCATTTTTATGATATTTTGGCATAACTCCTCACCTCTTTGGGCCTCATTTGTTTATTCAGCAAATATTTCTTGAACATCTGCTTTGTGCCTGGCACCCTTCTAAGTGCTAGAAAAATGGACTGAAATCTCTGCCCTCACAGAACGAACATTTTAGTGGTGAAGGACAGACAATATAAAGTAAATAAAGTATATAATATGTTAGATAGTCGTCAATACTATGGAGAAAAATAACATAGGGAAGGGGGATAAGAAGTACTGGGTGGGAGTTTGGAGGCTGCCATTTAAAATTTGGTAGTCAGGGAAGGTCTCACAGAGAAATGACATTTGAGTAAAGACCTGAAAGAAGAACTGCATGGAGACTGGTCTGGCTGCAAATAAGTGATTAAGAGGGAGAATAGTAGGAGTTGGGGCTTGCAAGGTAATGTGGGCCATGTGTATAGGACGTTATGGACCATTGTAAGGAATTTGCCTTTTACTATGAGATAAGTAGCTATTAGAGCATTTTGAATAGAGGAGTGTTTTATACCTCAATAAAACCCACAATCAACGAAAACCTTTAAATACAGAAGTGTGTCTGTATTACCATAGCTGCTGTCTTCGGAATAAGCTGTAGAAGACCAAGGACAAAATCAGGGAGATTAATTAGGAGGTTATTGTAATAATCCAGGTATGAGATGGTGGGGATTTAGGCTAGGCTGCTAGCAGTTTAGGTGATAAAGAGTTTTGATTTGGGACATGTTTTGAATTCGTTGATGGTTTATATGTGAAGTGCAGAAGAAAGAAAGTTTTGAGGATGATTCCAGTTATTAGTGTGAGCAACCGCAAAGATGGCATTGATATTGACTGAGATAGGGAAGACTAGAAGTAATAGATTTGGGAGGGAAGATGATGACTGTGATTTGGGACATATTTTAGTTTGTGATATCTGTTAGATATGCAAGTTGAGATGTCATAAGCATTCACCTGTATGAATTTAGGGGGGTGTTCTAAGCTGTAAATATCATTTAATGTCATGGGAATAAATACAAGTAAAACTGGGGAAAACTGAGTAAGGTTGGTATATGTATCACTGTCAACATCCTGCTTATGCTTTTGTGCTATAATTTTTTACTGTTATTTTATATTGTAAGATGTTATTGGGGAAACTGGACAAAGGGAATATGGAATCTCTCTGTGTTATTTCTTATAACTGCATGTGAATATACAATTATACCAAAATTTAAAATTCAGTGAAAAAAACTCATGGGACTATATGAGATCACCAAAGGATACAGTAGAGAGAGAGAAAGGACAGGGTCCACAGGCTGAGCTCTGGGGAATCTGACAATAAAAGGTCAGGGAGATGAGAAGGAATTGGCAAAGGAAACTGAGGAGTGGCCGATGGTATAGAAAGAAAACCAGGGGAGTGGCAGTGTTCTTGGAGCCTCAGTTACCCTATTTGTAAAATGTGAGTGCTGACTTGTTCTAGACTTCTGAGATTCTATTATTCAATATTGGTTATACTTACATTGTCATAATTTGTTCTTATGACAAGATAAATTTAGAATGCCACGTATCCTATTCCCAGTAGCAGAAACAGGGACTCTTTGACCTTGAGAAAATTAAATGTTCACATTATTTCTCAGCACATTTAACTCTTTCATAGGCTTTTATAAAAGTAGTTCTCTTATACTTCTATTAAAGAAGGTAAGTAGGTCATTTTTTCCCAGGTTCTGTACTGTACAGCTAATGTCCATAATTTATAAGTTGGGGGGAAAAGTTTCCGTGGTCAAATAAATTTAGGCAATGCAAGTTAAAGTTAAATGGATTCTTTGATATGGGCTTTTTCGTGCTGTATGTGACTTGTGAATGTCTAAGAGAATATTTATTTGACCTTAGAATTTTTTTCTTTGAATACTTATTCACTTCTTAATCTCCGTGGAATAGTGTGTAGAATACTGATCTGGAGTAATCCTTCAAATTTTATGAACTGGGAAATAAAAAGTAGTTGTGTAGTTTTGCCTAAGATGGATTCCTAGACATTTCATTTATGTTTCTGAATCATTTGTAAGATAGTGTTTGTAACTAGAGACTAGCAATGTACATTTTTATATTTTTAGAAATTATATCAGAAAAATGATGTCCTCATTATTATGTTTGTAAAATCTAATAAGTGCATAACAGGGACAGACCAGTTATTAGTTTATTCTGCCTCTGATTATAGCAGCAAGAGATATTTTTGTTGGAGAGTATGGTTACTTTACATGATTTCACACTAAGAAGCTTAAGAATCTCTCATTATCTGTTTCTAGCTTCTCTAACTCCTTATGCTTAGCTTATCAATCTACCCACTTACCTATTTTTCTTGAGACTATTTTCAGTCTTTTATTATCTGTTAAGGAATTTCTTATATAGTAAAGTTTTACTTCCTACTTAAACAGCTTCAGGAGAACTTCTTTGATACTAAGATTAGGTGATTTGAAAGCCAGCTTCATTTTAAACCCTCTCAGACCCTTAAAGGTACAGTGTGGTGTAGTGGTTAAAGAGCGTAGGCTCTGCAGTTGATTGCCTAGTTTGGAGTTCCTACCCTGCTGTTTACTAGAACATGTGTGACTTTGGGTAGGTTACAGACTTCTGCCTCATTCCTCATTTGTAAAATGCATGTAAACAACAGTACCTGTTCATAAAGTGTAGAGGGAATTAAATGAGTTAGTATACGTATATAGTACTTAGAAAGTGATTGTCACATAGGAAGCACTGTGTAACTGTAAAGTTATCATTGTTACTCATTACTTTTCATAATTTTACTTCTGTGTGCATTTTATTCAGATAGAATTATCCTAATCTTCAGCCTGCTTTTCATTCTAACCATCTCATACCATTTTCACAAATAATTTTATGTTAACTTTCTTTTCCTAACCCAGTAAATCTTTCTTAAGAGCTAATTGTTTGAAGCATGTATTAGTCATAAAATTAGATTTTTGGTGTCTGAAGCTCAATAAACTTGTAGTTTTAGGGAATAGTTATGAATCCTAGGTTCATTTTAGTAATTTCTGTCTTTAAAAATAGTATAAATCATTTTTTCCTCTAAATTATACTGACCACACTGTGGTTCATCTCATCTTTCCGCCCACATCTCTGATTTTGAGATCCTTCTACGGCCTCACTCTAGTCACTGGTATTTGCCCACCTGGAAGACCATACGTTCCTCTACAAACGTGGAGAAGCTACTGTGATCTCTTTTTCTATATCATTTACTGAAATGTAGGAATCTACTGTTTTTAATCCTCCACACTGAAAAGTATCTTTATCCTTACTTCTGTGAAGTGTAGTGTTGGGAACGGAGTACAGCTTTAAAATAAGGCAGTCCAGGTTTAAATCCTGGTTGTATATCTAACCAGCTCTATAGCCTTGTGAAAATTACTTCACCTTATCTTCCTCATTAGTGAAAGGTATGTAATAATTTTTTGCAGGGTGGCTATAAGAAATAGAGATAATCTGTGGATGTTAAATTATTAATTTAAATAATTCAAATTATTTAAATAATTAATTAAAATTATTTGGCACTGGCCTGACAAAAAATAATCATTGAATAAATGAATGTTGTTGGTGCCATTGTTGCTCTAGCTGCTGCTGCTGCTAATATTGCTACCAATTACTGCTGTTCCTGCTGCTGCTCCAGCTGTTACTGCTGTTAGTACTGTTATTACTGCTGCTACTTACAGGAGACCCTGGGAACTACATATCAGTGGAATCTTCTCATCATTGAGAGTTTTAGTGGCAATCCACTAACTGTACTAACTGTACTGCGGTTATTTGTAATTTTGGCTCATAGTTCTTGGAGTATATTCCTCCAAACTGCTGGATGGACGGCATTTTATTACAGTGTTCAACTGCACCTCATATAATTCTCAAATGTCAGAATTTGATTGTAGTTCTGACTTTTCCTATCTAAAGACTGTGAAACAACAAACACCCTTGTTGAAAACTGGTACATAATCCTCTCTGCTTAGGAGGAAAACTTTTTTTTAGCTTACAGAATTTCTTTTTTAAAGAAAACCTTTTATTAATTATTGCCAGGCATTCATTTCCAGTCGGCTACTTATCTAATACTACTAAACTTACGAAAAATGTGTAATTGTGCTAGTAAAGTGGCTGTTTTCTTTTGTAGACCTTTGAGATGATTTTTTTTTAATCTGCTTTTCTCAGATATTAGATTGTAACTCAGTCATGGAATTGCTCTTTTCTATCATGTTTCTCCCTTTTTTTCCCCTTTCTCCATTTTCTTCTGTATATCTACCTGGATAGATTAATTATTACATAGAATGGAAGTAAAGTTTTAAATTTTATAAGGTTTGTTTTCTTGACAAAAAGTTGAGAATAGGTATTTCTCTCTAGCAGTCTTAAGAGCATAAGAATCCATAGTAAATCTATAATAACTCAAGCTTGGAAAACCTGTCTACTTATTGAAAGATGTCTATTTATTGACTGAATCAAATGTTCTAAAAGCCACAGTTTGAAGTGATTTTAAAAGTTGATTTAGTTCTCTCAATGACTTCCAATTTTGTTCTAAGCAAAGTGTAATGTAAGGGCACTGACTGGAGTCAAAATATCAGAGTTCAAAACCCAGCTCTCTCACTTTATGTTCAAGTTACTTCAGTTTATTCATCTGTAAATAATCTTTACATGATTGTTTTGAAGATTTAAAAGAGATGTAAAACGTGTTATATAGATAAAAATGTCTTTTATATTTTATTAAATTCCCCTAATTTAAGGAGTACTAGGAAAAAAATGAAAATGTAAAACTGACTCTCCTTGAAGCTGTGAATTCCTCTGTTGTATTTCTGGCTACTGAACTTTATACTTAGCACCAGTGCTAACTACATGGCTCTTTCATAGTATAATATAGATAACCCTTCCACATATTCATTGACAACAAACATTGATTCCCTGCCTTCTGTATGCAAGACTCTTTGTCAAGTGCTGGAAATGGAAACATGAATGAGACATAGTTCATGCCACCAGGGTAATTACAGAATAGGCAGTCGGAAATGGAGACACTGAATCTACATCTTCACAGGGCCACACAGTAAACTGATTTCATAATTAGTTAAACCCCTAATACCATGTATATATTAGATTATGTGATTTTTGTGAAATGCTACACCAGAACAGAATCTGGACTTGGTCCAAAGAGAAATACCACTTTATTATACCACTCTAAACTAAACCAATAAGTCATTAATTAGCTTTCATAAATGCAAGCAGAAAGTAAGCTCTTTTGAGAGCAGAATGGCAACCTTTAAAAAATGTTTTATATTTGAAAATAATATTTCTGTTAAAAATGTTTACTTCTACTATCTCTATTTCCATTGAAGAATATGTAAAGAATCACTCCATTATTTTCCTGTGAAGTTCTGAACTTATTTGGAGGAATTATTGACTCTGGTCATAATCCAAGTTATTAGAGTCTTAAATGTTCAAAATTGTCAGAGTGTCTTCATTTCATATATTTGGTTTAGCAGAAAAAAAAAATGATCTCATCTGTGAGACACACAGAATTTATTTTGGGTTTGTTTCTTTCTCTAACCTTTTGAAATGTAACTGGGATTGGAGGTAATGGGGTATCATGTCCTTAGATTCTCTTATCCTACCACGGACATTACTGTCTCATTACTGCCTCAAACCAAATCTTTAGTAACTGTAAAATAGTTTTTCCTTTTCAAAGTGGATGCAATACATTTGCCCCTGGTATGTAATTGTAAGTTAGCAAGTAGGAACTGTGCATCAAAATACAGTGGTTTCTGGCATTTTGGACTTCTGCCTTTGATAGCTGGTAAGCAGGAAGTAATGGGAAACCCATTGAAAGGGAAAGATAAATGAAACTTTAGTATAGTCCTTCATTTAGGGCAAATGGTACCAACTTCTGCCAGTGTTTCTGAGGTTACTACCATTTTTTCAGTCTCCCGATTCTGAGGGTAGTTTGCGAATACATTATAAATTAAGTATTCAGGGCTTAATTCAATATTGCCAACAAAATAAAAAAACAAAATACCAAAATTATAGCCCGAGTCTGGCTTTAGAATCTTCTGCCTCTACTTATGGTCTTATTTTTTGCTTCATGTTTTTACACATAAATATTTTGTTTCTCTTTGTCTTTACCTAGTTCTTTCCTCTGTCCATTTAGAATGCTTTTTTACTCTTATCTTCCCTGATGACCAAATTATACCCACATCTTCAGAAGTGGGTAGATTATTTCATACTAGGGTAAATTGCCCAGCAATCAAAACTAATACCTAATGTATTTTGTTTGAGAATGGGGGAGGTATGGCAGAAAAATCTCAAAACATTAAAGATATTGAGGTAAAAAGCTTTAAGAGCCTGTGTGACACACTTAAGTAAATTCTAGACAGTAAGATTAGATTCCTGATTCTAACCCATGGCAGTAATAAGAGCTAACAATTATTGAGTACATACACTAAATGTTTTACATTTATCCACTCATTTAATTCTCACAAACTAATGCGATATGCACTGTTCTTGTCCCAGTTTTAGGGATGAGACAACTGAGGTACAGATAAGTCATTTGCCCAAGGTCACATAGCTGTTAAGACCCTCAATTTAAATTATGGTAGTCTGTTTTCAGAGACTAAACTAAGAAGTACTATATTGCTTCCCTGGTTGTGCTTGTGGTTCCAAATGTACTTTCCTATTTTACTATATAAAGTATGAGTAGCTGGATGGGCCTGAGCTTCAATGTGAAGACCCTTTGTTTCCCCAGGAGAAAAGGCAACAACTGATACAGTGGTAGCATTGGGACCAGAATCTAGCCTCCCAATCTTAGAGGAGTATTTCTATGATATATGAGCAGTAGAACACTTCAGCAAAAATGACATAACTTGGTCTATTAGTAAGATTAATTTGGCAATGATAGTATGTTTTAGAGTGGAAAACATCAAGAGGCAGAGAGATCAGTTAAGTTTTTCCACTTTTCCTGGCATGAATTTAAGGGAGCCTGATTTATAACAGGGGATTTGGCTGTGAGGAAGTGCAGTGGAAATCTGAAGTAGAACCAGTTCTGTTGCTTAATGGATTTATTACTTTAGCATTTTTAGGCTGTAGATTTTTCTCATTTACAAGATAGGGGCAATTGGATAATATACTCTCTTAGGACTCAAGTCTAAGTCAAATATACTATGATATTTTTGAATTGATTGATTGAAAAATAGTAAAATGTAGGGGTTATGTTCTGGTTGATGATTTGCAGGTTATTGGTTTAGAAGTGATTGTTGGAATTGTGCCAAAGGATGAGCTATATAAGACTAGGTCTGAGCGGTAAGTATTTTTATATGAATGGAGGACATGTAGGGGATCATGTTTGCTCTCCTCATTTACCTTTATCCAATTGGTACCTATATTCTGTTGGTTTTACTTTATCAACCTCCTAAAACCTTCCTCCTCTTTGATACTCCTACTGCTTTACCTGGGACAGTCATTAACTCTCTCTTTTTTTTTAATAACAAAAATTTATTATTAATATGTTAAATCAATATTTCATGATAGAAAAATTATGTGAATACAATGACATAGAAATTTCTGGGACTTAGAAGTAAGAAAAATAGTGATCAAAAGTTTTTCCCGCTATTTTTGAGCAGAAACTTCCTGTACTGCCTAGGGATCACAGCTGCATAAGCAAGCATTAGGACTGCAAGTAACTTTGAACTCTTTGTAGTTGAGATGCCATATGACTTCCCAATTTCTGCGGCCTTTTCATTGACACTTTATGCATCTAACCATTTTTTTTTTCTGAGTCGAAAACTAGGACCCATAATTCTGATAAAAGAAAAAAAAACACTTTGTTGTTCTTTTATCAGTCATTAACTGTCTCTTATCTGGACTCCTTGTCTGGAGCTTATCCTCTTCTGATACTGCCTTTTTTCTTTCTGACACACAAATCTTATCATACTTTCTTATTAACCTTAGAATAAAGTTCTTAGCACAAACGCTTTAGCGTGACAATCAAGATCTTTCCTAAAGTAGCCCTTGCTATCTCTTCAGTTGCATCTTCGAGTACTCTCCCTTGTTCCCTACCTGCTAGTCATGTGAGACCACTCAGTATCATATTGCTGTGTTTTATATTTCTTTGCTGTGTTTTATATTTCTTTGCTTTTCTTCCACCTTGTCTCTCCTTTCCCTGCTTTGCTAACTCCTGCTCTTGCTGCAAAACCTTGTTCACTGTAGTATTTTCACTGCCTCCTTGCACCTTTCCCCCTCATAGTGGCTCAGTCCTTTGTATAGCCACAATATACATGTCTCTTTTTTAGCACTTCACAATTCTGTAAACATTTGCTTCAATACATTTCCTTGACAGTAAACTCCTTCACAGGAGGGACTGTGTCTTTGGTCTGCAACTTTTAGCACAGTACCTAATGTACGTGCAAACTGGTAAATGTTTAGGTGAATCAATCCTTTCCACACATCTGTTAACACCTCTCAGAACAAATGGTCAGAAATGGTGCACGAGATGTTTTACTCTTATTTATTAGTATAATGATTACTATCCTAAATTTAATCTGGAGTGGGTAACTGGAAGGTCTTGAGAACTGGTTGACTTTACTACTGGCTTGTTGTAAACCTTTTTTCAGCTTTGTAGTTTGCTTATAAGTATTCGCAAAGATTACATTTTGAAAATCAGCATTGAAATTTTTGGCTTTTAAATGTTATTAGAAGGAAAGAATGTGGTCTGATTGAAATGAATGTGAACATTTTCCCTCTACCCCACTTATTTGTAGTATGAATGAAACCTCAAAAGAATGCAATGATGTAATTTAACCAAAATGCTCATTTTACATGTAGCTTTGGATTGGTCATGTGATCTGCAGAAAAATGCAAGTAGGGACATTTATTTTATTTTGAACTGTAGAGGGAAAGCAGGTTTACATACAGAAGAAAATTTAATTATTTGCAGTCTTGATCTCTAATGGTTGTTGTTGAAATCCATAACCATCAATCCTTCTGTTTAAATTGAAATCTTAAATAGTGTTTGTTTTAAATGCTATACAAAATTTTTCTATTAAAAAATATTGCAAGAATTCACAGGTGAAAAGTCTAATTATCTAATGGCAGGTCATTAGCTCAGAACTTTGAGCTTAGCAAATTTCACTGTCTTCTACCAAGCAATTGAGTATCTCAAATGATGACTATTTCAGCAGGCATCTTTAATGAATAAGATTAAAGGTAAGAACATTTTTTTCTTTTCAAAAGTGTTAATGATATATTAGTAGTTGTATTAAAATTTGTTAATGTCAAAGTATGCTTTTGTAGTTGCAAAAACATAGTGTACATTTTAATGATGAATTTATAACTCAATGAAATTTTATGTAGTGTGCTTTTCTAATTTTTTTTAGATTTATTTTTCTAAATATTTTCACTGGTTATTACAATTCTGTCCCTTAAACAGAATACCAGTATCGTTAAAGACACAGCAAAATAGGGCACATAAGCCTCTTCTTGGTAGTTATTTCAATAATTTATTTTGTTCTCATTTACCAGTTTCTTAGTAAAATGAAGGGTAATAAAAACCTGTCACCAACCTCCCTTGCAGAGATATTAAGAAAATTCAGTTTCCGCAATTGAAATGCCAGCAATAATAGTAACACATGCTTAATAGCTTTCATTTTAATTGCTGCATAAAATCAATTTATTAGAATAGCTATATGTGAAAATGATTAGCATGGTAATGTTTCTTTTGTAAGAATTTAAGGTCGACCTTTGATAACATTTTTGACAGTAAGCGGAAAAGGAAAATTCTTTTATAAAATATTTTAAAACTAGTTTGTAACCAATATGTTTTACAGTTTTTCAGACTGCGTTTAAAATTATTAAATGCTTAGAAATAAAAATCAATATCTACTTTTTGTTTCTTCCAACGAGAAACAGAAATTTTTCATGTTTTCTTACAACTTTATACATGTTCTTCTTAAAACAATTATTTTCCCATATAAATTATTAAAGCAGTGAAGTTGTACTGTACACTTGATATTATTTCATCTTTATGAATATTGTTCACAATTAAATACCTGAGAGATTTACAAAATCTTTAACCCAAAAAATGATAATTTGTGCATTTTGTCAATTTTTTGTGCAAGTTTTATTAATTTAGATTTATTTAGCAAAATTAGTTGAAAGTTATTGTAAACACTACCAATATAGTACTTCTACAAAAAAGGACATGTTCTATTTTAAATTGTTTACAATTTCATGTAATAACTAAAATGGACATAAGTAATTTTACAGTTATTATTAATATCTAGGAAGATAACATTTATAGACCTAATTTTTTAAATATGCCCTCAGAGAATGGATAAAGAGGGGTGTTTGCCAACTCAGTATTTCATTGAGTAACCATGAGATTAGCTTTTAGGATGGCTGACATTTCTATCCTACTAGATGTCTTCATTTTTGTCCATGAAATTTAAGTTAGTACAGTTGTTGCTTATGTTAAATATATTAATCCTTAAGTATAGATATTAAGCCTTCATTAAGTTATGAATCACTTAACTATTAAGGGCATTTCTGATCAGGTAGTCACTCTACTTATGCAGATTAAAATTGTTTAATGTATAATATCACCAAATAATATTTCGTCGTCAGCAGTTTAAAAGAAAGATCCTTTGGCACAGGTAGTTTTTATGTTAAATTGACATATTGGGTTGGCCAAAAAGTGCCTTCGGTTTTAAAGCAAAAATAAAAGACACATTTTTTATTTTCACCAAGAACTTTATTGAACAACGTACTCACCCTTTTGTTCCACTATCTAAGGCCATTTTCCAGGCAACTTCCTGATTCCATCTTCCCAAAACTTTCTTTTTGAGCAAAGAACCGTTCCAGGTGCCTTTTACCGTCTTCCAGGGAATGGAAATTTTTTCAATTAAGAGAATTTTGTTAAAGACCTAAATAAATGGAAATCCGAAGGTGCAATGTCTGGTGAATACGGTGGATGAATCAGAACTTCCCAGCCAAGCTGTAACAGTTTTTGCCTGGTCATCAAAGAAATATGCAGTCTTGAGTTATCCTGATGGAAGATTATGCGTTTCCTGTTGACGAATTCTGGACGCTTTTCGTCGAGTGCTGCTTTCAGTTTGGTCTAATTGGGAGCAGTACTTGTTGGAATTAATCGTTTGTTTTTCCGGAAGGAGCTCATGACAGAGGACTCCTTCCAATCCCACCATATCAACGTCACCTTCCTTGAATGAAGACCGGCCTTTAGTGTGGTTGGTGGTGGTTTATTTCGCTTGCCCCACGATCTCTTCTGTTCCACGTTATTGTACAGTATCCACTTTTCATTGCCTTTCACCATTGGTTTTAAAAACGGAACGTTTTCCTTACATTTAAGTAGCAAACTGCACGCGGAAATACGGTCAAGGTTTTTTTCGCTTATGTAGAATGCAAACATCAAAGTGATGAACATGACCAAGCTGGTACAAATTATTTTCAGCGCTTGATTTGGTATTTTGAGTATGTCGGCTATTTCCCACGTGGTAAAACGTTGATTGTTCTCAATTAATGTCTTGATTTGATCGCTATCAACTTCAACTGGTCTACCCGACCGTGGAGCATCATCCAGCGAGAAATCTCCATCATGAAACTTGGCAAACCACTTTGACATGTTTAATCAGTCACAGCACCTTCTCCATACACTGCACAAATCTCTTTTTTGCGTTTCAGTTGTGTTTTTACCTTTCTTGAAATAATAAAGCATAATAAGCTGAAAATGTTGCTTTTTTCTTCCATCTTCAATATTAAAATGGCTACACAAAAATTCACCAATTTTGATAAGTCCTTTTTTAAATGCACACTGATATGATAGCTGTCACATACAATCTAACAAAATTGTTTTGAATGAAGTTAAAGACAACTAAGTGCTAATAGAGCCATCTTAAGGAAAAAGACGAACCTTTTGGCCAACCCTATATTTTAAAAGATTTTATAGATGACATATGCCTTTGTTAATGTTGTCATAAGTTATAATTCATATTTTTTAGAAATCAGAGTTTAAAAATTTATAGTTAATATTTGAGCTATGCTTATGAAGGTTTTTAAGAGAATACATTCTTCAAAATTCTAAATTATTTCTGTAATTTTACCACCTCTAAAGTAAGTTAATTGTAATATATATTGAAATGACATTACCATTTGAACTTTACAATAGGTAAAATATTTATTTTCTCACACTTTTTGAGTCCTATAGTAGTAAATACTGGTGCATATTATATATATTAAGAATATAACCTGCTTTCATTTTTTAAAGGGTAATTCTTTTTTTGAAACAGTTATACTAATGTGTTATGTCTTTTTTAAAAATTGTACTTAACATAGAGAACATTTGTTAAGTGCTCTTGTTTTTAGAGAAGAGGAAATACATGTCTGTATTCATTTATTTAGAGCACATATTGAATCTACTGTTTATTCTCATGCATTTTATTTTTCCCTTAAAATATTTACAGAGATCATTTACTATTATAGTATAAATGTGCATTAATTTATATTATTTTAAGCATGCAAAAAACAACTGTTTCATATTTTTTATTGTAAAATTAAAATTAAATACTCAATACTTATTTTGTTTTCAAGATTAAAAAATGAAGCTCCCACTAAGGAACAAGAACCTGTGTCTGAGGTAAATTATGTTATATTTGATATCTCTTAAAGATTTACACATTTGAAAGTATTGTGCATGTGATTTTTAAAACACTTCAACTCAATGTGTGTACATCACTAACAATTATTGGTATGTTATCAGAAAGAAAAAACTTGAGATTTTTTGTTTTCATTATATATAAAAATATTTAACCCTCAGTAAAATTGTAAAGTGTTTTATTTTGCCAAAGGCATTATTATATTTCACTTGCCTGTTATTTAGTTCAACTAATAATTAATGGAGATAAATTTATGACTTAAAAATTATGAAATTATTAAAATATCAAACATTTGACACATTGGAAAATTAATCTTTTTAGAAGACTCAAAAAGATTTAAATAATTTTTAAAATAGAAATATTTTGAATATATATTAAATACATTTTAGCTATCTTAAACAGGCAGTCTGAATATAACACTCAGGGTTATCATATAAATGTTACGTACTGGGCAGTCTAATGTATGAGTATAGAAATAATTTTGCTTATATACGTGTTTTCTTGGTGTCAGTTTTTGAAATATTGCTTAATGTTACTTGTCTCTTTCTGAGTATAATGAAGTGAGGCAGGTTCAGCATTTCTATTTTGTAGAGTGAATAAGTGAAACCTAGACAGTATCAGCCTTCTCCCAAGTGGCTTTCTTTTATCCCACGGAAAGTTTTCATTTGTTTGACATGTTTTTAACTACAAATAAATGTCTTTACTAGATATAGGATTTCTTGGTTATCTGTTTATTCTTGAGTGAGTTTTGGTGTTTGTGGTTTTTGAGGAATCGGTACATTTTATCTATAATGTTGAATTTATATGTAAACAGTTGTTTGTTGTATTCCCTTATCTTTTAATGCCTGTGGGGTCTGCAGTGATAATCCTCTCTTTTATTTCCAATATCAATAGTTTGTGTGTTCTTTTTGTTTCTAATGTTGTCATATATTTTACTTTTAAGTAGGTTATAAAGACAGAATACGGTGTTACCATTTTTACTTTAAATCGTCTTTTAGAGCAATTAAATACTTAAAAAATTTTGTATTCACCTTCATTTTTTTCCATTTCTAGTGTTCATTTCTTTATGTAGCTCTTGGTTTCTTTCTAATATCACATTCCTTTTGCCTAAACAACTTCCTTTGAAATATGTCATACTGCATATCTACTGGTGATTACTTCTTCCATGCTTTTTTCCTTCAAAAAAAATCTTTATTTTTCATTTTTGAAAGTAAGTTTTTGGTGAGTATAGAATTCTGGGTTAACTGTTTTCTTTCAGCATTTAAAGAAATCATTTTATTGTCTCTTGGCATGCATATTTTCTGATGTGATGTCTTACTGTAATTTTTGTCTTTGTTTCTATATATGTATGTAATGTGTCAGTTTTCTTTGGCTGCCCTCAAGATTTTGTCTTTATCTTTAGTTCTTATCAGTTTGAACATGATGTGTCTAAGTCTGGTTTGCTCAGTTGTTTATTTATATGTTTATGTATTTATTTTTGGCATTTGTTCTGATCAGTATTCTCTGACTTGTCCTGTATCTTCTACTTCTGGAGTTTCAATTTCACATATGTTATACCATTTGATATTAATCCCTGTTCTTAGATGCCCTGTTCTAGTCTCCCCATCCCCTCCTCCCCGCCTCCCACCACACTTTTTTTTCTTAGTGTTTCAGTTTGGGTAATTTTTATCTATTGACCTATTTACAGATTCATTTTTCAGCTGTGTAAGGTCTACTGTTGAACCCATCAAAAACATTTTTCATTTCTGTGATTGTGGTTTGTTTGGGGTTTTTTTCCTAGCATTTGCATTGATTCTTACAGTTTCTGATCTTTGATAAAATTCCTATCTGGTCATGCATGTTGTCCTCCTTTTTCTACCAAAGCATTTAACATATTAATTATAGTAATTTAAATTTTTCTGTCTGATAGTTCCAACAGCTGGGTTGTGTCTAAGTCTGGTTCTGCTAATTGCTTTATCTTCTGACAGTGTACTTTTGGTTTTTTTCCTTTGCTTTTTCTGTGTATGTTTGGTTGAAAGCAAGACATAATGTGTACGACTGAGATAAATAGTATTTATATCTGAAAATGAGCATGATTTTTCTCATGTTGGGCCATTAGTGTGGGATTTGGTCTACCTAGTAGTGAGTTGACTTGGGTTGTTGTTTTTTTTGTGTGTGTGTTACGGGGGCCTCTCACTGTTGTGGCCTCTCCTGTTGCGGAGCACATGCTCCAGACGCGCAGGCTCAGCGGCCATGGCTCACGGGCCCAGCCGCTCCGCGGCATGTGGAATCTTCCCGGACCGGGGCACGAATCCATGTCCCCTGCATCGGCAGGCGGAGTCTCAACCACTGCGCCACCAGGGAAGGCCAGGGTTTTGTTATTTTTATCACTATGGTTACCCTCCATATACTGCCAAGTTCAATTCTTGTAGTATTTCCTTGCGCTTAGGGTGGAAGTTATATTACTGGAGGTTTTTTTCTCAGTATCATTGCTCCACACTCAGTTTTAGCCTTTCCTTGTGAGACTGAGCCACAGAGGTTGTCTCTCTCTCTCTACACTCTTACCTTTCTTCCAGCAGTACTGCTGTTGCTTGTTATTTGATGTTTGCTAGCCCAGTGGTGGGTGCTGGGGATTGCTGTGATGTTCTCTGTTGTTCTCAGGCTCTCAAGCTGTCTCTGTGTCTCTGGGTCTTGAGAATAGAAACGTTTTCTTCCATCACCCAGTTGGCCCTGGGGACAACAGGGTTTGCCTGTCTTCTTTCCAAATACATAAAAGCATGGACATGAAGAAAACTTACGAATTCATCATTTCATAACATCATCCACTGATTCTTTCCTGATGCATTCATACTTGAATAAATCATCAAACTCTTACTTTCCTTTGATTGCCCTGTTGCATCTGTGTCAAGTAAAACCAACCTTTTCTTACATAAACCAACTTTCTTAAGTTTATTTTTTGTTAAAAGAAAAAAAGCTTATGCTAAAAATTTAGTAGGCCATAAGCAGAGTTAAAGGAAGCCATATTGAATGGAAGACCACATAGAACAGTTTTGGTCTGGTACTTCTTTCAAATATATGTGGTGTGGATAGTCCCTCGAATAGACCCAGGTGTTTAAGTACACATGTGAGATGGTGGATAGCTTGAATTATTCTTCAAGATTTTGATCAGATGGCTTGTAGTGGAATCAATGTTGTACCCCAATAATATTTTCCTGTTGTCACTTTTTCATTTGTATAGTTTTACATTTCCTCTTTCAAAATTAATTCCTTTCATATGCTAGATTGTATTTGGAATTCATATTATATGGTGAGTTTCTAAAACAATCTCTGTTCTGCTACCATGTATATTCTATACACTGCAACATTTTACTGCTTTTATATCCTAACTATATATATATATATATATATATATATATATATACCATAACTCTTCTCCTCTAGTCTGATGGTTAGTGTAGTTTCATTATAACTAAGTAGAGAGGTAAGAGAGAGAAGGTGGGTACAGATGCCTTTCTCTTTTGTTGCTTCCTTCAAGGCTATTAGGAAACACTTGATAGCATGTTCCAGGAATCTTTATATTGGGAACAAAGATTAATAAAATTATTTGCCTATCCCCAAGGTGTTCAAAATCTAGTAGGAAAATTAGACATGAAAGAATTGTAATCCAGTAAGATAACTACCATATTCCAAGCATATCAGGTATGGTAGGTACACACAAGAGTCCTCTCAGGGTGACTTTATGGTGTTTTTTCTCTCTCTTTTTAAAAATATTCTTTTCTCAATTCAAACATACACATAATATACAAAATAGAGGTCCCCTGTGATTTCACTAATGAAATGGCAAATTAACCCTATAGCCTATTTCTGTAAGACTACTTGGGGCTATCCATAAAGAATTTCTAAGGTTTTTGTTTTTCTTTTTTGTTCTGTTTTTATTGCTTTTTGCTTTGTAACTTTTTCAGACACTTGAGAGTTTCAGACTTTGTAAAATTACTTTTTATTTTTATCGAATTAAAAGTTAAAAATTTGTGTGGCTAGTTTATCATAAAAATAGTAACTCATCTCTCTCACCCTTTTCCATCCAACTCTTCAGAGGTAGCTATTTTCAACTCTTTTAGCTATTTGATGAAATATTTATCTCCATATTTCTAAATAATGTAACCATATTTTTGTTTGTCTTTTTTTCAACTAGGACTTACTGTTACAGTAATTAAGAATTTGCTTCTCTAGACCACCATCCCTACTTTCCTTTATCCCCCCAACCCCAGCATCCCTGCCGGGGCCAGAATTAGAATGAGGCAAGTGAGACCTCACCTCTGGCAAAAAATTCAAGGGAGCTACAAAAAATTCAATAATCAGATAAATATTTTGTTTTAATATGTTTAAGAATAAAAATTAATGAAGAGTAATACATAATGAACATAATTTCAAAATTGTAATTAAAGGCAGCATCCAGCCTTGCACTTTTATGACCCTGAGAGTCAATGCACATGGGGGACACAAGAACAACAAGGTCTCACTTCTGCTTTTTTGATGGTCCTTGTTCAGTCATGAGGGAAGGTGACAAGTTGTTTTCATTGTTTGTAGCTTTACATGGTACTGCTAAGTAAAAGGTAAACTTTTTTTTAATTAAAAATACATGTTTATATGATTTTTTTAACAATATTATTAAGGGTACTAAGGTAAGTAATACAAATTTTATTTATTAATATATTTGACCTTTCATAAATAAATTTGATGAAATGTGAAAATTTTCTGAAAAAGTATTTTCTTACCAGGAAACTTTATACTTTCTTCACTTAAAACAGTGATAATTTACTGTTACTCACTTGTTTATATAAAAAATATTTTTCACTACTTTTTTTTCACCCCATTAGTCTGGAAACCTGGTATGTAGTTTTCTGTTGTTTGTAATTATTGATTTTTGTATTTTTCATATAAATGTTTATGGAGACCTGTTAAATATTATAATTTATATGAACTAATTCATATAAATTAATTATTATATTTAACTGAATGTATTAATTAAAAATAAATATATTTAAAATTTATACTAAAATTCTTAAAAATAAATATGGCATTTAAAAACTCAAGTGATCCATTGTTTAGAAAAAGAAGAAAAATGCATGCATCAAGAAATTGATCAAAATTATAGGGCACAGTAACAGGTTTGGTAGAAAAAAATATTCCAGCTACTTAAAATGAAATCTCTAACACTGACACTATTAGAATAGAATTACTATGAAATATAGAGTTAAATAAAGAATTTTCTTTGAATTGTGCAAAAAAGATAAGATAATGGCATGTTAGAAATTTCAGAAGCTAGTGAATATAAGCATGTGCAAGAAAATAGAAGATGCTATTTGAATTAAATGTTTAATTCTTCATCATGGTCACCTGTTTCTAATAAAGTAAAATGATTTTAATAGAGCAGGGGACCATCCAAGAACAAGATGCAGATTGTAGAGTATGTGTTTCACATGGTGGGCAAAGATTTTCAAAAGATGGGTCTTTTAAAAAATTGTCTAGTGGTGAGTTAATTCATTGTGACTGGCTCATTTATTCCAAAGAATCTTTGTCTTTAGTTTGTGTTTCCTGTGCATTCTTTTTAGCAAAAATTACAACAAAATCAAATATTTGCAACTCAAAAAGTGGTTTCAAAGATTGGAAAAATTTAAACAGAATTTGTGATAATGAAAAAATCATATTTCATCATGATGATTTTTTTAAATGGAAGTGTTTTTTAATGTATATTTAGACTGATAGTTTAATAGATGATGTTTTACAGAATGTGATAAAATATGTGTGAGTGACTTTACATATTGTATGTTTCGTGCAAAAATAATTTATTTCTCCAAGCACAAGAAATTATTGGAAGCTCAGATGCTGGAATGTTCTAAATTCAGTTGAACTAAGGACATTAAAATCATACAGCTAATGATTATAAATATATGTTTCATTTGTGTAGTAAAATTCAAAGCAAATATATAATGTTATTAGGAAATCATGTTAAATCTGAAATACTAAGAAGAATAAAAGAAGCAAAATAATTTTTTTTACTTTTTGATTATAAACCAGATATAGTACATCATGAATTAATGTTTATGATTACTAGGTATATTTACATTAAGAATGATGTCATTGCAAGAGAAGAAAGTTTTGACTTAATTGCAACAAAATGAAAGACTGGATTAATTATATCTCATTAAAGCTGTTATTTAAAAAAAAAAAACTAGATATGGTCTAGCTTATCACATTATCAGTAAGTTAGCAAGAGTTGATGCTTATGTAAGAAAATTGTCCTGGCCAGGATATGATAATGGAATAGATAAGGCACATGTATACAAGTGTGTATAAGCCAGTATTTCTCCCCCAAAATAATTATGCCAAATTTATGCCTTGCCCAGCTCATAATCATAATTTAATACAAAGAATGCTGCATTTGTGAATTCAAATATGATCTTTTTTTTAGTATTGTACAAAGGATACATATTTTAGGACTGGGGTAATACAGTGAGCAGATGGAATATTCTTGTCAATTCTGAAAACAACATTAAAATCACAGATACCTGATGGGCATCAAGATTAAATGCAATCAAGATACTTGATACTTTGCACACAAATTAGAGATGTGTATCAGATATGAAAAGATATATCAAATGTCAGAATACATTATATTGAGATCAAAAGCATCTTGTTACAAGAATATTACAGATTTTTACACATTATCTATATGGGATGGTATTTTGAACAAAGTGGCAAAAGTTTAATAAAGCTTTACAGTTAGAAAGCATGACCATATATAAAGTTCTGTGCTTAATAAAAATCCTATTCCTTTCCTTACCACAAATGAAAGTAATTTTGAAAGTGTGTTCAGTGAATGTAAATCTTGAGCAAGAGATGTGAATATTCTTCCTGAATTTGAAAATAAGTGAAAAAGAAATTGGAAATGCATGAATCACTAAGTGAGAGTATTGATAATTATGGGAAAAGTGCTGATCAAGTAGACATTAGGTTATAAATGACCTAACTTCATATTTGAAACAGGTATATGAAAAATTAAATGAAATCTCTTCAGATTTTGAACTTTTAAACTGGAGAAAAGTTATTTTCTATAGATTACATCTGATTTACAAAAAGCAGCTACTGACCCAGTTCTTAAATATTTTGACAATTTAAATGCTATAGAAATTTCATGTGGAATTGTTTAAAGCAATATACAATATTAATAAATTGTGATATAATGTAAGCCTTATATTTGGGTCTTCTAAAACTGATTAACAAAGTGGTGTTCAAAATTTTAAAACAATACCAGCCACAGTAGCATCCTGCAAAAGACGTTTCAGTAAGCTGAAGTTAATTTTAAATTATTTAGAATTGTCACTTGGTCAAGAGAAATTGCCAAGCATGGCAGTTTACTTATTTGAAACAAGATAAGAAAAGAATTAGACTTTGAAAATGTTATTGATGTGCTTGCTTCCACTAAAGCCAGAAAAGTAAAATGATAATAAATTCTGGTTTTGGTAGGCATAAAATGTTTAAACTTCAACTACTATTGTGAGTTTAATATATCTACTTTTCAATATTTTAAAACTACTTTAATGTTCTGGGGGAAAAAACTTTAAAAAATATACAGAGAGGAGAGTTGTGGGAAGATGGCACTGTAGGAAGTACCAGGAATCTGGCTCCCCACCTAGACAGCAATTGCACAGATTGAATCTATCTGATATAACTATTTTGAAGCTCTAAAGTCTGTTGAAGGCTTGCAACTTCCAGGCGAAGACTTGGAGAGTGAATTGCAGTTAATTTCCATCAATTTAAGCCCTTAGCACTGTAGCAGCCATATGGCAGGCAGCCGTGCACATGTTCCTGGAGCAGCTTGCACACAACTTATGGGAGCCAGAGTGGGCAAAAAAGACCTTGTCCTCCAGATACTGGGAATCTGATTGCTGCTTCTTATCAAGGAGTTGCAGACAAAGAAGTGGGCACATTATTGTTGCACCTCTCCCCCATCGTTGCAAGCCCCTTCCCCTCCAGGTGAAGTGACTTCCAAGGAATTTAAGTGGACAGCCCTTTTTCTCCCTTCATTTTTCACTTTTCCCCCTTTCAGGAGTCAGATGTTAAAGACTAGGACATTCAAAAACAACTGTGTATGTGGGTAAAATTAGAAAGAGATTGCATATGCCCAGGGAAAGGCTCAGAAAAGACATACGAAGACCTTAAGTTTACACCTCAGGGTGATTTGGGAACAGAGACAGCCTACAACAATAAAAATTAAAATTAAAATAAAACAGGCAAATGCTGGGCAAGGGGAATAATCTGATTCCCAGAGTTACTACATTATTAGACTCAACTGTCCAGTGTTCAACAAAAAATCACAAGGTATACAAAGAAACAGGCAAGTATGGCCCATTCAAAACAAAAAAATATCAACAGAAACTTTTCCTGAAAAAGACATAATGGCAGATATACTAGACAAAGAATTTAAAACAACTGTCTTAAAGATGCCCAGAGAACAAAAGGAATGTGTGGAGAAAGTCAAGAAAACAGTATGTGAACAAAGTGGAAATATAAATAAAGGGATAGAAAACCTAAAAGAAACCAAAAAGAAATTCTAGAGATGAAAAGTGCAATAACTGAAGATGAAAAATTCACTAGAGGGATTCAAAGGCAGATTTGAGCAGACAGAAGAAAGAATTGGCCAACTTGAAGATAAGACAATAGAAATTATTGAGTTTGAGGCACAGAAAGAAAACAGATTGAAGAAAAGTGAACAGAACCTAAGGGAGCTTTAGGACACCGTTAAGTAGTCCAACATTTGCATCATGAGAGTCCCAGAAGGAAAAGAGAGAATATTTGAAGAAGTAATGACTGCAGACTTCCAAAATTTGATGAAATACATGAATGTAAACATTCAGAAAGCACAACGGATTCCAAGTAAGATGAACTCAAAAGAGACCCACACTAAGACATGTTATAATTAAACTTCCAAAAGGTAAGGAGAATCTTGAAAGCAGCAAAGAGAATTGAATCATCACATACAAGGGATTCTCAATAAAATTATCCACAGACTTCTCATCAGGAACTTTGGAAGCCAACAGGCAGTGGGTCAGTATATTCAAAGTGCTAAAAAGAAAACCTCAAGAATCCTCTATCCAGCAATTCTGTCACTCAAAAGTTAGAAATTAAGACATTCTCACATAAACAAAACTGAGAGAGTTCTTGACCACTAGATCGGCCCTGCCAGAAGTGCTCAAGGGAGTCCTGCACGGTGAAATGAAAGGACAGTACATGACAACTCAAAGCTCTGTGGCAAAATAAAGATCTCAATAAAGGTAAGTGCATGGGAAATTATAAAAGCTAGTATTTTGTAACAGTGATTTGTAGCTGTACTTTTTGTTTTCTACATGAGTTAAGAGATGAATGCATTTAAAGAAAAAAGACAATTTTTTAGTGTAAAATTCAGTATCTCTAACTTTCGTTTGTAACTTCTAATTTTGTTTCCTGCATAATTTAGGTGACTAATGCATTTAGTTTATATCTAGGTATACAATGAATAAAGATGTAATTTTCTGACATCAGCAACCAAAAAGAATGGGGATGGAACTATAAAGGAACAGAGTTTTGGTATGTTATTGAAATTAGCTGCTATAAATTCAGATTAGAGGGTTATAACTTTAGGATATTACATGTAATCCTCAAAGTAACCATAAAGAAAATAGCTATAGAATATACACAAGGGCAAATGAGAAAATATTTTAAACATTTCACTACAAAAAAATCAACTAAACAGAAAAGAAGTCAGTAATGAAGGAAATGAGAGCCAAAAAAAAGTAATAAGATACATAGAAAACAAATAGCCCAATGACAAAATAAGTCCCTCCTTATCAGTAATTAATCTAAATGTTAATGTATTAAACTTTCCAATCAAAGGACAGAGGTTGGCAGAATGGATAAAAAATACATGATCCAATTACATGCTGTATACAAGAGACTCACTTGAAATTCAAAGACACAAGCTGAAAGTGAAAGGATGAAAAAGATAGTCTGTGCAAATAGTAACCAAAAGAGAGTATTGATGGCTTTACTAATATCAGACAAAATAGACTTTCAATCAAAAAAGCTTACAAGAGAAAAAGGACATTATATATTAATAAAAAGTTTACTACAGCAAGAAGATATAACAATTATGAATACTTAAACACCTACTGACAGACTGCCAATTTATATGAAGCAAGAAGTCACAGAGTTGAAGGGAAAAATAGACAATTCTACAGTAATAGTTGGAGACTTCAGTACTCACAATAATTGATAGAATAATTAGATATAAGTAAGGAAGTAGAAGACTTAATAAACCTACTAGATTTGCAGACATACACATAACACTCTACCCAGCAACAACAGAATACACATTCTTCTCAAGTACACATGGGATATTTTCCAGGATATACCATATAGTAAGCCACAAATTAAATCTCAGTGGATTTTAAAAGATAGATGTCATACAAAGTATCTTCTCTGATCACAGGATTAAATTAGAAATCAATAATAAAAGGAAAAATGAAAAATTCACCAGATTTTAGAAATTAAACAATACACTTTAAAACAACCAATGGATCAAAGAAGAAATCACAAGGGAAATTAGAAAATACTTAGATAAGAATGAAAAGAAAAATACAACATTCCAAAACTTCTAAAATGCAGTGAAAGTGATGCTAAAATGGAAATATATGGCTGTAAATCCTTATATTAAAAAATGAGAGATCTCAAAGCAGCAACCTAACTGTACAACTTAAGGAACTAGAAAAAGAAGGAGAAACTAAATCCAAAGCTGGCAGAAGGAAAGAAGTAAAATTAGCACAGGAATAAATGAAACAGAGAATAGAAAGCAATAGAGAAAAGTTGGTTCATTGCTAAGGTCAACAAAATTGATAAACCTTTAGCCAGAAATACTTAAAAAGAGAGAAGACTTAAATTACTAAAATCAGAAATGAAAGTGGGTACATTACTACCATTTCTATAGAAATAAAAATGATCTTAAGAGAGTACTGTGAACTCTGTGTCAACAAATTGGATAACCTACATGAAATGGACAAATTGCTAGAAACTCAAAACCTAGCAAGACTAAATCATGAAGAAATAGAAAATATGAGTAGATCCATAACTAGTAAGGAGATTGAATGAGTAATCAAAAATCTCTTAACAAAGAAAACCCCTTGACCTGACGACTTCTTTAGTGAATTCTAACAAACATCTAAATAAGAACTAATACCGCTTCTTTCAAACTTTTCCAAAGTTGAAGAGGAAGAAATATTTCTAAACTCATTCTGTGAGGCCAGCATTACCCTGATACCAAAGCCAGACAAAGACAATACAAGAAAAGAAAACTACAGATAAATATCCCTTATGAACATTGATGCAAGTATCCTCAACAAAATACTAGCAAACAGAATTAAGCAATATATTAAAAGGATTATATACCATGAACAAATGGGATTCACTCCTGGAATGCAAGGCTGGTTCAATATATGAAAATTGATCAATGTAATAAGCCACCTCAATGAAAGGAAGCAACAAAAACCACATTATCACCTCAATTGATGCAGATATGGTGTTTGACAAAATTCAGCACGCTTGCATGTTAAAAATGCTCAACAACCTAGAAACAGAAGGAAACTGCTTCAACATAATAAAGCCATATAAGAAAAACCCACAGCAAACATCATACTCAATGGTAAAAGACTAAAAGATTTTCCTCTAAGATTAAGAACAAAGCAAGATGTCCACTTTCACCACTTCTTTTCAACATAGTACTGGAAGTTTTAGCCAGAGCAATTAGTCAAGAAAAAGAAATAAAAGACATCTAAATTCGAAAAGCAGTAAAATTATCTCTGTTAGCAGATGATACCATTTTATATATAGAAAACCCTAAAGATTTCATACAGAACCCTATTAGAACTTACATTAACTCAGTAAAGTAAATAGCAGGACACAAAGTCAGCACACAAAAATCAGTTGTATTTCTATACACAAGTAATGAACAATCTGAAAAGAAAATTGCAAAACAATACAACTTTAATAGCATAAAAAAGAATAAAATACATAGGAATGTACTTAATCAAGAGGTAAAAGACTTCTACAAAGAAACTATAAAACTTTACTGAAAGAGATTTGAGAAGACAAAAAAAAAAAATGGAGAGACAACCCATGTTCACGAATTGGAAGACTTAATGTTGTTAAAATGCCAATAGTACCCAAAACAATCTACAGATTTATTGCAATCCCTGCAAAAATCCCAAAGATATTTTTTGCAGAAATAGAAAAACTCATCCTAAAATTTATATGGAAGCACAAGGGACTTCAAATAGCCAAAACAACTTTGAAAAAGAAGAAAAAAACTGCAGCACTCAAATGTCCTGCTTTTAAAATTTATGACAAAGCTGCAGTAAACAAAACAGTGTGGTATTGGGATAAAGACAGACCTATAGACCAAAGGAATAGAATAGAGAGCCCAGAAATAAACCTTTGTATATATGGTCAAATAATTTTTATGGGGGTGCCAAGACCAATGGGAAAAGGACAGTCTTTTTAATAAATGATGCTGGGAAAACTGGATATCCATATGCAAAAGAATTAAGTTGTACTCTTAGCCAGCACTATATACAAACATTGACTCAAAATTGATAAGGGACTTAAATGTAAGACCTAAAATAATAAAGTTCTTAGAATAAAACAAAGGACAAAAACTTCGTGACATTGAAATTGATAGTGATTTTTTGGTTATTACACCAAAGGCACAGGTAATGAAAGAAAAAAATTGTACAAATTAATAATTTTGTGCATCAAATATACTATACAGTGAATAAAAAGGCAACCCATAGA
Organism: Delphinus delphis; assembly: GCF_949987515.2. Lineage (NCBI taxonomy): Eukaryota > Metazoa > Chordata > Mammalia > Artiodactyla > Delphinidae > Delphinus > Delphinus delphis. The sequence continues at coordinate 145,792,362 of NC_082684.1, forward strand.
ATGGGAGGAAATATTTGCAAGTCATATATCTGATAAGGAATTAATATCCAGAATATATAGAGAACTCATAAAACTCAATAACAACATAAACAACCCAATTCAAAAATGCATAAATGACTTGAACAGGCATTTCTCCAAAGAAGATATACAAATGGCCAATAAACCCATAGATGTGCAACATCACTAATCATTAGAGAAATGCAAATCAGTGAGATACCACCTCACACCCATTAGGATGACTACTGTTAAAACAAAAACCAAAAAACCCACAGACACATAAAAACACACACACACACAAAACCACAAAAAACTCCAAAACCAGAAGACAGGTGTTGATGCTGATGTGGAGAAATTGAAGCTTTGTACACTGTTGCTGGTAATGTAAAATGGTACAGCCATTGTGGAAAGCAGTATGGCAGTTCCTCAAAAAAATTATATGATCCAGCAATTCCTCTTTTGGGTATACTGTACCCCAAAGACTTGAAAGCAAAGAGTGTAAGAGATATTTGTACTCCTATTTTCATAGCAGCATTATTCACAATAGCTGAAACATGGAAGTAAACCAAGTGTCCATCAACAGATGAAAGAATAAGCAAAATGTGGTATATGCATACCATGGAATATTCAGCCATAAGAAGGAAGGGGATTCTGCAATATGGATCAACTTTGAGGACATTTTGCTAGTGTAATAAGCCAGTCACAAGAAGACAGATATTATGTGATTTCATTTGTATGAGGTACTTAAACAAAATAAAAGAGTATAGTGGTGGTTGCCAGAGGCTGTGGGGAGGGGAGAATAAGGAGCTATTGTTTAATGGATGTAGAGTTCCAGTTTTACAAGATGAAAAAAGTTATGGGGATGGATGGTGGTAATGATTGCATAACAATGTGAATGTATTTAATACCAGTGAACTATACATTTAAAAACGGTTAAGATGGTAAATTTTATGTTATGTGTATTTTATCTCTTGTTTCTATATGGCTTGGCATAGCACTGATGTCAGCATAGTTAACATCACAGTTTTTGAGACCATTATGTATACTGAGCCAGGAAGTGTACTATGATTTTCTTTCCTATACTTCATTTTACTTTTCTGGGTAAAAATATATTTTTACTGATTTGTTTAGTCTTCTGTGCACCTAATGCGGTTTTTTAAAATTTGTGATGTGTTGTCTAATGTTTGGAAGTATTTTTTCTAAATGTTCACACATCAAAAAAAAAATTGTTGGAGGGCCTGGAGATCTTCTCTCCAATCTACTTTAGTTTAAACTAGTTGCTGTCTAAGCCTAATGCATAATTTGTTGTATCAGGATTTTACTTTGCCACTTTCTTGTGTTGGATATCCTGTTTCCTGAACTGTGAGTTCCTCTTTTCTTGTTTTACTCCTTATTTTGATGAAACATGTCCTCTAACAACTTCCACAGAAAGGTTGATTCTTTTTTCACTTAGTGTAAATTTAAAACTGTATTTACTCTAATGATAGTTTGGCTGAAGTACATAGAAAACATTTTTCCTATGCATATTTGAAAGTATTGTTTTCGTTAAGTCTGATGCCGTTTTTGGTCCACTTTCTTTGTGTTTATGTTATTTTGTTCTTTCTGGCAACTTTAATGATTATCTCTATCTCAGGTGTTTTGAAATTTCATATGTTCACCCATCATCCTTTTTTCATTCATTATGGTAGGAATTTGATAAGCCTTTGTAATTTTGGATATTTCTGTTTGGGGGAAATTTTCTTGTTTTATTTCTTTGGTAAATTTTCACTTTTATTTTCTTTGTTCTCTCTTTTTTTTGAAACTCCTATTGATCTGACACTACTTCCTGCATCAACTCTTTTGATTGTATGGCATTTTCTTTCTTGCCTTCCATCTTTTTGTCCTTTCATTCAACCTTTCAAAAAAGATTTTCTAAATTTAATTGCTTATTTTAGTTGCCATATATTTAGTTTTGAATTGTTCTTTTTATTTGTTCTTCAGTTTTTTTGTCTTCATAGTTTTTTGTTCTTGTTTAATGGACATAACATTTCATACCTCTCCAGGGATATTAAATATATTATACATATTTATTTTGTTCCCAGCAAAGTCTCTGATGTCTCCTAGCCTCTTTCTTTATTCTCTTGTTTATTTTGATCTGTCTGATGTAAAGAATGTCTTCAGTTGTGTGGTGATCCTTGGCTGTTCATAAAAGTGAAGTGCTAAAAAGTTTATCGAAAACCCTGTGTTTGGACAGGGACAGGGCTGCCTTGCATAGCCATACAGGTTGTGCACTGCAGCACTCCACAGGGTACAACCCTGTTATATGTACCCCTTAGTACTCTCAAAATGTATTGATGTTTACAGTACTAGAAATTAAAAGTATGAAATTTTTACAGTACTGTTACTTAAAATGGCAAATATTTTTCTGAAAAATAACTATTTGTCAAAACAAAAGAAATTTAGTTAGAAGAATGAAATTGTTTTATGCTTTTGCATATCTCTTTAATGTCTAGTTAAATAGAAGGAAACTGGATCCTCATGTTTCTGCATTCAATCTGTTGTGATATGTTATTTTGGTTGAAATATAAGAAAAATACCCAGCCTCATCTAGTACTTTAATCTTTTCAGATAATTGTGATTATTCTTTTTTATGACATCAAAAGTAGACAAGTGAACTTTTTCTTAAAAGGTTTGTTGCAATGTGGAATCTGACTCCATATCACTGAACTTTTTGTACTCTATTACATTAAAATCTATTGGTCTGGCTTATACTTTGATTGACTCTTTTATCCATGCATGATTTTATAACAATGTGCATTTAGTCATTTGGAATATATTGGTTCACAAGTTACATAGATCTTCTAAGTGTTGACATGTTTCATTATATAATATCAGGTAATCACATTCATTAATATTAGCATTAATCTCATGAATAGTGGATACAAGTTATCCTAAAATTTAATGTTTCCTTGAATTTTATTACTGGCAACAAATACTGTCAGTTGTTTTCTTTGATGTGACATGCTCACTTTGTCAGTTTCAAAGAAAATGTCTTCTAAATACTCAAGTCTAAATATTCATAGTTTGACAGTCATTCTTTAAAATAAAAATCATGTTCCATGAAAAAAATGTGGCTAAGTTCAGCGTGCAACTCAGTCACAGACCCAAGTGTTTTTAGTGTGCAATAGCAGTGCTTTGTGCATATTTGGTATTTCATTACACAGAATATTAAAAAGACGTGCACTCAGTGATTGGTATTTAATAAAATTAATTTTACTGCTGGTGTATGCCAGTGGAGAATACAGTGACTGCTAGTACAGTTTTGGTTCTATGTCAGTGCCTTGATTTGAGTTAAGATGCCAGCATTTTTACTCACCACTGCTTTAGTACCAAGAGTTTTAGCCTCACATGCCTCCTGAAAGTGTTTTGGAGGCCCCATGTGTCTGTGAACCACACTTGGAGAACTGCTGACATGGATTATATTGTGAAGGTTGCCTCATGGCTTGGTGTGCTATACAGCCTGCACAGTCTGCATGGTAATTGTTTAGACTTCAACATAGGAAAATCAGTTGCTGAGCTGACTGATTCTTTGGTAGGGAGGATGCTCTCAAAGTCTTTGAGGCTGATAATTTTCTCCAAAGAGGAATCTTCTAGATTCCAGCTGCGGGTGGTGGAGTGAAGAGTGGTTCCTCTGGCTGCTAGCATTCTGGGAGCCAGGCAGAGAGATAAATGTGGGTCCCTTTTTTCAGTTTATGGACCTCTACTAAATTTTTCTGTTTTCTTTCAGTACCTCATGCCTGCCCTTTGCCATTCCTGGTGTTCACAAGTCTAGACTGTCTCCAGTTCACAGAGTTAACCTTTGGCCTAAGTGGTAGAGGAAAGGATAGGTACCTGTTGTGTGAGTTGGGGAAAGAGCATTTAGATTTCTCAGCAGTATTCATGCTTCATTTTTACCTTTTATGTACTGGATAGTATACTGAATTTCTCCAAATACCAGATCTCTTATGTTCTCTGGGAAAACTGATTCTCTTTTCGTTGCACTCCCAGCTCAGACATTTAGTTGTAACTTCCTCCACACTGTGAAGTCAATTTCGATTCCTCCAGCCACTATCCATCTAAAAATTTGTTGAAATCTCTTTGACAGTTAGTATGCTTTGATGTTTTCTTGGTCTTTATGAGTGAAAATATTTTATTTCTTTGCCCTCATTTTAGCAGGGCTTTTGGAGAGTGAGGAAATGTTACATGTATGTGATTAATACACCATATCACTTTCACAGATTTGAATCAATCACTGTTGTGGCTGAACTGGACCTAGATTTGAAACTTCACCACTTACTGTAGTATTGCCTTTGGTTTTCTACTTAACCCCCGCAGTCTTTATTCTCATTTGTAGAAATGGAGTTTATAATATCTAATATGAGGATTAAGTGATGAGATAGTGAATGTAAAGTTCTTAACATACTACCTCATGCATCATATATGCTCAATAATTTGTTATAAACTGTTAGGCTGGCCTCTGGCTTACTGAGGTTTTTGTGTATTCTTTCCTCACCAAAAAACATTTCAAATAAGCAAAAATATTTCATTTATCTATTGTTTAATATTACTTGGTTTGACAATGGAAGGGTTACCATGGCTCCAAATATAAAATCATAATTTCATAAATGTTTTATCTAAGTACCTGTATTTAATGTGTGTATAAAATACTGTGGATGATGCATTCAAATTCAAGCTGTGTTTTACTAGTTTTCTATTCAAGTAATTATAATTATGGCCCACATTTGAAAGAATCTAAGGAAAGCAGGTATTGTTATAACTGGATAACTGTTTCATGTCCTTGATTCAGAAGGTTTTGGTACACTGAAATTCTTACAAGTTTTTTAAAAAGCAATTTTTGAAATCATGCTTTTAGTTATGAGAATTATTTTAATACATACTTTAAATTGAGAAAATTTTTTTCTCTTTCTTTAGTATACTAGGTAGCACACTTAAGTTCTTTTTATCTAGAAATTTAGTATAATAAAAGTAGTTTACTTTAAGCTTAGTTTTGAATATAAAAGAAAATTATTATTAATAATTTCAGGAACTTGCAAGACCTAATATGGCTGAAGGAGAAACAGAAACATCAAATTCTGAAAGGTAAATATAAGGAAAAACTGAATCTCATGAAATTCATGTATATAAAATGATACTTGAGCTGTGTTATATTTCAGTTAATTGGCAAAAGGCTATTTAAATTTTGTATATGGTGTTCCTTTTAGTAATGGCTTTTAATTAAAATAAAATTTTGAAATATTAATGTAACAGAAATATACTACAGATCCTTAGTTTTGAAATCTTAAACATGTAGAATACATTTTATAAGTTGTTAAATTTTTTAAAAGTACTTACAAGTAAGTAAAATGTTAACAGATTTTAATTGCCTCTATTAAATGAAAATAGTTACAAGATGCTACAGGTTATAAGGTGGTGACGATTCTTGCAAATAGTTAATTTTAATATCTTATTTTTAAAGTATTTTCAAAAAGCTGTAAAGCTACTTCTTTGGTGGGATCCCAACATAAAAGGTTCAAAATTCAAGTATTGGTTTTTAAAAATTTAATGCTTGGGCTTTCCTGGTGGCGCAGTGGTTGAGAGTCCGCCTGCCGATGCAGGGGACACGGGTTCGAGCCCTGGTCTGGGAAGATCCCACATGCCGCGGAGCAACTGGACCCGTGAACCACAACTACTGAGCTTGCGCGTCTGGAGCCTGTGCTCTGCAACAAAAGAGGCCGCGATAGTGTGAGGCCCGCGCATCGCGATGAAGAGTGGCCCCTGCTTGCCACAATTAGAGAAAACCCTCCCACAGAAACGAAGACCCAACACAGCAAAAATTAATTAATTAATTAATTAAAAAAAAAAACCATGCCAGGGAATCCTAAAGGCCTTCTAATTGATAATAAAGAGAACTTTTAAAAAAATAAAAATAAAAATTTAATGCTTGAGTAGAACACTGCAGAACACGAGATTTCACAATTTTTTTTTAGCAAAAGAAAATCTAACATTCTAATTAGAACTTTATTCCAGCTAAAGGTGATTTTGTCTTTTAGATTAAGTACTTTCCCCATTTCTATCTTTATGCTGTGTGTTTTATAGTAGGCTGCTTGTTAACCTGATGAGATTAATTAATCTATTGCCTCTAAAAAGAAAATTATGGAATAAGACCTTTTGAAGATGTTTCTTAGACTTCACTAGAAAAATTATCTAGCCCTGGGACTTCCTTGATGGCCCAGTGGTTGAGACTTCACCTTCCAACGCAGGGTGGGGGTGTGTGGGTTTGATCCCTGGTGGGGGAGCTAGGATCCTACATGCCTCACTGCCAAGAAAACAAAACATAGAACAGAAGCAATGTAACAAACTCAATAAAGACTTTAAAAATAGTCCACATAAAAAAAGAAAAGAAAAGAAAAATTATCTAGCCCTTTCTTCACCTAGCATTTTTCCTAGAATTTTGGTTGGGAAAAGTTAACAAAAATTCAAATAAGGATTTAGAAAAAGCAGACTAGTCACATCCATATTTTTTAACATTTTCTGTAAATTATAGTTAGTTTAATAAGATCTGAACAAAAATAAGAATTTTATAAATTTAAATGAGGGAAATATAATTTTTTGCAGATGATGTAATTGACCTGTAAGATCCAAGAAAATGAGCTAAGAATGATTGAAATTAATCAGGGTATTAATTAAGGCAGCTTGGTGTAAAATTCAGAATCTTTCCGGTATACCAATAACATGTGATTACAAAATATAATGGATAAAATTCACAGTAATAACAAGATGAGTAAAGTGCAGCATCTATTTAGAAGATTTTGAAGAAAAAAACTTACTGAGATAGAAAATAATATATTAGTAACTTACATGATAGGTCATTTCCCAAATTAGTTTATGGTTAATGAACATTTAGTTGAAAATCCAAATTGGATTTGATTTGGAAACTAGTGGTGTTTAAAGTAAGATTCATATTTTTCTACTTATTAATACCATAATTTTAAAAATCACAGCTGTGTTAGATATTAGGTTGTTTCTGTATTCACTATTTTAAACATTGTTTTAATGAGCATCCTTGTACAATTTTCTTTTACTTTTTCAAACTATTAGGGAGAAGAGTAGTAGAATGTAGGTGATTTGACCTATTAGATAATAAAGTACAATGTTAATTTCTAATTGTTAAAACTGTGTGGTATTGGCCTGTAATAGTCAAAAGACACATCAGAACAAAATAAATAGCAGAGAAACAGCCTTTTAAATATAATTTAGTAAATAATAAATGACTATCTGATAACATTGCTTTGATATTTGGGCAGTTCATTAGGAAAAAGTCTAAATTCCAGGTGGATTAATGTAAGAACTAATATAAATGTAATCATAAAATTTCTTTTTATTAAAATAAGCATTGTTACATCTACATAAGGGACTGGAGAGCCTCTTAGAAATCTCGTGTTTCTAAGACTCACAGACATAGAAGACAAACATTATGGTTACCAAAGGGGAAAGGGGGTGGAGGAGGGATAAATTAGGAGTTTGGGATTAACATATACACCCTACTATATATAAAATAGATAAACAACAAGGTCCTACTATATAGCATAGGGAACTATATTCACTAAATAGTTTCTGTTAACACACCGGGGTAAGAGTAAACACATAGACAGGTATACACATAAGCATATATGTATGCATGTTTTATATTTACATATTTTTTTAGGCATGTGTTTATGTTTTTATAAATTAGGCTGTTAAAAAATCAATAAAATGTTTGTGAATGCTTAGTTGATTTTGCATAGGGAAAACACTCTAAGCCCAAGAGGACATATAAATCATAAAAGAGAAATAGGGTTTTTTCCACATATATTCATTCCTTATTTAAATGACTCTTACGAATTAATAAGCACACTTACATTTTAACTAAAAATAAGCAAGGGTATGAACAGATAAAAATAATGATAACCAGAACTAAAACAATGAATAGACTCCTCAGGACTCCTTTTAATATGCGACTATGGAGTTTCTCACTCTTTTGCCCAAGAACATGGCCACCTCCTAAATTGTAACATCATGGCAAAGACCAGGGAGCTCAATTTTCTTTTTTTTTTTCGGTGGGCAAGTGTGCCTTTTTTTTTTTTTTAGAGAATGTCTTTATTTTAATAGTGTTCAAATACATTGTATTATAAAGAAATAGATAATAAATAGCTTTATTTTTTCAGTAAACAAGATGAAGCTTCTTCAGAGGAAATAAAAAATGGATGTGATGTGCATTTATTCGAAGGCTCATCAACAACAAAAAGTGAAGAAGGTGTATCAGGTTCAGATAAAGAAAATGATACCTGTCTTGAAGACCAGGAAACTGGCTCAAAGAATATCTTCAGTTATGATTCAATTATTGATGCAGATAAGGTGGAAAAGGAAAAACAAATAGAGCACATTTGTCAGGAAACAGAGTTGAAGAGGTGCCAAAGTTCAGAAAACCTCATTGCACGTGATCAGATTGAAGATTGCAATGCCAGTGAAGCTAGATTTTCTTCAAAGAATATTAAGGATTTGCAATTAACATCTGGTGATGTTAGCATTGATCAGTTTTTGAGAAAAAGAGATGAACCTGAATCTGTTAGTTCTGATGTTAGTGAGCAAGGCAGTATTCATTTGGAACCTTTGACTCCATCAGAAGTGCTTGAGTTTGAAGCCACAGAGATTCTTCAGAAAGGTAGTGGTGATCCTTCAGCCAAGACTGATGAAGTAGTGTCTGATCAAACAGATGACGTTCCTGGAGAAAATAGCCTTAGCACAACAGAGACAACAGGAGACCTGGCAGATGAAAAAGAAAGAAGTTGAAATTAATTAGGCATTCTAAGTTTTAGTGTACCAACGATAAGAGCATTTGGAACAGTGCTATCAGGTGAGCTCAGTGGTGCTGTTGCAGAGTGCAGAGATAGAAAAATGTGAGGGAGGTCATTCATACACTTTACCTGTATATTCAACCTCGGTTATTAAATCAATTCATCATTAATAGCATGATTAGTATGAATTTCCAAGAAGTTTTTAAGACATGAATAAGATTTTAATGAAAGTTAAGTTTGCAATGAAAAAGTCTCATTTATCAGTTTTCGAGGTTATGGAACCTGGTGGTCAATATGAATTGAATATTAGAATATTATTTATATTAATAAAGCTTTTGAAATTTCCATCAGTTCTAAACTAAAAGTCCTTATTACCTGTACATCCTTTTCAATTAACTTAAAGGAAGAGATTTGGAAACCACATACCTTTTGGGAATAATTGATTTAAAATAATGGCCAATTGGCTTTGTTAATGAAGGTTTCATTTTGAGTATGATACTGGTAAATGGAGCATGTTTAGAATGCTAAATTCATTGATCTAATGAGAATTTGGATGAACATAAACTTAATTTTGGATATAATATTACATTCCAGACTGCCAGAAGCATGTAAACAGAATATTTGAATCTGTGTACCTCCATACAAGTGTTAGCCTGCCAGGCTGTAAGCTTACCTTAATTAAACTTTCAGTGAAAGTGAAATTATTAAAATAAAAATTTATATTTGTGCTTTTTGTCAGTGTGTAAGCTGTGCAGAAATCCCTTGATGTACTAGTTGTATAAAGTAGAAACCCACTGTTGAAACTCCTGTAGCTATTATGCTCTTAATATTGTTTTAATGATCTTCTTTAGAAATAGACCCATAAAAATGGTCTGGAAACCAAACCAAAGTATGGATTAATGTAGATATTGTAAAGCAGTAAACTGAAAACATGTCCTGGCATGAATTCAGCCATGTTTAAGTGACTTTTTCTGTAATTGTAAAATAGAAAATTCAAATGGGACCTAAAGCAGGATGTAAAAAATTGGTTTGGGATATTTAGCCTAATTTATCCATAAGATGGCTGCTAAATTGATTTTTTCAGTTTTTTATCATATAGAAAATAATAGATATAGAAATGAATAATATGAGTAACAGTAGTTTGCTTTGACGTACTAACAAACTTTTATTTAAAATGCTACATTTTTACTTCTTAAAATGTGCTTTGAATTCTTAAAATTTTGTTTCACTGAATGTTAAATGTTTAAAATGGCTATTAAAATTCTGCTGTATATAGTAGTTTTTGAGTAAATATTTGCAATAAAAATCTGTCCCTGAATAATTTTATTTTTCAGAAAGCTGCTTGAGTCGGATTACCTTTGGCGCCTCTAGAAATTGTATATTGCTCAAGGAAATTTCATGTTAAAGTTAGTGGTAGATTTTATTCCATATTCTTTAATTGATGCATGATTTATTTTAAATTGAGACTTAAAGTACAGGGGGAAGAACTGCTAATAATTACAGAGAATTGATTTGCTTTACAAATTCTTCTACTTCAAGAGAATTATAATTTAATATTATAGTTTTCTATCTGCTCAGTAAATTAAAGAGGCTAAATAGACAAAATATTTTATTGACTTATTTTCTTGAATATTTTTGAGGGTGGGGGCAAATATTTTTATCTTTCCTGCTCCCAAGAAAAGATGGGATAGAGGGACTTATTAACTGTCATCCTTCACCTTGTTGAAACATAAATCTATAGCAGGGAAGACTTTTGGAGTAAAGGGAAGAAAAAGTCTGTGTAAGGACCATTTTCTGAATCTCATTCAATTAGTTGCCAAGGCTGTTACCTAATGCTTCAAAAACCTAGAGCACTGTACCAAAATAAGTCTCTAAGTGACACTGTAGTCCCTTGTGAGCTTTGAGTAGTTCCTTCTCCTGCCCCTATATACTTACAGTAGTGGTACTGAAAGTACCTGATCAATGAATAGTTTATACCTATCCACTGTGAGAAAAGGAACCTGTACCAGACTATAAATCCTTCATTGAGAAAGTCTAGCAATGAAAACAAAAGAATAGTTGAAGTGAATATTGTACTTGGTAACATAGTTGGTTTCTGTTTTCACATAATCTCCTTATGTCATTTCTGATCAGGAACAGACAATTCAGGTATGCAAACCAAACCTTTGAGTGGCAGCGCTTTAGCACAGTGGTCAGCAAACTTTTTCTCTGTAGAGCCAGATAGTGAATAATTGTGGACTGTGTGGTCACAATTATCCAACTCTTCCTTATAGCTTAAGAGCACCTATAGACAATATGTAAATGGTAGCCTGTTTGTGTTCCAATAAAACTTTATTTACAAAAACAGAATGTTGGTTGGATTTGGCCAGTGGACTGTAGATTGCCACCACCTGCTTTAGAGTGCTGTTTTGTCCAGGCAAATTGTGCTCAGGGACTGAGATTTTCTTTGCCAATAACTTATTTAACACCAGTTCACTGTGAGAATTATAATTTATAAAAATAACATTTTGCAAGCCGATACCATACAGGATAATGTCTGTTAACTAGCTAATAAAGAAATAACATACTCCAAACTAATAATAGATTGATTACACTATTGTTCTAGGCAAAGAGGAGATGAAAGAAAGTCCAAATTTAGTTGAGGTGTACCTTTCCAGGAATTGGTTGTCTGTAGAGTCAGTCCTTCCAACTAAAAGCTGGGTATCAGCTGCCAGCGTAGGTCCCTTGCTGCTGGGGCATGTAGCTAGGGGGTGACAGTACCGGTGTCGGTAAGCAAGCTGGGCTGTTCCAAATGTTATGACTCCAGGGACCATTACATGACTTACACCATTGCCTACCAGGAGTAGCCTTGCCAAGGCAGGAACAGATGTCCCTTCTCTTCCTGAGACTGCTGCACAGTTTAACACTGCTGAGGACCAAGAGTGGCCTGGCCATGGCAGGAGCAAGTGTCTCAAGATCGTCACAGAGCTATGTAAGTCAGCAAAAGAGTAGCCTTGCCCAGACTAAACACTCTCGGTAAGTCCTCACAAATTCTTGGTATTTAAAGTTTAAATGTCCATCACTTGATAGCTGCTCTTCCATATGTTCGTATTGATTATCCTCCCCAGCGGCACCCCTTAATGGCTGAGCTGCTGAATACTTATCAACAACAGCAGATGTTGATGACATCATCCTGGCACAGCTTCCTTAGTGTAAACAAATTTACCTGTAGATCAAAACAACTTCACTTAAGTCATAAACAGTAGATTTGAAATCATAACAAACCAATACACAACAAGCAGTTAGACTTTCTTGATTGACTATGAAAGCCAGTGATGCACTCAAGTGACTCTTTGCCTAAGAACTAACTACCAAGGTGCCTTACTATATTATAGTCTCCTGTTGCCTAACAACAGAATTACGATTGATTACATGTGCAGTTAAGAAACATTCATTTTGTGGATGCACTTTTAATTTACGTTGAAAATCTTAATGCCATATTTATTTATGTTATTTCTTCCCCTTTGTATCTCTCCAATGTTTTAGGGAGGAAATTGTCATTTTTTTCACCCTATAAATTTTTAAAGAACTATTCTAAACATTTTTTAAAAGGAACTGACAAGATATGAGTCACCTTGTTTTAGCTGTAAGTAAAAAGATATCTGGGCAATTACTTGTCTGAGGTTACAAAGCCAAGATTTGAACATAATTTGATCTGATTCTGAAGTTAGTGTTTTCTACCACATCTATAGTTCCTAGCATTTATACTGAATGTCCCTTTTTAAAATATATCAGTTTTTGCAAATAACCCTTCCATTGATGGTACTAATTACAGTTTTATTTATTATTCCTACAGTGATTATATGCATATGGAATGGAGGACCTCTTAACCTAAAGAAGAGGACCTACTGATCTCTTTTACTAATAGGAATTGAGGAATTTTACCTCAAGAGGAGGGGTTAGTGAATATTCTATTAACAGGAAAGACAGCATGTGATTTAAAGATACACTTTATATAATAATTATAAATGTTTTGACATCATTACATTTTTTTAGGCTTCTGTAATGTCATTTTTAAACTATGGTTGACATGATCATTTTTGTTCCATCAAACTTGTTACTCCCGGATCACTCACTTGTACTGACTTCAGTGAATTAGGACTTTTGTATGTATATAGGCACTAAAAAGAATTGCAAGTGTTTCATTTTTACTAGATTACTATAACACTGACTTGTTTTTTCAGCTAAAAAATAAAACACAATTTACCTATGTCTAAGCATTAAAAGAGAAATGATTATTTTAAAAATATTGTTTACTAATGAGGCATATCTGCCAATCCATGTACACAAAATGAATAGTCAAATAGATTTTTTTTAAAGTCATGGTAATGTTTAATTTTCATCTCAAAATCTATAAACTCCAAGATACTTCACTTGGATCATCTTGTAAGGAATTAAGCACATCTGTAGCAGCATCTGTAACATCATCGAGGGATGAGGTGTCCTAGGTGAAATTACTTTTACAGTTAGCTAAAGGTAACTTTTAATTGCTTTTTAAAAGTATTATAAAATCACTTTTGTTATTTAAAAGAATATACTATGCATAATTTAGTCTTCTTTGATGACACAGAGGGTCATCATTATGAAGATTTTTGGACCAAGCTATAAATGAAGCTGTAGCTGCAGATGTTAATGGCCTGAATAACTGCTGATCACAGAGGTGACCTTGGATGTTGGTTTACAGAAGTATTTCAGGTACATCTAGGGTCGCTTGACTTTTCCAAAAACAGAACAGAAAAACTGACTACATTACTCACCCAATTCAACCTCTTTTTTAAGATGAATTTTCCCTCCTAAATACTAAGTAAAACCTGCCATTTGTGGAGAATTTGGTAACTATAAACTGTAGTTTTAAGCTTTCAAAATATTTTAAGCATTTATGCACTGCCTTAAAAACTTGATTTTTAACTGCTCTATATCAGGGGCTAGCAAACTATGACCCACAGTTGGCTACCTATTTTTGTAAACAAAATTTTATTAGAAAACAGCCATGTCATTTGTTTATATATTGTCTGTTGTAGCTTTTGCACTACAACAGCACAGTTGTACATGACAGAGGCCATATGGTCTGTAAGTCTCAAGGATTTACAATCTGGCACTTGAAGAAAAAGTTTGCCAACCCCTGCCCTATATATATATATATATATATATATATATATATATTTTTTTTTTTTTTTTTTTTTTTTTTTTTCTGTACACGGGCCTCTCACTGCTGTGGCCTCTCCTGTCTCAGAGCACAGGCTCCAGACGCGCAGGCCCAGCGGCCGTGGCTCGCGGGCCCAGCCACTCCACAGCATGTGGGATCCTCCCGGACCGGGGCACGAACCCGTGTCCCCCCCATCGGCAGGCGGACTCTCAACCACTGCGCCACCAGGGAAGCCCTGCCCTATATTTTTATATGGGTATAATCATAACTTTGTAACTGTTCTTTTATTTTCACTATTATAGACACTGCAGTGAAGCTCTTATTTCATAAATTTTGGTCCATATTTTATTTACCTGTACTAAAATTCTAAGTGTATAATTTATTAGATTGAAGAGTATTCAGTTTTTAAATTGAAAAATAGAAACCCATACTTATTTTAATTATCATACCATAGTACTTATAGAAAGCTTCCCGGTCCAGCATTAACTTGTAGAAGTTCAGAGTTTATTCATCTAGATTTTTTTCTTTGATTCTTCAAAGTCAGCTTGTTTTTAGCCTAATGTAGATTTTCATTCCTGCTATTCACCAAATATTTCTAGCGTGTGGCCATATGACTAGTTTCTGGCCAGTGAGTTGTGAGTGAAAGTGACTTCTGGTTTCGAGGATTTAGTTGTTAATGTGAGACTCTTTAGAACCCTCTTTTCCCTCAAGCATGGTAACATTTTTACTATTCAGATGGTGATTGCTATATCAGTCTTGGTTCCTGAGGGACTATGAAAAGAGCCTTCCTGTTTATTTAGATACACATATAGCATGAAGGAGAAATAGCATTTTTATTTTAAGCTACTGCAGTTAGAGAATTTTTGTTCTACAGCATAACTAAGTCTCTCCCTACTGATGTAGGAATTAATCCTGAAAGTGGATTGCTGCCATTAGAAGAAACACAGCTGAGCTACATTACACCAGTGTATTGCATTGGCTTAGGTGGCAGATGGCAAGGCTACATGAGGTGATCCACATTCTGCTATGGTGAGAGATTTGGTAAACTTGACTGTAATACTTGAAAGACAAATGGTGTACGTAATGAAGTTGTATCTCTATTGGAAGAGTTTGACTAACAAAATGTTAATGGCATGCTTTGGTTACTATATTGGCTGCATTTGACAACTTACTCTGAGAAAGAAGTGGACTCAGATGAGAAATGGTAGGATTTAAAGTAGGAACAAAAGAGAATAGAAAAAGTCCACAAATCCAGATACTTGCAGGGTTGGAAAAGGCTAAACTTCTCACCCCCAGCCAGTAAAAGGAGAAGGCCTAAGCAAGAAAACTTAATTAAATTAAGAATATGGCCATCATACCAATTAATTAGGTTAAGGAGAGGCCCTGAAGTGTTTCTTCTATGTGGAAATTCCTTTACAGCATTTCTTGGGAAACACATATTTTTCTGAATTTCAAGACAAATCAGTCAAGAAATCGATGAAACAGGAAAAAGTATTGTAACTTTCCTATGAGAATTAAAGCTAAGTAATGAAGTTAGAGCCATTACTGGTTTGCAGGAATCCTCTGAAGTCAAGCTCAAAAGTAAGACTAGGGAATGCTGACAGGTGGAGTCCAAGAGTAAAGTCAACATTTCCAGGAACCACAATAAGAGCCCCAGAAGAGAAGTGGTCATAGTCTGATCACTCAAGTCATACTTGTAGCTATTGCCATGGTATAAATGTATATTCATACCCCTGTCTGCTGCTAATGGTGAGTCATTCTTGCAAGTAAAATAAAAATTAGTAGGTTTATATTCATAGGATACTTTATACAAATCCCATCAATGGTCTTCCAAAAATAACATGTTGTAGAAGCAAAATAATTCCATAAGTTATCAATTTTGACTTGTGATTCTGTGTGGTGTTTTTACTCTTGAGAGGAGATCCAAATGTAGCATTGGTCAAGTAACTACCAAATAAATTTATTGGCACTTCCCAGTGTATGATTATTTGCCAAAGGGTGCTATTCTTTACAAATACTTAAACAATAAATACAAAGAAAAGAAGTAAATGTTGTGGAACATTCTGAAATGAGATCAGAAACTGATCTAAAGTCTAAATTAGCAAAGACACTATCAATTGCAACAGTAAGACCAAAATCTGGGCTAGCAGACAAAATATTTTTATCATTAAAAAAGGAAAAGAGCTTCTATGAAGTAACATGTAACGTAACACCAACTTGAAGATGTTTTTGGACAGTCCCTAGCAACTTCACTAATATCAACGCAAAAATGAAAGAAGAATTTCTATGTCTGGAATAGTTGTTATAAAATAAAGATAAAGACTATCAGATAGGGCAATTAATGTGTTGTGTCTTTTTAGATTTCTTTTTTAAAAATTTTATTGAAGTATAGTTGGTTTACAATGTTGTGTTATATATTCCACATATTCCACATATTCCATATATTCATTCTTTTTTTCAGATTCTTCACCTATATAGGTTATTATAGAATATTGAGTAGAGTTCCCTGTGCTATACAGTAGGTCCTTGTTGGTTATCTATTTTATATATAGTAGTGTGTGTGTGTATATATAGTAGTAGTGTGTGTATGTTAATCCCAAGCTCCTAATTTATCCCTCCCCCCGACATTTCCCCTTTGGTAACCATAGGTTTGTTTTCAAAATCGGTGAGTCTGTTTCTGTTTTGTAAATAAGTTCATCTGTATCATTTTTTAAAATTAGATTCCACATATGATTGATATCATATATTTGTCTTTCTCTGCCTGACTTACTTCACTTAGTATGATAGATTTCATTTTAAGAAAAACTTTTAAACAAATATTTGTAGTGCTTTCAATTTAAAAAATGACTTATTGGCATTTTTGTTAACGTTTCCTTTATTTAATGTTTTCTGTTATCAAATATCTATGTCAGGTAGATATAATGGTATTGATATATATAATCTTGTCCCAATACATTGGTTCATGTTAATAAACATTTATTATTATGTCTTTTTTAACAGAAAATATCTGGAACATTTAGTATAACTATCACAGAAAAATGATTCAGTATTTATTTTGGTCACTCATAACTATTTTAAATATATTAAGTATGGTGCTATGAAAAATATAGAATCACAATTCTGTGTAATTTGGAAATACCTGAGAATTTCCAGAAGTTTTCATTTCTCATACCCACATCCTAAATATTAATATCTGTCAGGAATTGGAAATACCAATGCCCAGTAATTTGTTCAGATATATAAAATGGCTTAGGAAACAGTTGCTAAAACGTCAGTCTTCTACCAGTGCCTGATGGACTCAGGGTACTCCAGTCAAGTGTAAAGAGGAGCTGGGGGGAGCACATCTTTAAATTTGTGGGTGTGAGTATTGGCTCACTGCTGACTGCAGTCAGATAAATAAAAAGCAAAAATTTTGAGAGAGTTGAACTGTCAAACCATGAGCCTGGACTAAAAGTTTATGACTGATGAACTCAAAATGACCCTTGGGCCCCCAGCTTTCTACACGGGGTAGCAGACAGAGAAAGTTGCTTGGTCCCCAAATAAAACATATTCCCCAATGTCTACCTCTGTGGTCAAGAAGGATAAAGAAAAAAGGAAAGACCTCCTGGGTGGTGGGATCAATAGCGGACAGCAATTGATTAGAGACCCCCTTCCAGCAAGCAGAGTCAGGTTCTCATCAACGAATTTTTGCACCACCAGAGTAGTGTCCTTGTAGCAGAGAATTGTTTTGGACCAGTGACTGCTTGTGTGTTTCCCATCTTTCTCCTTCAGGATAGGAGTGTTTATTTACAGTTTTTCTATCTCTGTTTCAACCTTGTGTGTGTAAAGGACAGCTTTTTAATTCATAGGATAACCAATCTAGTGGTGACTAGTGCATACTATCCCCTGATTTAGAGACTAGCAAGAGATGCTGAACTTTGAGCTTGATGCCATTGATTTAATGGTACTGTTGAGTTATCTCTCCTTCGAAGAGAAGGAGTGTGTTCTGGCTATAAGAAGGAGGATACACTGAATAACTACTGACCAGAAGCGTGGTCTGTGATAGTCATTAGGGCTCTTCACCATGTAGTTACAGTAGTTCTCTCTAGAGAACCAGACACATAGCAGGATTACACTTCCCTTATGGTTGGGTGGTGCCATCTTTCTGGGTCTGGCCCGTGAATCGCGGGCTCCACTTCTGAGCTGGAGAATTGAATTGCCAATTTGAGACTCTCTAGACTCCTGTCTTTCCTCTAATTTGTTTATTGGCAACGTTTGAGTTGGTGGTTGCTCTGTCATTTGAGTAACTGTGATGAAGAGAAGAATCACCTTCCCAATTTGCAATGGACTTTTAAAATGAGTAAGAAATAAACCTTTTTGCTTTTAGTAATTGAGATTTGAGGGTGGTTACCATAACATAATTCTAACCTATCCTAACTGATAAACTTGTAACATTATGAAAATCTTTTCATGCCTGTGCCTGAGGACCTATTAGAATTTTCTAACCTTTTTAGATCTCAGCATTTCCTATCTTTTACTATTATCCTATTGCACAGTAATTTTATATTAGTCCCCCTAAGGATTTTTAAAAATTGTTTTATTGCATAATTTAAAAAATAGTTTTAGAACTTTCACTTCTGACCAACTTGTAGTAATAAGGACTGGATTTAACCCTCCCCTCTGAAACAAACAAAGCAACATGAAACTGTTTTTCAAGACAGTGATATCAGGAATGAAAGACAGTGATCCGTGAGAGAAAACAAATTAGGTGAGCCTTATAATTACCTCAGCTTACTGCTTTGAGAGTTTCCAAGCTTTAATACGGGGAAAGGAAACTGAGACAAAAACTGGGAGATACCCTAGGTTGAGGAGACAGAGCTGAGAGTCTGGAGAAACCCAGGGAGTTCGAGTTCATAGGGCCAAGTCCCAAAGAGGAGAGAGCTGCGCAGAGAGATTTGTAGTATTCAGCAACTACCCAAGGCTAGAGAAAGGACAATCTGAAAGGATTAGGGGGTTACAGAAACAGTGCATATTCCTACCAGACAGAATGAAAAAAAAAATTATAATTCATGGAGCACTGGGTAGAGAACTCAGGAAGTTCTTACTATGGGAATAATTAGCCCTAGACTGAGCACTGCTCTTTACCCAACTAACAAATCATAAAAGTAAGACCTGAAAGGGTCAAATAATTTACATACAAGTGTACTGTATCCCAGAACAAAATTCAAGAAGATATATAGGAATACAAAAATATCTAGCACCCACAAAGGTAAAACTCACAGTGTCTGACATCCAGTTAAAGATTACCAGGCATACAACGAAGCAGGAAAACATGACCATAATGAGAAAAACAGCCAGTCAAAACTGACCCAGAACTGAAACAGATGTCAGAATTGTGACAGGATATTAAAACATATCATACAACTATCTTCGAAAAGTTAAGAGGATGTTAAAAAGACCCAAATTGAGCTTTAGAGATGGAAACTACAATGTCTGAGATAAAAATTATGCTGATGGAATTAATAGCAGAGCAGACATAGCAGAAGAAAAGATCACGGAATTTGAAGACATAGCAATAGAAACTATTTAGTGAGCCGTGGGACATCAAGAGGCCTATATTTTCTAAACTTGAAAACTCTAAACCCCCAGATCCAAGAAGCTCAACAAGCTGCAAGGGATTTGATGATACATGATACATGAAGAAGACTCACAAAGACAACATAATCAAATTGCCTAAAACCAGTAATAAAGAGAAAAAATTTAAGAATTTTAAGCAACCAGATAAAAAAGACAATGACATACAGAGGAACAAAAATAAGGATGACATCAGAATTCCTTAAACGTACTGGAAAAAAAAAAAAAAAAAAAAACCCTGTAAACCTGGAATTGTATTCCCAGCAAAAATGCTTTTCAAGCAAAGGCAAAGCCTTTGAAAATTCAGCACTAGGAGAACCACGTTACAAGAAATGCTAAAAGAAGTCTTTTGGGCAGAAGGTAGACACCTGAGATCAAATTACTTAACTATGTTGTTCAAATCATCTATAGCTTTACTGATTTTTTTTCCCTTCATCTGTCAGTTACTGAGAGAAATATTTTAAAATCTGACTCTGATAATGGATTTTTATATAAGCTGTAATTTTATCAACTTTTGCTTTGAGATTATATGCCTACAAGCTTAGTTTATTTTCCTGGTGACTTGAGCCTTATTATGTAGTGACCCTCTATATCTCTAGTAATACTTAAAATGTACAGGCATAGCTTGTTTTATTGTGCTTTGCTTTATTGCACTTCACAGATACTGCATTTTTTTTTTTTTTTTTTTGCGGTATGCGGGCCTCTCACCGCTGCGGCCTCTCCCATTGCGGAGCACAGGCTCCCGATGCGCAGGCCCAGCGGCTCCGCA
Organism: Delphinus delphis; assembly: GCF_949987515.2. Taxonomy (NCBI): domain Eukaryota; kingdom Metazoa; phylum Chordata; class Mammalia; order Artiodactyla; family Delphinidae; genus Delphinus; species Delphinus delphis. The sequence goes on from NC_082684.1 coordinate 145,812,778, forward strand.
GCATGTGGGATCCTCCCGGACCGGGGCACGAACCCGTGTCCCCTGCATCGGCAGGCGGACTCTCAACCACTGTGCCACCGGGGAAGCCCAGATACTGCATTTTTAACAAACTGAAGGTTTGTGGCAGCCCTGCATCAAGGAAATTGTCACCATTTTTCCAGCAGCGTTTGCTCATTTCATGTCTCTGTGTCACATTTTGGTAATTCTCACAGCATTTCAAACTTTTTCATTACTGTTACATTGTTATGGTGATGTGTGACCATGATCTTTGACGTTACTACACACCTCTCTGAAGGCTCAGTTGATGGTTAGCATTTTTTAGCAATAAATTATTTTTTAATTAAGGTATGTACATTTTTTAGGCATAATGCTATTGCACACTTAATAGACTATGGTATAATGTAAACGTAACTTATATTCACTAGGAAAGCAAAATATTCATGTGACTCACTTTATTGCAGTGATCTTGAACTGAACTTGCACTAACTCTGAGGTGTTCCTGTATTTTGTTTGATACAGCTATACAAACTTTCTTTTGGTTCGTATGTTTTTAATATTTATTTTCCCACTCTTATACTTTCTGTAGCATAAAATTATGTTATTAAAATTCAGGGACTTCCCTGGTGGCACAGTGGTTAAGAATCTGCCTGCCAATGCAGGGGACTCAGGTTTGAGCCCTGGTCCAGGAAGATCCCACATGCCACAGAGCAACTAAGCCTGTGCGCCACACCTACTGAGCCTGTGCTCTAGAGCCCACAAGCCACAACTACTGAGCCTGCGTGCCACAAATACTGAAGCCCACATGCCTAGAGCCCATGCTCCACAACAAAGAGAAGCCACCGCAATGAGAAGCCTGCACACCACAACCAAGAGTAGCCCCCTCTTGCTGCAACTAGACAAAGCCCGTGCACAACAATGAAGACCCAACACAGCCTAAATAAATGAATTAAATAAATAAATTTATTTTAAAAATCAATCAGATAATCTTTGTCTTTTATTTATAGCATTAAGTCTACTGCATTTATGGTACTGATCAATTTTTCTATATCTAGAAAACAGATATTTCTGTTGCCATTTCTTTTTTTTTTTTGCGGTACGCAGGCCTCTCACTGTTGTGGCCTCTCCCATTGTGGAGCACAGGCTCCGGACGCGCAGGCTCAGCAACCATGGCTCACAGGCCTAGCTGCTCCGCAGCATGTGGGATCTTTCCAGACCGGGGTAAGAACCCGTGTTCCCTGCATCAGCAGGTGGACTCTCAACCACTGCGCCACCAGGGAAGCCCATTTCTTAAGTTTTTAAATCTTATTTCTTGTCTTCTTTTGAAGTATCCTTTTTCACCTCTTTTTTTAAATTCTACTGGTTTTGGAAGTTATATATTCTAAATTCTTTTTTAAAAAAATCTTTTTATTGGGTAACCCAAGAATTATACCATATATCCTTAATTTTTTAAAGTTTAAACTTAATTATATTTACCCTTTCCCCAAACAGGAACTAAAAACACTTTTAAGTTCCACTTGAGACCACATACCCTTTTCTAACGGTAAACTCTGCTTGTCAGTCAGTTCTAGTCCACTACTGCCAATCAGAAATGCAGACTTAGAATGGGATATGAGATCTCTTGATTTTTAAGTGTTGGCCAAAAATGTGTAAACAAAACAAAAGCATGTTGACAGTTCAGTTATAAGCCTCTACTAGGGTCTACAAAAGAGGAAATTTCATCATGGCTCTAATCAATAGTGGTTACAACTATTTTCATGCAGAAAGCCTAACTGTAGTTCCTTGCCACATGTGCCATGCTTTTTTTCCCTGTTAGGTAAGAGAAATAAAAACTTCTAGTAGTCTCTGCTTGCCAATTATACCATATATCCTTAGCTTATTAATGAAGTCAATTATTTTTAACCTATTCCTAAATAAGGATGTAAAAACACTTTAATTCCAATTGCCTGTGGAAGACTACATACCCCTTCTAAGGTGGTAGCTGTGAGTTAGTTGCAGTCCACAACTGACCACCAGGAACATAAGCTCAGTTCTTGATGTTTAATCTCCTGGGTTTTTTTGTTATTGTTTCTTGGTTTTGGGGGGGTTCTTTCTTGGCCAATGTGTTGTCAGCCAATAGTTTACAAACTCTTTGCAAACCAGAAATGGTTGACAAGCAGCCAGTTTTTAGCCTCTGCTGGAAACTAATAAAGAGCTAATTATAATGTTCATGCATTCATCATTCATTCAATACATGTTTATTGGGCCCTATGATGGTTAATTCTGTGTGTTGACAGAGCTAAGGGATGCCCAGATAGCTGGTAAAACACTATTTCTGGCTGTGTCTGTGAGGGTGTTTCCAGAAGAGATTAGCATTTGTTTTTTTTGTTTGTTGGTTGGTTTTTGGTATTTCTTTATATATATTTTTTTTTACATCTTTATTGGAGTATAATTGCTTTACAATGGTGTGTTAGCTTCTGCTTTATAACAAAGTGAATCAGTTATACATATACATATGTTCCCATATCTCTTCCCTCTTGCGTCTCCCTCCCTCCCACCCTCCTATCCCACCCCTCTAGGTGGTCACAGAGCACCGAGCTGATCTCCCTGTGCTATGCGGCTGCTTCCCACTAGCTATTTTACACTTGGTAGTGTATATATGTCCATGCCACTCTCTCGCTTTGTCACAGCTTACCCTTCCCCCTCCCCATACCCTCAATTCCATTCTCTAGTAAGTCTGTGTCTTTATTCCTGTCTTACCCCTAGGTTCTTCATGACATTTTTTTTCTTAAATTCCATATATATGTGTTAGCATATGGTATTTGTCTTTCTCTTTCTGACTTACTTCACTCTGTATGACAGACTCTAGGTCCATCCACCTCATTACAAATAGCTCAGTTTCGTTTCTTTTTCTGGCTGAGTAATATTCCATTGTATATATGTGCCACATCTTCTGTATCCATTCATCCAATGATGGACCCTTAGGTTGTTTCCATCTCTGGGCTATTGTAAATAGAACTGCAATGAACATTTTGTTACATGACTGTTTTTGAATTATGGTTTTCTCATGGTACATGCCCAGTAGTGGGATTGCTGGGTCGTATGGTAGCTCTATTTTTAGTTTTTTAAGGAACCTCCATACTGTTCTCCATAGTGACTGTACCAATTCACATTCCCACCAGCAGTGCAAGAGGGTTACCTTTTCTCCACACCCTCTCCAGCATTTATTGTTTGTAGATTTTTTGATTATGGCCATTCTGACTGGTGTGAGATGATATCTCATTGTAGTTTTCATTTGCATTTCTCTAATGATTAATGATGTTGAGATACTTTCATGTGTTTGTTGTCAATCTGTATATCATCTTTGGAGAAATGTCTCTTTAGGTCTTCTGCCCATTTTTGGATTGGGTTGTTTGTTTTTTTTGGTATTGAGCTGCATAAGCTGCTTATAAATCTTGGAGATTAATCCTTTGTCAGTTGCTTCATTTGCAAATATTTTCTCCCATTCTGAGGGTTGTCTTTTGGTCTTGTTTATGGTTTCCTTTGCTGTGCAAAAGCGTTGAAGTTTCATTAGGTCCCATTTGTTTATTTTTGTTTTTATTTCCATTTCTCTAGGAGGTAGGTCAAAGAAGATCTTGCTGTGATTTATGTCATAGAGTGTTCTGCCTATGTTTTCCTCTAAGAGTTTGATAGTTTCTGGCCTTACATTTAGGTCTTTAATCCATTTTGAGCTTATTTTTGTGTATGGTCTTAGGGAGTGATCTAATCTCATACTTTTACATGTACCTGTCCAGTTTTCCCAGCACCACTTATTGAAGAGGCTGTCCTTTCTCCACTGTACATTCCTGCCTCCTTTATCAAAGATAAGGTGACCATATGTGCGTGGGTTTATCTCTGGGTTTTCTATCCTGTTCCATTGATCTATCATTCTGTTTTTGGGCCAGTACCATACTGTCTTGATGACTGTAGCTTTGTAGTATAGTCTGAAGTCAGGGAGCATGATTCCTCCAGCTCCGTTTTTCATTCTCAAGATTGCTTTGGCTATTCGGGGTCCTTTGTGCTTCCATACAAATTGTGAAATTTTTTGTTCTAGTTCTGTGAAAAATGCCAGTGGTAGTTTGATAGGGATTGCGTTGAATCTGTAGATTGCTTTGGGTAGTAGAGTCATTTTCACAATGTTGATTCTTCTAATCCAGAACATGGTATATCTCTCCATTTATTTGTATCATCTTTAATTTCTTTCATCAGTCTCTTATAATTTTCTGCATACAGGTCTTTTTTCTCCTTAGGTAGGTTTATTCCTAGATATTTTATTCTTTTTGTTGCAATGGTAAATGGGAGTGTTTTCTTGATTTCACTTTCAGATTTTTCATCATTAGTGTATAGGAATGCCAGAGATTTCTGTGCATTAATTTTGTATCCTGCTACTTTACCAAATTCATTGATTAGCTCTAGTAGTTTTCTGGTAGCATCTTTAGGATTCTCTATGTATAGTGTCATGTCATCGGCAAACAGTGACAGCTTTACTTCTTTTCCCATTTGCATTCCTTTTATTTCCTTTTCTTCTCTGATTGCTGTGGCTAAAACTTCCAAAACTATGTTGAATAAGAGTGGTGAGAGTGGGCAACCTTGTCTTGTTCCTGATCTTATTGGAAATGCTTTCAGTTTTTCACCATTGAGGACAATGTTGGTGTGTGTTTATCATATATGGCCTTTATTATGTTGAGGTAAGTTCCCTCTATGGCTACTTTCTGCAGGGATTTTATCATAAATTGGTGTTGAATTTTGTCAAAAGCTTTCTCTGCATCTATTGAGATGACCATATGGTTTTTCTCCTTAATTTGTTAATATGGTGTATCACATTGATTGATTTACGTATATTGAAGAATCTTTGCATTCCTGGAATAAACCCCACTTGATCATGGTGTATGATCCTTTTAATGTGCTGTTGGATTCTGTTTGCTAGTATTTTGTGGAGGATTTTTGCATCTCTGTTCATCAGTGATATTGGCCTGTAGTTTTCTTTCTTTGTGACATCCTTGTCTGGTTTTGGTATCAGGGTGATGGTGGCCTTGTAGAATGAGTTTGGGAGTGTTCCTCCCTCTGCTATATTTTGGAAGAGTTTGAGAAGGTAGTTGTTCGCTCTTCTCTAAATGTTTGATAGAACTCGCCTGTGAAGCCATCTGGTCCTGGGCTTTTGTTTGTTGGAGGATTTTTAAACACAGTTTTAATTTCAGTGCTTGTGATTGGTCTGTTCATATTTTCTATTTCTTCCTGATTCATTCTTGGCAGGTTGTGCATTTCTAAGAATTTGTCCATTTCTTCCAGGTTGTCCATTTTATTGGCATAGCATTGCTTGTAGTAATCTCTCATGATCTTTTGTGTTTCTGCAGTGTCAGTTGTTACTTCTCCTTTTTCATTTTTAATTCTATTGATTTGAGTCTTCTCCCTGTTTTTCTTGATGAGTCTGGCTAATGGTTTCTCAATTTTGTTTATCTTCTCAAAGAACCAGCTTTTAGTTTTATTGATCTTTGCCATCATTTCCTTCATTTCTTTTCATTTATTTCTGATCTGATGTTTATGATTTCTGTCCTTCTGCTAACTTTGGGGTTTTTTTTTGTTCTTATCTCACTAATTGCTTTAGGTGCAAAGTTAGGTTGTTTATTCGAGATGTTTCCTGTTTCTTAAGGTAGGATTATATTGCTATAAACTTCCCTCTTAGAACTGCTTTTGCTGCATCCCATAGGTTTTGGGTCATCATGTCTCCATTGTCATTTGTTTCTAGGTATTTTTTAATTTCCTCTTTGATTTCTTCAGTGATCACTTGGTTATTAAGTAGTGTATTGTTTAGCCTCCATGTGTTTGTATTTTTTACAGATCTTTTCCTGTAATTGATATCTAGTCTCATAGCGTTGTCATTGGAAAAGATACTTGATACAATTTCAATTTTCTTAAATTTACCAAGGCTTGATTTGTGACCCAAGATGTGATCTATCCTGGAGAATGTTCCATGAGCACTTGAGAAAAATGTGTATTCTGTTGTTTTTGGATGGAATGTCCTATAAATATATCAATTAAGTCCATCTTGTTTAATGTATCATTTAAAGTTTGTGTTTCCTTATTTATTTTCATTTTGGATGATCTGTACATTGGTGAAAGTGGGGTGTTAAAGTTTCCTACTATGAATGTGTTACTGTCGATTTCCCCTTTCATGGCTGTTAGTATTTGCCTTATGTATTGAGGTGCTCCTATGTTGGGTGCATAAATATTTACAATTGTTATATCTTCTTCTTGGATTGATCCCTTGATCATTATGTAGTGTCCTTCTTTGTCTCTTCTAATATTCTTTATTTTAAAGTCTATTTTGTCTGATAGGAGAATTGCTACTCCAGCTTTCTTTTGGTTTACATTTGCATGGAATATCTTTTTCCATCCCCTTACTTTCAGTCTGTATGTGTCTCTTGGTCTGAAGTGGGTCTCTTGTAGACAGCATATATATGGGTCTTGTTTTGTATCCATTCAGCCAATCTGTGTCTTTTGGTGAGAGCATTTAGTCCATTTACATTTAAGGTAATTATCAATATGTATGTTCCTATTCCCATTTTCTTAATTGTTTTGGGTTCGTTATTGTAGGTCTTTTCCTTCTCTTGTGTTTCTTGCTTAGAGAAGTTCCTTTAGCATTTGTTGTAAAGCTAGTTTGGTGGTGCTGTACTCTCTCAGATTTTGCTTGTCTGTAAAGGTCTTAATTTCTCCATCAAATCTGAATGAGATCCTTGCTGGGTAGAGTAATCTTGTTTGCAGGTTTTTCTCCTTCATCACTTTAAATATGTCCTGCCAGTCCCTTCTGGCTTGCAGAGTTTCTTCTGGAAGATCAGCTGTTAACCTTATGGGGATTCCCTTGTGTGTTATTTGCTGTTTTTCCCTTGCTGCTTTTAATATGTTGTCTTTGTATTTAATTTTTGACAGTTTAATATGTGTCTTGGTGTATTTTTCCGTGGATTTATCCTGTATGGGACTCTTTGTGCTTCCTGGACTTGATTAACAATTTCCTTTCCCATATTAGGGAAGTTTTCAACTATAATCTCTTCAAATATTTTCTCAGTCCCTTTCTTTTTCTCTTCTTCTTCTGGAACCCCTATAATTCGCATGTTGGTGCGTTTATTGTTGTCCCAGAGGTCTCTGAGACTGTCCTCAGTTCTTTTCATTCTTATTTCTTTATTCTGCTCTGCAGTAGTTATTTCCACTATTTTATCTTCCGGATCACTTATCTGTGCTTCTATCTCAGTTATTCTGCTATTGATCCCATCTAGAGTATTTTTAATTTCAATTATTGTGTAGTTTATCATTGCTTATTTCATCTTTAGTTCTTCTAGGTCCTTGTTAAATGTTTCTTGCATTTTGTCTATTCTATTTCCAAGATTTTGGATCATCTTTACTATCATTATTCTGAATTCTTTTTCAGGTAGACTGCCTAGTTCCTCTTCATTTGTTAGGTCTGGTGGTTTTTTATCTTGCTCCTTCATCTGATGTGTGTTTTTCTGTCTTCTCATTTTGCTTATCTTACTGTGTTTGGGATCTCCTTTTTGTAGGACACAGGTTAGTAGTTCCCGTTGTTTTTGTTGTCTGTCCCCAGTGGCTAAGGTGGGTTCAGTGGGTTGTGTAGGCTTCCTGGTGGAGGGGACTAGTGCCTGTGTTCTGGTGGATGAGGCTGGATCTTGTCTTTCTGGTGGGCAGGTCCACGTCTGGTGGTTTGTTTGGGGGTGTCTGTGGACTTATTATAATTTTAGGCAGCCTCTCTGCTAAAGGGTGGTGTTGTGTTCCTGTCTTGCTAGTTTTGGCATAGGGTGTCCAGCACTGTAGTTTGCTGGTCATTGAGTGAAGCTGGGTGCTGGTGTTGATATGGAGATCACTGGGAGATTTTCGCTGTTTGATATTATGTGGAGCTGGGAGGTCTCATGTGCACCAGTGTCCTGAAGTTGGCTCTCCCACCTCAGAGGCACAGCACTGACTCCTGGCTGGAGCACCAAGAGCCTTTCATCCACATGGCTCATAATAAAAGGGAGAAAAAGTAGAAAGAGAGAATGATACAAAGAGAGAAAGAAAGAAAGAGAAAGAAAGAAAGAAAGAGAAAGAAAGAAAGAAAAAGAAAGAAAGAAAGAAAAAGAAAGGAAGAAAGAAAGAAAGTGTGGGAAGGAAGAAAGGAAGAGAAAGAAAGAAAAGGAAGGAAGAAAGAAAGAAAGGAAGGAAGAAGGGAGGGAAGGAGGGAGAAAGGAATGAAGGAGGGAAGCAAGGAACGAAAGAAATAAAGTAAGATAAAATAAAATAAAGTTATTAAAATAAAAAATAATTATTAAGAAAAAATATTTTTTTAGAAAAAGCAAAAAAAATAAAAAATAATGGACAGATAGAACCCTAGGACAAATGGTGGAAGCAAAGCTGTACAGACAAAATCTCACACAGAAGCATACACATACACACTCACAAAAAGAGGAAAAGGGGATAAAATAATAAATCTTGCTCTCAAAGTCCACCTCCTCAATTTGGGATGATTCATTGTCTATTCATGTATTCCAGAGATGCAGCGTACATCAAGTTGATTGTGAAGCTTTAATCCCCTGCTCTGAGGCTGCTGGGAGAGATTTCCCTTTCTCTTTTTTGTTCGCACAGCTCCCGGGGCTCAGTTTTGGATTTGGCCCCGCCTCTGCATGTAGGTCACCGGAGGGCGTCTGTTCTTCGCTCAGACAGGACGGGGTTAAAGGAGCAGCTGATTCGGGGACTCTGGCTCACTCAGGCTGGGGGGAGGGAGGGGTACGTTGTGCGGGGCGAGCCTGCGGCGGCAGAGGCCAGCGTGACGTTGCACCAGCCTGAGGCGCGCTGTGCATTCTCTCGGGTAAGTTGTCTCTGGATCGCGGGACCCTGGCAGTGGCAGGCTACACAGGCTCCTGGAAGGGGGGTGTGGATAGTGACCTGTACTTGCACACAGGCTTCTTTGTGGTGGCAGCAGCAGCCTTAGCATCTCATGCCCGTCTCTGGGGTCCATGCTGTTAGCCGCGGCTCGCGCCCATCTCTGGAGCTCCTTCAAGCAGCACTCTTAATCCCCTCTCCTCACGCACTAGGAAACAAAGAGGGAAGAAAAAGTCTCTTCCCTCTTCAGCAGGTCCAGACTTTCCCCTGGACTCCCTCCCGGCTAGCCGTGGTGCACTAACCCCCTGCAGGCTGTGTTCACGCTGCAAGCCCCAGTCCTCTCCCTGCGCTCCGACCGAAGCCCGGGCCTCAGCTCCCAGCCCCGCCTGTCCTGGCGGGTAAGCAGACAAGCCTCTCGGTCTGGTGAGTGCCGGTCGGTACCAATCCTCTGTGCGGGAATCTCTCTGCTTTGCTCTCCGCACCCCTGTTGCTGCGCTCTCCTCCGTGGCTCCGAAGCTTCCCCCCTCTGCCACCCACAGTGTCCGCCCGCGAAAGGGGCTTCCTAGTGTGTGGAAACCTTTCCTCCTTCACAGCTCCCTCCCACTGGTGCAGATCCCGTCCCTATCCTTTTGTCTCTGTTTATTCTTTTTTCTTTTGCCCTACTCAGGTACGTGGGGACTTTCTTGCCTTTTGGGAGGTCTGAGGTCTTCTGCCAGCATTCAGTAGGTGTTCTGTAGGAGTTGTTCCACGTGTAGATGTAGTTCTGGTGTATCTGTGGGGAGGAAGGTGATCGCCGCTTCTTACTCTTCCGCCATCTTCCCCTCGTCCCCGAGATTAGCATTTGAATTGGTGAGGTGAGTAATGCAGATGGCCCTCCCCAGTGTGGGTGGGCATCATACAATCCCTCCAGAGCTCAAAGAGAGCAGAATGGCAGAGAAGGGTGAATTTACTCTCTCTTTCTGCTTAACATGAGACATCCATCTTCTCCTGACTTCTGCCATAGGCACTCCTGGTTCTCAGGATTTCCAACTCAAATTGGAACTATACCATCATCCCCCCAGTTCTCAGTCCTTGGAACTCAAACTGAATTATATCATGGACTTCCTTGGCCCTCCAGCTTGCATATGGCAGATCCTGGGGCTTCTTGGTCTCCATACCATGTGAACCAATTCCTATAATAAATCTCCTCTTACATATATCTCTTTCTATATATCCTATTGGTTCTGTTTCTCTGGATAACACTGACTAATACAGGCCCCTAGAATTGTCATGTACATTAATCCTTTGTTTTGTTTTAACCACTTGAGTAGTGCCTCCAAATGTCTGACAGAGCTAATTCTCTTTAGAGGACCCCACCTTCATTTTAGGCCTCTAGGAATTTCTCATGACAGAAATTAACCCTGCAGTCAGGTTCATTCAGATTTACCATCATATTTACTAGTTTATTCTTCTTCATTCCTTCTTGTATTTCAGACTTCTATCTGGGTTCACTCTCCTTTGCCTGAAGTACATCTTTTATGCTCTTCAGTGGGGAGTTTTCAGATTGTAGATTCTCAGCTTTTGCCTGATCAGAAATGTCTTTATTTTAACCCTCATTATGGAAAGTAATTTTTTGAGTATAGAATCATATATAGAAGAGTAATTTTCTTTCAGCATATTAAAATACCATTTATTTTTTCTGATTTCTGTGTTTGTTGCTAAAAAGTCAGCTGTCCATCCTATTGTTGCTCCTTTTTCTCTGGCAACCTTTAAGGTGTTTTAGTCTTTTTTGCTCTGTAGATTCATAATGATATGTTTAGGTATGGGTTTTTGTTTATTATCTTTCTTAATAGAGTTTTTGAATCTGTGCATGGGTGACTTTCTGGAATCTTTTCAGCCACTATCTGTTCATTTTCAGCATCTGTTCCATTCTCTCTTTTTAAAACTCTGAGTAAGACTTTTCTTACTCAGACTTTTCCTTTTTTTACTCTTTACTTCATTACTCTTAACCTTTTGTTTTCTTTTCATGTTCCTTCTGGGCTACATTCTGCATAACACATTCAGTTCTTCCAATAATATCTTTCCCTGTGTCTAACCTGCCATTAACTATATCTGTTGAATTTTTAAAGTTTCAGTTATTATATTTTTCATTGTAGACATTCTCTTTGAGAATTTCTTCAACTCTGCTTGTGATTTACTTATTATTTTCAAACTCCTTGAAGCATATTAAGCAAAATTATATTCATGTCTGAATATTCTCATCTGTGAAGTTTTTTCAGCTGTGATTCGGCTCACTGCTGTTTCAGCTATTCTCACTTATGGGGTCTTATGTCCTTGATGTTTAGTGCTTTTATTTTTATTATGATCTAAGTGTTAATTTTCCTCACATGGTAATTTTTAGAGGCCTGGAATGAATGAAGTTTCCTCCAAAGAGGGTTAGATTGTGTCAAGCATCTGATGGTAGTACTAGTCCATCACAACTTTTAATTCATGATTTGAGGTTTTATGGACTACCAAAATAACAAATTCAGGCTGCAAACCTGCTTGAAGCCCAGCTTGTGAATACAAATTCTCAGGGGAAATCTTCCCTACTCCCAACATGCCACAGTTCTCAAACTGATCATTTTTCTTGCAGTCCCAGTGGTTGAGGGAGTGTGGGGAGTTATTTTTAATTCACCTTTACACTACAGGGTAGACTTCTGTGGTCTTATTTTTGTAGGACAGTCTCCTATTTGACATAAACTTTCTTTTCCTTCTTCAGAGGGAAGGCTGTAAAAACTGATGCTCAGGTTCATCTTGTTCGGCAAGTGACTCAAAGCAGAAATCAACTTCTGTACTCAAATTCTCAAATTTTCTGCATTCCTGCCTTCAATAAGTTTTCTCCTGTGTTCCTTCTTTCTTTCTAGATTATGGACCCATTTAGGAAGATTTTTTAAATATTTGTGCAGACTTTTGGGTTATTTTCAGTGAATTCTATTCTTGGCTTTGTTTGATAATGTTCATTTTCATCAGATGGTTTGGAATTTTCACCTGCAGATTCATTTTCAGTGGGAGTTTTTTTCCTCCTCTCCTTTTTTCTGTGCTCACCCTTCCCTATTTGGCAATTTTGTGGTTTCCTCCCTCTACTCATCCAGGACCCTAGTCCAAAACTAGGTCTCCATGGCTAAAAACTCCTGCCCCAGAATGGTTTGGAGCTATCACTGGCCCTGTATCCAAGGCGGTATGCAGCTTTACTAAGGTCTCTGTGCAGTTTTCTCTGCTTTTCTTACCAATAATAAAGTTATACAGGTTTACATAAGCAGTTATGTCAGGCAGAAATCACCAACTATTTTCACACAGAGAGCCCAACTATACCATGGTTCCATGCCACATATGGAGTGATTTTGCCACCTCAGAGCAGTAAACATTCCCAGTGGCTTCTGGCTGCTTCCTGGACCTAGAAATCTGCAGGGCTGTAGCTTTAGCTACATCTTTCTGTTGATACTTTGTTGCCTTCTGCTTATGACCCAGAGAAATTCTTATTTTGTATTTGAGCATGAGTCAGGCTTTTTCTTATTGTTAATTGAATCTATAATTCACATATGTAGAGCAGGAAGAGAGTTTAAAGTGTGAATTTACCAC